>NC_138559.1:4462080-4802901 GCF_964273705.1 Natrix helvetica | reverse complement strand
GCTCTCCATACACCATATTTGTACCTTATCCATCACTTTCTTCTCCCTCTCTCCTCCTCCTCCCTACTTCCTTTCTTCCCTCTGTTGTCCTTCTCTTCTCTACTTCCCTTCCTCTCTCCTATCACTGGACATTTTTTAAGAAGAGACTTTACAGTGTCTTGTCTGAAATTAGTATAGGGTCTCCTGCTTGAGCAGGGGGGTTGGACTAGAAGACCTCTAAGGTCCCTTCCAGCTCTATTCGGATTGATTGATTGATATATGTGTTTTCTGCCTTAACTTATTTGTAAACAATAATAAAGGTGGGGTAAAAAAAATAAATCGAATTATTGGTAAACAATAACCATGGTGGGATAAAAAATAATTAAATGGCCCACACACAAAGACACACACACATTATCCAGAAAGCAGAGAATGAGGGAAATGATTGACTATTTTACCCCATCAATCTCTTGGGGCACAGAAAAGGAGACACATGAGAAAGCCAGAGAAATTTAGGTAAGGATAAAAAAATATTCAAAACAAAGCTACAGGATCAATAAGAGCAAAGAGATGCAGTGGCTCAGTGGCTAAGATGCTGACCTTCTCAATCAGAAAGGTCAGTAGTTTGGCGGTTCAAATCCCAAGGCTTATGGAATGCTATTACCTTCCCAGCAAAGGTGATTCCTATTTTTCTACTTGCATTTTTACGTGCTTTCGAACTGCTAGTTTGGCAGAAGCTGGGACAAGTAACAGGAGCTCACCCTGTTATGCAGCACTAGAGATTCAAACCGCCAAACTGCCAACTTTTCTGATTGACAAGATCAGCATTTTTATCCCCTGAGCCACCGCGTCCCATGAAATGTAAGGGGAAATTGCTACATAAAACAGGGGTTGCAAAACAGCAGAGGGTGAATCGAAATTGGCTGTTTTCTTGGAATATTTCAACCGATTCAGATTTGGTAGTCAGCCAGTTAAAGCAATGCCACCCTTTCTGTCGATCAGCAGCTGCATGATTAAACATGTGTTGATAGACTGAATTGATTTTGAGGCATTGGATTAGACTTAGACTTTAGAATAACTTGATTGTCACTTTGGATGTACACTAATGGGCATGCATTAAAATGACATTTCATTTCATTGAGCTCTCAAAGGATCACCACCTCCAATATACACTACATAAACATGATAAAATAAATAAATGCAAAATTATGCATTTACCCACATATATTATATGACACAGAGAAATAACACAGTCTAGTCCTAGTATATATCTAGGATATATACATGTACATTGAGAGAGAAACAAATCTTGCAAGTTTACCAGTGGGATGGCATAGGGAACAAAGCTGTTAACAGAATCTGGAAGTCCTGCTAGAAATACTTTGAAACCTACTCCCAGAGGGGGAGCAACAGAAACAGACCCTAAAGTTGGTGTGTGGGGTCTCTCAGCATATAGTGCTTATAAGCAGCATCCTGAATCACAAGAAGCGAGCTTCCTATAATCTTCTCCACTGTCCTCACCACTGTCTGTAGGGACTTTCTATCTGAGGCGCTGCTGCCACCAAACCAAACAGAGATGTAGTTTGTTAAAATGCTCTCAATTGTGCCTCTGTAAAAAGTGGCCAGGACAGGATGAGAAAGATGTGCTCATCTCATCCAACACAAGGAATGCAGACACTGGTTTGCACGCTTCACTAAGGATGATGTGTGGAGAGACATTGGATTCAGTTAGGCAACTAATGTTTAAGACATTAGTTAGATTTGGGTTTTGTCCCTGGGGAAGCCAGATGCCAGTCAATGACCATGCTGCCCATCTCCCTCCACACAGCCACAGGGCACCTGGGTGACAGCCTCCACAAGAAGAAACACACACGACCAACCTTCACAGGTCACCAGATCTTTGCCCTGGAGAAAACCTTTGAGCAGACCAAATACTTGGCTGGGCCTGAGCGGTCACGACTGGCATATTCCCTGGGCATGAGTGAATCCCAGGTAAAGGTGAGTTTTCCATACTCAAACTTTGGAGAACGAGGCAGGTAGACACTCAGGTAGGGCCAGGGATTGGTAAAGGTCAGCTTCATAGATAATCCACCTTCTGTTGTGGTCTGTTGGCCACTGGCCTCTCCAGCAGCTAAATTGGAGGAGGAAGAGGAGGCATGGGAGTCAGGGTCAGCATCAAGGCAACCTGAAAGCTCCGAGGGGGAAGAAGGAATGGAGCTGGCAAAGAGAGACAGAGGTGGAGCTTGGGCCGTCCGTCAGCCCGCAGATGGAAAGTCAACAGCCCTCAGGTCTGGAGGTGGCTGATGAGGAAGAGGAGGAACAGCTGGGTCCAGTGCCTGATGTGCCACTGTGCAGAAGGCAGAGGAGAGGAGAGCAGTGGAAATCTATGGGCCGGTCCTTGGGCTGGAAAAACCCCATCCCTGTGGACACTCCTGGTCCTGTCCCATTTGGAGAGGGTCAAGCAGGAGATGGCTCAACTTTCAAGATTTTGAGGTCTTGGCTACTCCCTGTTGGACCTTGTTCTTTCACCCTCTCTCTTTTTGCAAAAAATAAACGTGGCTACGGACTGCCTCTAAATTAATAATTAAAAACTGTTGCCCAGCTCAACAAGCCATTCAGACAGCCACCCCATTGGAGCACGTACATTCAATTTGTCTGGCTTGTCAGTGGGTTAATTGTGTGATTAAATCTTCATAAATATGAGCAGAATTTAATTGAGGCTTTCAAAGGGAAGGGAGGGGAAGAAGAGACTTCAAATAACACAGGTATCGCTGCATTAGAAAATGGCATCTTCTTCCACGTGAGAACAAGGAAAACATTTCAATTTTTTAAAAGAATTAAAGTCCATGGACCAGTGAAATGGAAAACATTTCTTGACACTTTTCTCCGATCCTCTAAAGGTTTTGAGTCAAGGGATCAAATCAATTAATTGTCTAGAGCAGAGGTATCAAACTCAATTTCATTGAGGCCTGCATCAGGGTTGTGTTTGACCTGGGGGGCGGGCATGGCCAAGGTTGGGCATGGCCCAGGAGTGGGTTCCTGCCAGCATTACTACCAGTTCGGTGCCTGAAACATTTTGCTCCGCGCACGTACACCGTTGCACTTTAAAAGGTCTGCGCATTCACACATCATTTAAAAAGGGTGGAAATTACATTTTTTTCAATGAAGATTGTTCTGCGCAGGTGCTGAATAGAAAATAAAGATGGCAGCGCCCAGGATAGAACCGGTACGGTCACGTGTCCAGCCGAGTTACTACCTATTCAGCCAAACCGGTCCAAACTGGTAGGAACCCACCTCTGGCATGGCCAGCTCAATGTCAGTTATGTCGGGGGCAGCTGTAGTGGCCGGCGAAAATAGGCTCCTGAGCTCTGTTTTTGGCTGCCATGCCTCCTGCAAACCTCTGCCAGCAAAAATGGAGCTTGAGAGAGCTGCGTGAAGCCCTCTTGAGCTCCGTTTTCGCTGGCAGAAGCACCATGGGCCGGTCATTGTTTCCTGGGTGGCACCATGGGGCTGCATCTGGCCCCCGGGCCTTGAGTTTGACACCTCTGGTCTAGAGCATGCAATCAGAGACTCACTCAAGGGTACTACATTTTGCCAGATCTTTGTGCTCCACGGAGAGTGGCAACCTGCAACAGGAAGTCTACTAAAGTTGTCTCCCCGAGAGCCACCGCTCTCATTCCTCCTTCTCTCTGACAACCCATTCCTCCTTTCTGTTCTCTGCCCCAAAGACAGTCTCTCTTCCCCAACAGTTGAACTAACTTCTGGTCAAGACTGGGGTCAAGGGGCTTAGATGTCTCAGGAGCTGTTACGTTGCCCATCCTTAGTTCAAGTCTAGGCCATGTTCTTATAAAACCCAAGGATCCCTGATGGCCTTTCCTCCTTCCCCCTCCTTCCCAGGTGTGGTTCCAGAACCGCCGCACCAAGTGGAGGAAGAAAAGTGCCCTGGAGCCTTCCTCCTCTTCCCCACAAGCAGGCGCTGGACCAGGCGAGCACACTGTCTCTGATGAGGATGATGAATACAACAAGCCCTTGGATCCAGATTCCGACGACGAGAAGATCCGTCTCCTGTTGCGCAAACACCGGTCCACCTTCTCCGTCCTGGGTCTAGGCTCCCACAGTGGCTGAGAAGGGGTGGGCTTGATGAGGGCCTGCAGCTTCCAGGGGCAGAAGCTGGATTCAGCAGGCTGGACTTGGGGGGGGGGGTGTCGATGGTGAGTGGGGGGAGGCCTCTCTCAAAAGTAGGGCACACAGGTTCCAGTTCTGGATTTGGTGCAGATGGGTATCTGCTATGGCTGTACACAAGTCTGGGGCAGGCAGCTGAAGAAAAAGCCAGCTAGTATCCAGCTTGCCCCTTGGACCTGGGGCTTGCCTGCAGCCTTGTGTTTGGAAAAGAGATGTGCTTTCATTTGTCACTGCATTAATAATAATAATAATAATAATAATAATAATAATAATAATAATAATAATAATAATACCAATAGTAATAGGGGCCTTGGGTGCAGTCCCAAAACAACTGGAACTCCACTTGAACACCATGGGCATTGACAAATTCTCCATCCGTCAATTGCAGAAAGCGGCTTTACGTGGAACAGCTTCAATCCTGTGACGATATCGGTAACACCATCAAACATCCAGATCTGCCTATCCCAGGTCCTGTGTAAGGACATGATAGGAAGACAAAAATACCAAACCCAGTCTGAACATCTGGCTGACTGTGCGATGAATAATAATCATAATAATACCAATAGATGAAATGTTTCAAAATGCAGAGCCCTCTCTGTGGGCACACACACCATCGCCAGCTGGTCTTCGTGGGTTCCAGAACTCCGGTAAAAGAACCAAAAAAGCCCCCCCCAAATGACTGCAAAATGCCTCCCAAGATTTACAGGGGTCACACAATGTGGACGTTACAGGTGTCGGCTCAAAGTTTCCTTTTAAAGCTTCTTCCTGATTCAAACTGAACTATGTTGGAAATTTTGCAGGGATTTGGGAGTGGGTTTTTTTTGGGGTGGGGAGGGAAGTTGGAAGAAAAGGGGGTCTTCTAGTTGAGTTATAATTTTATAATTCAACCACTATGTTTCATCCAACTACTTTTACAAGAGGTGCTAGATTGGTGTTTTCCATTTTGGTCCCTTAAAAAAATGTGCCAGCGAGTTAAAGTCCACATCTTTTCAAGGGACCAAAGCAAAGGTGGTATTCACTTATCTTCCCTACCGATTCACAAATGTGAACGCATATGCGACCACCTTTGGCAAAAAAAGGGCCTACCGTATTTTTTGGAGTATAAGACGCACCTTTTTCCCTCAAAAAAGAGGATAAAAATCTGGGTGTGTCTTATACACTGAATACAGCATTTTTTGCCTCCTGAAACCCCGCCCATTACCAAAATGGCCGTGCAGAGCCTATGGAGGCTTCCAGTGCTGGGGACGGACAGAAATGGGGTCTGGGGAGGGCATAAATGAGTGAAAAGTGGACCTTTTGCTCATTCCCCCCCCCCCCGAAGCACTCTATAAGCCTCCTAAAGGCTATGCATGCCCTTTTTTTGATGAAGAACGGGCTCGTTTTCTTGAAAAATGGGCCATTTTTGTGAGGTCTGCAGAGTGCAAAAACTTTTTTTTAATTTGCCTCTTCCAAATCTTGGTGCATCTTATACTTTGGTGAGTCTTATACTCTGAAAAATATGGTAAATGGGATGCCGTAGAGCCAGGGCAGGTGGGATGTGATTTCCACTACCGGTTCGGGTGAACCGATCCGAAACGATAGAATACCACCTCTGGACTAAGGTTGGGAAACACAGGTCTAGATAATTCTACCCTCCACTTGTAAGAACCTTTTCCTTGCTTCTTCTTCCCGCCGTGTTTCTTTCTGTAGAGCATAGATGGAATATCAATTAATTTAAGGTCAAGCAACTGACAAATAACTTCAGTTATGAGGAAGAGAGCCTCTGAAGGACTCATCCTAACTGCTAAATCATGTTGTTTTACCCACCTTCAAGGAAGAGAGTTGGAGGGGAGGAGAGGGACTCAAATCAGTCCACACATGGTCATGCGTGAAGCCCACACATTTTAGATGTCCTGTACATGTAACTGGTATTGGGGGAAGAAGGGCAGCACATTTAATACATAAAACAGCATGAAATCAATAAATTACATGAAGGCAAATGCCTTCCTGACTGGAAGAGAAGGGTTGTCCTATGGCCATGATGTCAAAGCTATGGCACAGTTGCCAGAGGTGGTACGCAGAGCCCTCTCTGTGGCCACCAACTGCTCTTCTGCTTTCCAGTGTCCGCTGGTCTTCATTGGTGCCAGAGGGCTGGAAAACGGGCCGAAAAATGGCAAAAAATAGGCCATTTTCAGGCTGTATTTTGACCGTTTTCAGCGTGATTTTGGGGTCCTTTCAGGCTGTTTTTGGGCCATTTTCAGGCCAGTTTTCAGCTGTTTGGGGGCTGTTTTCAGGCTGTTGTTTGGGCCATCCTTTGGGCACAAAGAGTCAAAAATGGCCTGAAAATGGCCTATTTTCTGGTCCATTTTCAGGCTGTTTTCTGGCACTCTGGCGCCAGTAAACACCAGCTGGTGCCAGAAACCAGAAGAGCAGCTGGCAACGGCACATGCACACACGTTCTGGTTTGGCCACTCAGTGACAAAAGGTTCGCCATCACTGCACTATGGGGCTTTTGGTGCTCTCTGACTTTGGTGGTTTTCTTGCAGATGTTTCATGACCCAGCTAGGGAACATCATCAATGCTAGAAGGTAACGGGGGTTGGCTCTTTGTGGTCTGCCCTGTCAGTGTCGGTGGTTTTTGGTGGTTACTTGGTGGTTTCTTGATTAGGTCATGGTTGGGTGTTTTTTTTTTAGTGTTAACTTGTTTGTTTGAGTTGGTATATGCTTGATTGGGTTATTGTTTACTTTTTGATTGTTGGTCTGGTATTAATCTTGCTGTTAATCTCTGCTGATCTGGATATGGATTACTGCAAGGAAGGGTTGCAGTCTTTTAGCTTTGGGATTGTCTCTTTTAAATGGTATGTAGCTGTTGTTTATCTCCAAGTGCCCATTGATGACTGCTTTGTCTGAATGCCAGGCTTCTAGGAATTATTTTTGGACTCAGCTTCATTAAACTTGTTCATAGTTTCCCAATTCAACTGCAAGGAACCACCAGATAAGCAGAGATTCGCTACCCCAACACAGGAGCTACCAACTCAAACACTTGAAACAGTAAATAGCAGGATTGGCATCACCAAGAACATTTCCCACCAACACTGATAGGGCAAGCCACTTGTATATGAACATTCCCTTCTAGCACTGATGATGTTACCTAGTTGGGTCATGAAACATTTGCAAAAAAACAACAGCCAAGCTCAGAGAGCACCAAGGACCCCGTAATTCCCTGACATGTTTTGACCTCCCTGTGCAAACCTTCTTTTCTGGAGCTGAAATCAATACACGAAGATGAAGAATAGTATTAAATCAGAGCACTTTACTTAGCTTCATTCTTTTGCTATATTCTCAAGAGGAGGCACAATGTCTTCTGCAATTGTTTGCAATTTTGTCAAAGCCCTTTGTAATGCACAGCGATGCAGAATTGCTTTGCATAAGAAATAAGCTACAACCCCCAAGTTAGGGGAACAACAAAGAGTAGCTAATAGAGACTTGTAACATACTTAGTATAAATTAAAAGCTAGCAGCCTTCTGAAGGAGAATTCTGACAAATGCAATTTTTAGGGCAGGAGTTTGATGACAGAGGAAAACACGCCTGGAGCATTGTTTTAAAAATCTGATTTAAAAATAGTATATGTATATAATTTGATGTATATTTGATGTGTATATATATACCTTATAAAGGAGGATTCTCTTTACACTGAAACTAAGAAATGCAAGCTTTTGAAAAAGCTTGATGTAATATGTATGTGCGGTATGTGTGGGTGTATGTTTGGGTGTGAAAAAGAGTCCTCCTTTAGCAACTCCAATTGGGATTGGCCATTGAATGGGGACACTAATTGAAACCACAACTGTGTTAGAACCTTTTTTTCAGCTTTCTTTTGCTTTAGAAACCCGTGTCAGGGTTCCAATCCTGCCCCAACACCCACAAGTCCATCACATGGTCCAATCTTCCACTGCCACGAAGACAGATCCCTCCCATCCATTTCCAGCCAGGTGCAGAGACAAAGATGACCTTGAGTTTCTAATGTTATTATGGCTTCATATCACCCAACTCCGTATAATCCCCCTTCCCATTTTCCCACCATAGAAAGTAGACAGTAGAAAGTGTGGCAGGCTGGAAGTCCAAAAGAAAAGATAGCTTGCAGGCATGATAACCTGCATGTGAGGATTGGTCATATAGTTTATTTTTCCATTACCGTTGTAACTGCAGGTTGTGGCTAAACAACGCAATTGGGAAACACGACTTACAACTGTAATTCGAGGTTGAATTAGAGTTGCAAGCCCAGGATTGTCTGTAATTTTAAAATCCAGTACAATCCTTCTCTGACACCTTCACTAAGATTCAGGATTCATTTTGCCCTATCCGTCCACTGGGGATGGTGACGGGTTTGTTTCCAAATGTTGCATTTTGGGGGTTTAGTTGATATAATTCCTGTTTTTTCCAATTTGCACATGCTGTCGGAAGATTATGGGGTCCCCCCCCCCGTAATGAGAGAAACAGGGAAAAGATCTCGTTTCTTTTCATTTCCTTTTAATGCTTTCTCTCCTGGTTTAATTTCTTTTCAAAAGCTACTTTGGCATAAGTTTGTTTCCAGATGTGGTATATTTTGCTGATCTTGGAAATCAAAAAGATGCATCATTTGGTTTTCTGGCAGGTGGGAGAGGAAAATAACTCAGTTTATCTTGGTTCTTCCTGCCAAAGAGACTCAAAAGTCTCTAATATAGAAGAAGATGGAGCTCCCCTAATCATCGAGAGTTTCACTTGTTCCGTGCTTGTCGTCGTGGGTGCATTTGTGTGTCCGTTGAGCTCAATCCAACCTTCTTTTATTTCTCAGAGCTAGTTATTCTCGTATCCGCAAACTGCTAGAAAGCACAGAACGCTGGGGTTATTCTGTAGAGATGCTTTTGCAGTTTTTGCAGGCACTTCACCATATCTATGAAATTCAAGGTGAAACTTCCTTCGGTTAAGGAAAAGCCTGCAAAACTGGGAATAACCTAAATCAAACTGAAACTTCCAGGAATTTTTCCTTTAGCTTCACTACTGTGCCTGCGACAGTGCCCGGCTTGGTTATAGCTGCTGAAGGGCAGAAGGTTCTTTGGAGCCCTTGGTGTGGGGTGGGCACATGCCTGGCGGGAGAGAGGGTGAAGTGCATGGGGTGATGATGGATGTGCTGGGGGGGAGGTGAGCTGTACCTGCAGGTGCTACTCAAATTCCTCAATAAAAAACATAACCTTGATGTGCTTCCGATGCTGTCTTTTTTAACCCCCCCACACCGAAGAGAGCGGAAGAGGAATGATCCGCAGGGAAGTGTCTGTTTGTGACTCCCAAATCATGTTGGCTTTATTCAGAGAAGGGAGGAAGAGAGGGAAAAAAAGGAGGGAGGGAGAAAGGTAAGAAGGAAAGGAGGGAAGAAGGAAGGAAGGAAGAATGGAGGGAAAGAGGGAAGGAAGGAAGGCAGATTCACTTAACAACCTAATTTGTCACTAATTTGAACAACTGCAGCAATTCACGTCACAACTGCAGCAAGAAAGGTGGTACGATGGGAAGAAATTCAAATAACAAACGTCTCGCTTGGTGGCAAAACTTTCGGACTCTCTTGTGATCATATGTCGAGGATTACCTGTATGTGGTTATTTCTGCAGAAACGCACCTCTAAAGAAATTGAAAAAAGAAGGAAGTGATCAACATTAGAGGATTTAAAATTACGGCAGTGAGGACAACATCCCCCCTTGTGTCTGTCACTCTAATGATTCTGTAAAGTGGTTTTTTTAAAAAATTAAAAATGGAGCTAAGCATGTTTGGGTCCTTTTCCACACAAAATGTCCACTTTTCTCCTCTTAAGGTCGACCGTTTGGCAGTTCGAATCCCTAGGTCAGGTCTCCTGCGTGAGCAGGGAATTGGACTAGATGATCTCCACGGTCCCTTCCAACTCCGTTATTGTTACCTGCCAGGGTCCTGGGTCCTATTCTAGCTTAACTGTTTTTTTTTTTAGGAAATCAAAATGATGTGCAGCGTTTTCTTTGGGACCCGGGGTGGGGGGAAAACAGATAAATTGGAGTGAAAGAAAGAAAGCAGTGAAGGGATTTTCTCTTAGGTCTGGGGTCTTCAGGTGGGCGTGAATGATGAGTTGCTCATTTGTTGTAATCCCAGTTCTTTTTGATCGCTGGAAAAAGATTTTTTTTTCTTTCTTTTTTTCTTTGTGTGTGTAATAATTTTTTCACTTTTTGTTATAAATTTTAAAACCTCTTTACAAACAATGGGTTCCCCCTCCCCCTTTTTACATTCTTTTTAAAAAAACAATTATTCTCTCACATCCCATTTTAAATATACACTCACGTAATTGTTATTCTTCTTTGCATTTGTCACTTATACATTTGTTATTTCATTTAATAGATTATATAATATTTCTACATTATTTCTTGTACATAGTTCATTTTACATCACACCGTTTCTCATTTCGGCCGCACGTTTCCTTTCCAGATTTCCATCTTCACATTTTTAATTTTCCTTAACAAATAAACAAAATAATTTTTCGCCCCTTCCTTACATAAAAAAAGGCCCTCGTGCTTTCTTGAGTCTTGCCAGAACACACCGCAATCAGTTCAAAAGTCGTTCCAAAGTCTCCCAACCTGGAGCCTATTAGCGCGCTATCAATCTCCATTTATCTTGGGGCCGACCAGCAGAAACCTATTGAGTTGTCAAAGGGGCAGAATTGATGTTGTATCAATACCTCCTGTTTACGCCCATTTCTCTCCTTCTAGCCAGGCAAGTAGGAGGCTCCGGATGGACTTGGCTCACAGGCTAAAGTCTAAAAGGGTTGGGCCCTCCTGAGATTTCCCGTTTCCAAGATTAGAACCTTCTGGAAGTTTCTGGAAACCCAGACCTTGACCGGATGTCGGAGGAAGCAACTGGAGGAAGAAGAAAAATGTGGGGAGGCATCTAAGATGAAAAGATTCTAGATCAGGGAGTTCCCAACTCCCAGTTTGTGGAACGACATACTGGGCCATGACATGTAAGACACCGGGCCGCGTAGAAAAACGAAGCAGGCTGCATGCAAAACCACGCCTCCTCCGGTCCATGGAAAAACCACAGAACCGGTCCCTGGGGCCCCAAAGGTTTTGGGTTTGCTGACCTAAATTATATTTGGCTGAAGTTGTTGGTTTGTTGGGAGCATTCCTGGCGTCCAGTGGTGGGTTGCAGGCGGTACGCCCCAATACTGGCATACCGGATCCTTCCCGGAGCACTGGATACCGTTCCAGTACGGTGCTCCAGAGGGCCCATCCACCCGCCCAAGCTCCTTACCGGTCTTTTAAGTCTTCAGTGCTTCCGGGCATGTGCATGGTGGGTAGAGCGCCTGCACAACGCTTTGTTGAGCAGCTGGAGCATTGCGGAGGCTCGCGGAGGCACTAAGAGGCATGCTGTGCGCGTTCATGTGGATGCCGCAGGGTGGTTGGAATGGGATCCGGAACCCACCACTGCTGGAGTCCTTCAAATGAAAGGTCTTTCTTTCGGAGCTTCTAGGGCAGGGATGCTAACCTTTTCAGTGCCAAGTACCGAAAGTGCGTGTGTACACCCAGAATGCAATGTGTGTGTGATCCCCCACTGTGCATCCCTGTGCATGCACTTGTGAGCCCCCACATACGCCCCCTGCACATGCATGTACAATAGCCTGCATGCTCCCCCGCACATGCGCATGTGAATCCCCACACGCCCCTGCCCCCATGCATGCGCACACATCTCCTGCATGCGCACACATCTCCTGCATGCGCCCTGCTCATGTATGTGCGGCAGAGACCTGAAAACCAGCTGGACAGGGTCTCTGTGTGCCATCTGTGGCACGTGTGTCATAGGTTTGCCATCATGGTTATAGGGTGTTTACCATGGAGACATTTCTACCTGTACATCTAAAAAAGAATTATTTCTTCTTCCCTCTCTCCCTTTCTCTCTCTCTCTCTCTCTCTCCCCCCCATCTCTCCCTCTATTTTTACGTAATAAAACCACTATCTTTTTAGCACAATCTACAAAAGGATTTGCTTGATTAAAATGCAGAAATAAATTAGCAGCCTGTATATCAAGAAAAATTAAAACAACAACAACACACAAATCCAAATAACTAGACAGATGCAGCCTTTTGATCATCCTTAAAATTTCCATTTTTTAATGTAAACATTTAATTCTACTGGGTTTTTTTTTTAACCCCGTCCTTCTTCACCAGAGTTGTTTGAAGCAAGGTAGAAACCACGGGGGGGGGGGGGGAAACCAGCAGAATAACATCTTGAGGATAAAATTGTATCCACCCTCTACATTGGTTGAAGAACCTGCAGTTTCTGCTTTGTTTAGTGACAGAGTCCCCACAGATTAATGTCGATGGAGATTCCCAGTCATCCATGGTTGTTAAAACCACGTCCCTTCCACTCCCCAACATTCAGTCGGAGCTAAAGAAGCTTCTTGGATGAGAAGCGCAACGTCTTCAAAGAAACAAAAACCACCAGAAAATACCCACAGATTACGACACGAGCAACATGATCAAAAGTCTTTAGAATAACAGAGTTGGAAGGGATCTTGGAGGTCTTCTAGTCCAGCTCCCTGCTTAGGCAGGAAACCCTGCGCCACTTCAGACAAATGGCTATCCAACATCTTCTTAAAGACTTCCAGTGTTGGGGCATTCACAACTTCTGGAGGCAAGTTGTTCCACTGATTAATTGTTCTAAATGTCAGGAAATTTCTCTTCATTCTAAGTTGCTTCTCTCCTTGATTAGTTTCCACCCATTGCTTCTTGTTCTACCCTCAGGTGCCTTGGAGAATAGCTTGACTCCCTCTTCTTTGTGGCAGTCCCTGAGGTATTGGAAGACTGCTATTATGTCATCCCTAGTCCTTCTTTTCATCAAATTAGACAAACTCAGTTCCTGCAACCGTTCTTCGCATGCTTGAGCCTCCAGTCCCCTAATCACCTTTTCTGTTCAGGAGCTCAAGCCCTGTGATCCTGACCACCATTAAACCATCTTTCCAAGCAGCCTCCGTGTTTCCAGTGTCTTTTCCTCCACTTGAAACTCAACCCAGAAGGGACATTTCTGCCAACATGATATACAGCCATTGGTGGGAGATTTTCCCTGTAATGTAGCCCACCTTTTCCAAGAGCTTAGTTTCTGGTGGGAGCTACCTTTGAGGGAACTAGAAGTGAGATAGCTCATGCCCCCTCTCTGCCCTCCCAGGGCAGGACCAACCATGATTCCATCGCAGGTGGCAGCTGGCTGAAAGCAAACACAGCTGTAATATCTGGGGAGCCAGAAAAATCAATGGCTGATAAGGTCCATCAAACAGCAATTAATAAACTAGCCAAGAGCAACAATGGGGGAAGAAGAAGGGCTTGCTTGCATGAGGCTTTTCCTCCAACCTAGAAGGTTCATTTCATCTAAGTCCATGACATCCTTTTGGGATGTCAGAGAAGAGGAGATAAAAATAGACTTAAAAAACGATGGCTTGTAGGCCTGTGCACCAACGATGGAGTCCGCCATCTTGGTTTTGTTGATGGTGGATTCCCTCCGTGATCAAGCTGGTCTTTTGAAAATGGGGGCGCTTCTCTCATGCAGAAGGGCAAATATGGCTTGCGTTTTGGGATGGTACACAGTTGGGCGTGGTCCTTAGAGGCCGTGGGTTTTTTTAATCCAGTTCTGAAATACTCCCTTGCTTTTAGAATCATAAAATTACAAGGCTGGAAGGGACAGTTTAGAATTCAGAATAACAGGGTTGGAAGGGGCCTTGGAGGTCTTCTAGTCCAACCTCCTGCTTAGGCGGGAAACCCGATACCGTTTCAGATAAATGGTCATCCAATATCTTCTTAAACACTTCCCTTGTTCCTCCCTCCCTCTCTCCTCTCTTCTCCCCTCCTCCTCTCTCCCTTCCTTTTTTCCCTTCTCTCCCTCCCTCCTTTCTTGCTTACCCTTCCTTCCTTCCTTTTTTCTTCCCTCCCTCCTTCCTGCCTGTCTGCCCTTCTTCCCTCTTTACTTCCTTCCTTCCCTCCTTCCTTCCTTCTTCTTTTCTTTTCCTTCCCTCCTTCCCTCTTTCCTTTCCTCTTTCCTCCCTCCCTCTCTCCTTCCTTCCCTCCTTCCTTCCTGCTTCCTTCTTTCCTTCCCTTCCTTCCTTCTTCTCTCCTTCCTTCCTTCCTCTTCCCTCCCTCCCTCCCTTCTTTCCTCTTTCACTCCCTCCCTTCCATTGTCCTTCCTTCCTCTCTCTCTCCTTCCTTCCTGCCTTCCTTACTTCTTCCCTCCCTCCGAATCTCTCTCTAGGATTGAAATCTGAAAGCAAATGCAAACTTTTTCACCCTTTAGTTTGATTAAAGGTTTTGCTCGTTTTGTGCCCAATGCTAACATAGAAGAGAAGGGAAGAGCTAGAAGGGATGTTGGCGGTCTTCTCCTCTGAAATGAATCAAATCCCCAGCATGCAAGAAAGCCAATGTAACGTAATCATCTCAAATTTCCCTTTAGATGTTGTTGAAAGTACCCCAAAGTTGTTTGCCTGAGTCCTTCAAGAGAAGTTCTTGAGAGTTTTGGAAGTGAGGCAGTAATGGTGGCCAGGTATAAAGTCTTCCCAACTTCCCCACTTCCCAGTTACTTTATCGGAGTGGTCTTCTCTCTCACCTTGTACCCCCTTCATGCCGATGGAATATGTTTTTGACATTTTCTAAGCTATTTTGACGTTGCTGACAATTTTTAATGTACTAACTGCCTGGTCCAGTGAGCTGATTAATTGGCGCAGGAGAGATCAATACAAAACAGAAAATTAAAACAATTTTAAAGTGATTAAGTAGTTTAACACCTGTCTGCCAGGCCGTCAGCACAGGAAGAAAAATACAGCAGGTGACAAAAGGCCTCACGCAGCCAGAGAGAATGACAAATGGACCTGTGAAGGGGCCTCTTCTGCTTGCCCATTTTCATGTCATGGGAGAAAGCTAGCTTTGGCAAACATCTCCCCAGAATCCTCAAAGGCACAAACAAGCCCATCCTTCTCCCAGGAGCCCCTGCTTATCTTGAGCCTGTTTTGTATCCTTCAATGTGGGAGGGAAAGACTGGGTTCAGCCCCAAAGTGGGTTCTTAGGAAAGAAAGACCCCTGACTCCATTTGTGGGAAAATATACTTTTACTAAAAGCCAAGGGGTTACTGTATAGCAAAGCCAGAGGTTTGCATGTGAATATTCCCCAGTTAATTTTTCTTTTTCATTCCTCTACCCCATTATCTCCTTATTGTCCAATTACAGTAAATTTGAAGGAAATGTTTTGGTAATATTCCCTGTGCTGATGTCTTAATCTTGCTTTGTATTTCACCTTTCCTTTAAAATGTTTTTTCCTCCTCCTCCTCCTCCTCCTCCTCTTCTTCTTCTTCTTCTTCCTTCTTCTTCTTCTTTTTCTTCTTCTTCCTCCTCCTCCTCCTCTTCCCTGCCTCCTCCTCCTTTGTCTCCTCCTTTTCTTCCTCTTTCTTTTCTCCTCCTCCTCCTTCCTCCTCTTCTTTTTCCCCTTCCTCTTCCCCTCCTCCTCCTCCTCCTCCTTTTCCTCCTCCTCTTCCTCCTCCTCCTCCTCTCCACAAACCCCACTCCCTTCTAGCACTGATGATGTTACCTAGTTTGGTAATAAAAAATCTGCAAGAAAGCCACCAAGCTCAGAAAGCACCAAGGATCCCTCATTTCAACCCCAAGCTACACATTTCCTCTTCTATCAGCATTTTCTTACTTTCGGTAACTTAATTTTGAATCTGCATTCAACCATTCCTCCAGTTGCCAAGCTCCACTTGCTCGATTTTAGTGTTTGAATGTGAGGCAAAGTTTTGCTAGGCTGTAAGGAAGCACAGCTGGGATCTTTACGTGATGGGCAGTGAAAATCGAGTAGATGATCCAAGGGGATGTGGAGTGACTTTGTGTGCAAGAAAGGGGGAGAGAGATTTTGGCAGCCGGATGGATAGTTCTTCCACTTCAATTCCACATCCCTTTTCTTCCAGACAAACCCCGTCGGATTTTCATAAATCAAAGTACCCCACTCTTTAATAAAAATTTATTGACTTACAAGTGATTATTTATCAAAAGGCCATTAATAGCAGATCTTGGAATGATGTGCTATTGGGTGGTGCAAGGAGACTAATAGGAAATCAATGCTTACACCCGGGTGGAATGCAGATAAGGGTGCCTCCGTCTCCCCCCACCCACCCATTCGCAGCCTGAGACAGCCTTTGCCTTCCTGGTTGCCCAAGTAGTCCCCAATTTATATATCATTTACAAATGAAATAATCAATACTTTTAATCTAGAGCTAAATTTATTAACTTTCCCATCGAAGAGAGAGGTATTGACTAGGGGACGGGGAGCAATGGTGGCAGGAGGAGAAGAGGGGTCCACTCCGGCAAGATGGATGCTTCTGAAGTCACCTGGGTGGCCTTGTAGTTCTAGATGGCTCTGTCTCCTCTCTGCTTGCTTTCCTTCTTGGCTCCCTGGACATCTGTCCTTCAACAGATCAAGATAATTTTCACCATGGTTCACCAACCTTTTGGACCCCAGGGACCATTAAATTCATAATTTTAAATCCCGCGGACCACTAATATGATCTGCCTAATGACTGGCTGAGTGGGCGTGGCTAGGTGGTCATGTGACTTGATGTCACTCACATCGAGGGGCACCTCGCTGTCCTCACCCCTCCCCTCCCAGCCACTCCTCATCTGCCCACCTGTGCTCTTTAGGGCTCCAACAGTAAGCAGTTCAGTTCAAATTGGATCTGACCGAGAAGAAGGGTCAGAAGAAGCACCTCACTGAGGACTATGAGCATAGGCTTTCCAAGTAGAGGGAAGACCTGCGGGAGTGCAAGGCGAGGTACCGGTGCCTGGAGGCTCACTGGGCTGAGACAGCCAGCCAGTTCCAGGCCATGATGCAGTCCCACTGGAACGAGGCCCATCCTTTCTTCGCCATCAGTAGCGCTTCCCTCCAGCCTTCGCCCAAAGCCCCACACCAGGAGGCTGAAGCAGACCCCAAGTTGGAATTTCTGCCCCCTCTGCCCCACAGAAAAAGACTGCAAAGGGGGAGACTCTCTGCAGCAATACAAATGTTCATTGCACATATCCATCCCAGGGACCATAGTTTGAGGACCCCTGATTTAGTGCAATATAAAAAATGCAAATACTTTTTCTGCAGACCACCAAAATTTTCTTGCGGATCACCAGTTGGTGACTGCTGGACTCAGCTGCCTCATCCAGGAAAGGTGTGGCAGCCAAGGTAGATTCTCTAAACCCCTTGCTGTGGCCCACAAAAACACACACACACACACACACACACACATGTACAGATTCAATTTGGATATCTTAGCAACCTCCCACCCAAGGGAAATCTGAGAAATGTTTCACTCCTCATATATCTGGGAAGGAAACGACTTCCCTAGCCATTGCTGACTATCTCCGTTGTCATGTCATTGCTACCTGTGTTAAAATGTAAGTATTAAAAATGGGGTGTTGACCATTGGCTGGGTGCATCAAACGGACCTGTAATTTTAAAAGGGTTTGTTTTGAGGATCCTTTCGCTACTGAGATATTAGAAGAGAAGGCTGCATACTAAGACATTTCCTCTCTTATGGAATTGTACCTCAACATTTCTCCTTTATCAGAGACCCAAGAGCAGGGGTGAAATTCAGCAGGTTCTGACAGGTTCTGGAGGATTGGTAGCGAAAATTTTAAGTAATTCAGAGACCCGGTAAATACCACCTCAGGCTGGCCCCAGAGTGGGGTGGGAATGGGGATTTTGCAGTATCCTTCCCCTGGAGTGGGGAAAGAATAGAGATCTTGCAGTATCCTTCCCCTGGAGAGGGGAGAGAATGGGGATTTTGCAGTATCCTTCCCCTGGAGTGGGGAGGGAATAGAGATTTTGCAGTATCCTTCCACTGGAGTGGGGAAAGAATGGGGATTTTGCAATATCCTTCCCCTGGAGTGGGGAAGGAATGGGGATATTGCAGTATCCTTCCCTGGAGTGGGGAGGGAATAGAGATCTTGCAGTATCCTTCCCCTGGTGGGGGGAAGGAATGGGGATTTTGCAGTATCCTTCCCCTGGAGTGGGGAGGGAATAGAGATTTTGCAGTATCCTTCCCCTGGAGAGGGGAGGGAATGGGGATTTTGCAGTATCCTTCCCCTGGTGTGGGGAGGGAATAGAGATTTTGCAGCATCCTTCCACTGGAGTGGGGAAAGAATGGGGATTTTGCAGTACCCTTCCCCTGGAGTGGGGAGGGAATGGGGATATTGCAGTATCCTTCCCCTGGAGTGGGGGGAATAGAGATTTTGCAGTATCCTTCCACTGGAGAGGGGAGAGAATGGGGATTTTGCAGTATCCTTCCCCTGGAGTGGGGAGGGAATAGAGATTTTGCAGTATCCTTCCCCTGGAGAGGGGAGGGAATAGAGATTTTGCAGCATCCTTCCACTGGAGTGGGGAAAGAATGGGGATTTTGCAGTACCCTTCCCCTGGAGTGCGGAGGGAATGGGGATATTGCAGTATCCTTCCCCTGGAGTGGGGGGAATAGAGATTTTGCAGCATCCTTCCACTGGAGAGGGGAGGGAATGGGGATTTTGCAGTATCCTTCCCCTGGAGTGGGGAGGGAATAGAGATCTTGCAGTATCCTTCCACTGGAGTGGGGAAAGAATTGGGATTTTGCAGTATCCTTCCCCTGGAGTGGGGAGGGAATGGGGATATTGCAGTATCCTTCCCCTGGAGTGGGGAGGGAAGAGAGATCTTGAAGTATCCTTCCCCTGGAGAGGGGAGGGAATGGGGATTTTGCAGTATCCTTCCCCTGGAGTGGGGAGGGAATAGAGATTTTGCAGTATCCTTCCCCTGGAGAGGGGAGGGAATGGGGATTTTGCAGTATCCTTCCCCTGGTGTGGGGAGGGAATAGAGATTTTGCAGTATCCTTCCCCTGGGGTGGAGGGGAATAGAGATTTTGCAGCATCCTTCCACTGGAGTGGGGAAAGAATGTGGATTTTGCAGTATCCTTCCCCTGGAGTGGGGAGGGAATGGGGATATTGCAGTATCCTTCCCCTGGAGTGGGGGGGAATAGAGATTTTGCAGCATCCTTCCACTGGAGTGGGGAAAGAATGGGGATTTTGCAGTATCCTTCCCCTGGAGTGGGGAGGGAATGGGGATATTGCAGTATCCTTCCCCTGGAGTGGGGAGGGAATAGAGATCTTGCAGTATCCTTCCCCTGGAGAGGGGAGGGAATGGGGATTTTGCAGTATCCTTCCCCTGATGTGGGGAGGGAATAGAGATTTTGCAGTATCCTTCCCCTGGGGTGGGATGGAATAGAGATTTTGCAGCATCCTTCCCCTGGAGTGGGGGGGGGAATGGGGATTTTGCAGTATCCTTCCCCTGGCGAGGGGAGGGAATGGGGATTTTGCAGTATCCTTCCCCTGGAGAGGGGAGGGAATGGGGATTTTGCAGTATCCTTCCCCTGGCGAGGGGAGGGAATGGGGATTTTGCAGTATCCTTCCCCTGGAGAGGGGAGGGAATGGGGATTTTGCAGTATCCTTCCCCTGGAGTGGGGGGGAATAGAGATTTTGCAGCATCCTTCCACTGGAGTGGGGAAAGAATTGGGATTTTGCAGTATCCTTCCCCTGGAGTGGGGAGGGAATGGGGATATTGCAGTATCCTTCCCCTGGAGTGGGGAGGGAAGAGAGATCTTGCAGTATCCTTCCCCTGGAGAGGGGAGGGAATGGGGATTTTGCAGTATCCTTCCCCTGGAGTGGGGAGGGAATAGAGATTTTGCAGTATCCTTCCCCTGGAGAGGGGAGGGAATGGGGATTTTGCAGTATCCTTCCCCTGGTGTGGGGAGGGAATAGAGATTTTGCAGTATCCTTCCCCTGGGGTGGAGGGGAATAGAGATTTTGCAGCATCCTTCCACTGGAGTGGGGAAAGAATGTGGATTTTGCAGTATCCTTCCCCTGGAGTGGGGAGGGAATGGGGATATTGCAGTATCCTTCCCCTGGAGTGGGGGGGAATAGAGATTTTGCAGCATCCTTCCACTGGAGTGGGGAAAGAATGGGGATTTTGCAGTATCCTTCCCCTGGAGTGGGGAGGGAATGGGGATATTGCAGTATCCTTCCCCTGGAGTGGGGAGGGAATAGAGATCTTGCAGTATCCTTCCCCTGGAGAGGGGAGGGAATGGGGATTTTGCAGTATCCTTCCCCTGATGTGGGGAGGGAATAGAGATTTTGCAGTATCCTTCCCCTGGGGTGGGATGGAATAGAGATTTTGCAGCATCCTTCCCCTGGAGTGGGGGGGGGAATGGGGATTTTGCAGTATCCTTCCCCTGGCGAGGGGAGGGAATGGGGATTTTGCAGTATCCTTCCCCTGGAGAGGGGAGGGAATGGGGATTTTGCAGTATCCTTCCCCTGGAGTGGGGGGGAATAGAGATTTTGCAGCATCCTTCCACTGGAGAGGGGAGGGAATGGGGATTTTGCAGTATCCTTCCCCTGGAGTGGGGAGGGAATAGAGATCTTGCAGTATCCTTCCACTGGAGTGGGGAGGGAATAGAGATCTTGCAGTATCCTTCCCCTGGAGAGGGGAGGGAATGGGGATTTTGCAGTATCCTTCCCCTGGAGAGGGGAGGGAATGGGGATTTTGCAGTATCCTTCCCCTGGAGTGGGGAGGGAATAGAGATTTTGCAGTATCCTTCCCCTGGAGTGGGGAGGGAATGGGGATTTTGCAGTATCCTTCCCCTGGAGAGTGGAGGGAATGAGGATTTTGCAGTATCCTTCCTCTGGAGGGTGGAGGGAATGATGATTTTGCAGTATCCTTCCCTGGAGTGGGGAGGGAATAGAGATCTTGCAGTATCCTTCCCCTGGAGAGGGGAGGGAATGGGGATTTTGCAGTATCCTTCCCCTGTAGTGGGGAGGGAATAGAGATTTTGCAGTATCCTTCCCCTGGAGAGGGGAGGGAATGGGGATTTTGCAGTATCCTTCCCCTGGAGAGGGGAGGGAATGGGGATTTTGCAGTATCCTTCCCCTGGAGAGGGGAGGGAATGGGGATTTTGCAGTATCCTTCCCCTGTAGTGGGGAAGGAATAGAGATTTTGCAGTATCCTTCCCCTGAAGTGGGGAGGGAATGGGGTTTTTGCAGTATCCTTCCCCTGGAGTTGGGAGGGAATAGAGATTTTGCATTACAGTATCCTTCCCCTGGAATGGGGAGGGAATGGGGATTTTACAGTATCCTTCCCCTGGTGTGGGGAGGGAATGGGGATCTTGCAGTATCCTTCCCCTGGAGTGGGGAGGGAATGGGGATTTTGCAGTATCCTTCCCCTGGAGAGGGGAGAGAATGGGGATTTTGCAGTATCCTTCCCCTGGAGTGGGGGGGGAATAGAGATTTTGCAGTATCCTTCCACTGGAGTGGGGAAAGAATGTGGATTTTGCAGTATCCTTCCCCTGGAGTGGGGAGGGAATGGGGATATTGCAGTATCCTTCCCCTGGAGTGGGGAGGGAATAGAGATTTTGCAGTATCCTTCCCCTGGAGAGGGGAGGGAATGGGGATTTTGCAGTATCCTTCCCCTGGGGTGGGATGGAATAGAGATTTTGCAGCATCCTTCCCCTGGAGTGGGGGGGGGGAATGGGGATTTTGCAGTATCCTTCCCCTGGAGAGGGGAGGGAATGGGGATTTTGCAGTATCCTTCCCCTGGGGTGGGATGGAATAGAGATTTTGCAGCATCCTTCCCCTGGAGTGGGGGGGGAATGGGGATTTTGCAGTATCCTTCCCCTGGAGAGGGGAGGGAATGGGGATTTTGCAGTATCCTTCCCCTGGAGTGGGGAGGGAATAGAGATTTTGCAGTATCCTTCCCCTGGAGAGGGGAGGGAATGGGGATTTTGCAGTATCCTTCCCCTGGAGTGGGGAGGGAATGGGGATTTTGCAGTATCCTTCCTCTGGAGAGGGGAGGGAATGGGGATTTTGCAGTATCCTTCCCCTGGAGAGGGGAGGGAATGGGGATTTTGCAGTATCCTTCCCCTGGAGAGGGGAGGGAATGGGGATTTTGCAGTATCCTTCCCCTGGAGTGGGGAGGGAATAGAGATTTTGCAGTATCCTTCCCCTGGAGTGGGGAGGGAATGGGGATTTTGCAGTATCCTTCCCCTGGAGAGTGGAGGGAATGAGGATTTTGCAGTATCCTTCCCCTGTAGTGGGGAGGGAATAGAGATTTTGCAGTATCCTTCCCCTGAAGTGGGGAGGGAATGGGGGTTTTGCAGTATCCTTCCCCTGGAGTGGGGAGGGAATAGAGATTTTGCATTACAGTATCCTTCCCCTGGAATGGGGAGGGAATGGGGATTTTACAGTATCCTTCCCCTGGTGTGGGGAGGGAATGGGGATCTTGCAGTATCCTTCCCCTGGAATGGGGAGGGAATGGGGATTTTGCAGTATCCTTCCCCTGGAGAGGGGAGAGAATGGGGATTTTGCAGTATCCTTCCCCTGGAGTGGGGGGGGGAATAGAGATTTTGCAGTATCCTTCCACTGGAGTGGGGAAAGAATGTGGATTTTGCAGTATCCTTCCCCTGGAGTGGGGAGGGAATGGGGATATTGCAGTATCCTTCCCCTGGAGAGTGGAGGGAATGAGGATTTTGCAGTATCCTTCCCCTGTAGTGGGGAGGGAATAGAGATTTTGCAGTATCCTTCCCCTGAAGTGGGGAGGGAATAGAGATTTTGCAGTATCCTTCCCCTGGAGATGGGAGGGAATGGGGTTTTTGCAGTATCCTTCCCCTGGAGTGGGGAGGGAATAGAGATTTTGCATTACAGTATCCTTCCCCTGGAATGGGGAGGGAATGGGGATTTTACAGTATCCTTCCCCTGGTGTGGGGAGGGAATGTGGATCTTGCAGTATCCTTCCCCTGGAGTGGGGAGGGAATGGGGATTTTGCAGTATCCTTCCCCTGGAGTGGGGAGGGAATGGGGATTTTGCAGTATCCTTCCCCTGGAGTGGGGAGGGAATAGAGATTTTGCAGTATCCTTCCCCTGGTGGGGGGAAGGAATGGGGATTTTGCAGTATCCTTACCCTGGAGTGGGGAGGGAATAGAGATTTTGCAGTATCCTTCCCCTGGTGGGGGGAAGGAATGGGGATTTTGCAGTATCCTTCCCCTGGAGGGGGGAGGGAATGGGGAATTTACAGTATCCTTCCCCTGGAGGGGGGAGGGAATGGGGATTTTGCAGTATCCTTTCCCTGGAGTGGGGAGGGAATGGGGATTTTGCAGTATCCTTCCCCTCGAGTGGGGAGGGAATGGGGGATTTTGCAGTATCCTTCCCCTGGAGTGGAGAGGGAATGGGGATTTTGCAGTATCCTTCCCCTGGAGAGGGGAGGGAATGGGGATTTTGCAGTATCCTTCCCCTGGAGTGGGGAGGGAATGGGGATTTTGCAGTATCCTTACCCTGGAGTGGGGAGGGAATAGAGATTTTGCAGTATCCTTCCCCTGGAGTGAGGAGGGAATGGGGATTTTGCAGTATCCTTCCCCTGGAGTGAGGAGGGAATGGGGATTTTGCAGTATCCTTCCCCTGGAGAGGGGAGGGAATGGGGATTTTGCAGTATCCTTCCCCTGGAGTGGGGAGGGAATGGGGATTTTGCAGTATCCTTCCCCTGGAGTGGGGAGGGAATAGAGATTTTGCAGTATCCTTCCCCTGGAGTGAGGAGGGAATGGGGATTTTGCAGTATCCTTCCCCTGGAGTGAGGAGGGAATGGGGATTTTGCAGTATCCTTCCCCTGTAGAGGGGATGAAATGGGGATATTGCAGCATCCTTCCCCTGCCACGCCCACCAAGCCACAGAACTGGTAGCAAAAAAATTGAATTTTACCACTGCCTGAGAGGCTGGCCATGCACTCAATGGGTGAAGCAAAGAGGCCTTTGTTTCAAAGATTAACTGGTGCTGTTCCATCTACAAAAGTGATTTACAACCAGAACTGAAGCAATTCTTCACCCAATTTGTGGGCAGAGAACCTAGGTCCATGATGGCGAACCTATGGCACATGTGCTGGAAGTGGCACACAGAGCAATCTCTCCGGTCACACGAGTTGCCTGTTGCTTCTCTGGGTTCTGTCGCACTGGCCAGCTGGTCTTCATATGCGCAGGAGCGCCCGAAACTGGAAGAGGAGCCATCCAGTGCGCATATGTATGTTGGGAAGATGATCTTCCTATTTCTGGCGTGCACATGCACACCAGCCAGTTGTTAGTGTGTGCATGTGTGCCAGAAACCAGAAGACCAGATGGCCAGTGTGCTAGCTCATGCCAGAAACTGGATCATCTTCCAGGCGCGTGCATGTATCCCGGGGCAGCTGCTCTCAGAGTTTCCGGCATGCGCCCACTCCAGTTTCAGCATACAGTGCCGAAAAGTTTGCCAATACTGACGTAGGTGGTTAATTTCTTCATAGTTTTTCCAGGAAAACAAAGAGATTCTAATTCCATAATACCACAATGGCAGGATCTCCCTTTAGTGGTGACACTTGTATTACTACCTGGAAGGGGGTTTGAAGGAAATGTGCGAAGACAAATCATTGGAGAAAGGATTATACCATAAGAGGAGAAGATCTGTAGCTGAAGTTTGAAATGAAGTCCCTTGGTGTCTTTCTGAGCTTGGTGATTTTTTTTTTTACTTAGTTTGGGACATGAGACATCTGGAAGAAAAACCACCAAGCTCAAAAAGTACCCAAGGAAACTCTTCTGAAAGGATTCTGTAATGAAGACGGGCAAGGGAGAGAGGACCTTTACACACAAACACGTGCATGCATGCACGCACACACACACACACACACCTCAACCATGTTGCACAAAATCTACGGCCTACCCAGAATTCTCCTAGCTTTGAAAAACCTTTAGAAAAACCAGGGGCAGGAGGACTTGAAAAATCAACTGAAAGAAATGAATGAACAGCTCAGAGAGAACCAAAACCGAACGGCTCAAAATACACAGAGACTGGAAGTTTTGGAGGAGGGGACGGCTGAGATGAGGGGGGAGGTGAGGGGGGTCCAGAGAGGAAACGAAGAACTCGAGAACCATCAGATAAAAATGGAATTTGAAAGGATGTCTTTTTTCCTTAGATTTCAAAATGTAATTGAGGCTGATGATGAAGATTTGAGGGAGATTATGACAAAATTATTGGCTGAATATATTAAAAAAGACAGACAGCAGCTGGGATGGTATATTGACCTGGTCTATAGAGTTAATTCAGCTTATGCTAGAACACACAATGTTCCAAGAGAGGTTCACATTAAATTTCTTAGAAAGACTACAAGAGATGAGATTCTGAGTGCACAAAGGGGGCAAATGTTAAAATACAAGGATAGAGAGATAGTCATCCTGAAACAAATCCCAAAGAAAGTCAGAGATAAAAGAAAAAAATATTCACTCTTAACGAAAAAACTATTTGAAAAAGGGGTTTGGTTCTGTTGGTTTCTGCCAGAAGGTATGCTGATATTCTGGGAGGGCAGTAAAGTTAGAATTAATACAACTATGGAGGCGGAGGCCTTCATGGAAAAAAACAAAGCTCTCCTAGATAAAGCTGATGATACCACACGAGACACACAAGACACGGGAGGTGCCGGAGCCTTGCTGGTGGGGTGGGGGGGGAGAGGCAACATTGAGAAAACTTAGATCACAAAAGTGAGGTAGAAAAATAATGCAATTGCTGATACAGGGAATTTTTTCTGTTTGATATAAAATAGATTGAAATTATTGGAAGATATAAGGTAAAAATATGCTGTCAAAATATTGCTAAGTAGTAATTATCTAATGTATTAACAAGTGAAAGTTATGAGAACCGGGGGTAGTACCATTTCCTGCATAATGTAGCTGTCAAAATTTGTAACTTTACCCATTACCCTTTTTCCTTAAAATTCTATAAAACTAATAAAAAAATTTGTTAAAAAAAGAAAAGAAAAACCTTTAGAAAAACCCATGCAATGCGAGGTCCATTGTCAACAAGGCCCCCCTCATTAATGATCTGATTTTGGAGGGGGAGCCGGACCTCGCAGGAATAACAGAGACATGGTTGGGCCACGAGGGAGGTGTACCCCTCGTGGAAATGTGCCCACCAGGCTAATTAGGGAATTAGGAGGAGGAGCTTCCGGAGGAATGGCGGTCGGCCGATAGAGCTCCGTGCTTTGCGGGGCGTGTTCCGGGGGATTAGGAGTGCTGCCGGCCCCCTTTTCCAGCATGGGGGTCGGGCCCCCCCAGTAAACAGCTACCCTGGTCTTTTTATGACCCGAATGGGTCTTCCAGGGTAGCTGGGTGCCTGGGAAGAACTTGAGGACTGAAAACGCAGCCGAAAAATGCAGCCGATGGAGGGAGGCGCCCGGGGAAGTCGCAGAGAGACCGTCTGCGTTCGGAGCTGATGGAAGGAGAGGCAGATGGTCTCGAAATGGCGGACGGAGTGCGAGGAGGCGGGCCGATACCAGCAAGGCCGGATTTGGATTTCAGGTTGGAGGCTGGTAACCTAGGACCATCAAGGATTGTGGATTGAGGGGGCGAAGGCTGGAAGCGCCGGACGCCAAATCCCTCGGCCTGCAGCTTGTTATGAGAGGTAGCTGTGGGAGTTATGGGAGGTTTGAAAAGGTTAAAATCCATATTGGCTGAATTTGCGATGATTGGAGACCGGCCAGGACTTTTGAGGCCGGTAAAGACTGGTTGGATAGGCCGAGAAGGAGTTGGAGGAAGGAAGGAAGGATGCGGAAGGAAGGAAGTTGGAGAAGGAAGCTGAGGCCGATGAGAGGCCGGTGGGAGCGGCGCTGGGGCCTGGAATGGTGGTTTTTGGGGGCCAAATTCGCAGTTACAGGCCAAGGCAGGATTGAAAGCCTAGGACCTGGGAGGAATAGGACCACGACTATGATTTAGGAGGCTGCATAGAGGCAGGAGGGGGGAATTTTGTTGGTGGATTGCCAGGAGGCCTTTGTCATCGTGCATTTGACTGCACCCCACCTACCCCCCCCTACTGACTATTTATTAAACTAGTTATTAACAACGGCTCGGATTCCATCTGCGTGAGCCTTAGAAGACCTCTGCCTACCCTATACGATTCACTGCTGATTGACCATCTGCTCCCTGCCTATTTCCAACTACAGTCCAACTACCCCTTGCCATTTGCCACCCACCACCCACCGCCCCCACCTCTTGATTGTCATCTAACCAATCCATTGCTATTACCCCCCCATCTAAGCTTAATGACTGGACTATTCTGTTTTGCTGCGATTGTGTTCTTCAAATTTTTATTGGATCATGACATCTTCAGCGCAGACCCCAAGCCCCGACGGTGAACTTTTTAACATTTTATGTATTCAAGGTCTGACCTTATCCTACTGCGAGAGTCCCCCCACTCGCAGGTGTGGCCCTCCGCCCTTTCGAGGGCCCACCTTGATGACGGATTTATTAATCCCGAGAGGTGGAGGAAGCGGAGACTCAGGGGGTTTTTAGTTAGTTGTTTTTTAAATATTTGTAGGGGGGGGGTTTCAGGGGTTGTGGGGCGGGTGGGTCTCAGATCAGGAGCGATGTGAGAGCCGGGCCCCCAGGTGTGGTCGCGAGCAGAAGGGGCGGAAGGGAGGAGGAGGGGGAGGACATCATTCCTATACAGGGCTCTTTAATTCCAACAGTCGCAGGGAGGGGCAGATACGAGGACAATTTAAGAACTTACAGTCGGTTGGGAGACCGTGGTTGCTGGTTACACCCGGTCGCTTGTACCAACCCCCGCGTTCTAGGTGGTCAAGAGTCACAGACCCAGGGCCTAAGGCTGTTGTTATGCAATGCGAGGTCCGTTGTTAACAAGGCCCCCCTCATTCACGACCTAATTTTAGAGGGGGAGCCGGACCTCGCGGGAATAACGGAGACCTGGTTGGGCCACGAGGGAGGTCGTCCCCTAGTGGAAATGTGCCCACCAGGATACCGAGCATTTCACCAGCCCCGGGCCCAGGGAAGGGGCGGTGGGGTGGCAGCAATTATTCGGGAGGATCTAGAGCCGAGGGAGTCTACTGTGCCACAGACGTCCGGATGTGAAGCCCTTGTTGTGAAATGGGGGCCTGGGAGACAGTTGGGCCTGCTGATAGTATACCTGGCTCCTCGCTATACATCAGCGGCCCTGCCTGAACTCCTTGAGCTGATCGCATCGGTGGCGGTTGAGACCCCCAAACTTTTAGTGATGGGGGATTTTAACCTGCCGTCGGTGGGAGAAGCATCAGAGGGGGTTCGGGAGTTCATGGCTTCCATGACAGCCATGGACCTGACTCAAATGATACAGGGCCCAACACACGAGGGAGGTCACACTCTGGACCTTGTTTTTGTCTCTGGCCAGTGGCTGAGTGATCTGGGAGGAGGTGACTTAACCATCACTCCCCTGTCATGGTCAGACCACTCACTCCTTCGTCTTGACTTCCCTGGTGCTACCTCCCGCCGCGGGGAGGCGGAACAAGAAAGTTCCAGATGGTTCCGCCCCAGGCGCCTGATGGAACCTGATAGGTTCCAGAGGGAGCTTGGGCCACCTCCTGTAACCTTGACCCGCCCCCGGGTAGGGGACCTGGTGGTTGCGTGGAATAATGCAACTATCGGGGCCTTGAACCGGATGGCGCCTTTGCGGCCTCTCCGGCGGCAACGATCCACCCTGGCCCCTTGGTTTACCGAGGAGCTGAGGGTGATGAAATGCCGCGAGAGACGTCTAGAGAGTCGTTGGAGATCCTCTCGCTCCGAATTTGATCGAACACAGGTACGAGCCCATTTAAGGACGTACCTTGTGGCATTGAGAATGGCCAAACGTCAATACTGTGCCACTCTCATTGCATCCGCGGAGAACCGCCCTGCCGCCCTGTTTCGGGTGTCCCGCTCCCTCTTGTTTCAGAGGCCGCGGGAGGCCCCTCTACAGGGCAGGGCAGAGGAATTTGGTAAATATCTGCAGGATAAAATCGCTCAAATCCGGAGAGACTGGGTTCCTGTCAGTGATCCAGTGGAGACGCCCATGGCGAGTCTTGAGGTTTCAATCTGGGAGGAGTTTGACTCGGTTGCCATCGAGGATTTGGACAGATTGCGTGGACGACTGCGACCCACCACATGTTTATTGGACCCGTGTCCCTCCTGGCTTGTACTGGCATCCTGGGAGGTTACACGAGACTGGCTCCTGGGCCTAGTGAATGCTTCGTTGGGAGAGGGGTCTCTCCCGGCCGCCTTGAAAGAGGCGGTGGTGAGACCCTTGCTCAAGAAGCCTTCCCTGGACCCTTTGGAGCTGGCTAATTATCGTCCTGTCTCCAACCTTCTCTTCTTGGCGAAGGTTGTAGAGAGTGTGGTGGCCTACCAGTTCCCATGACATCTGGAGGAAAATGATTATCTAGACCCGCGCCAGTCCGGCTTCCGCCCCGGTCACAGCACGGAGACGGCCTTGGTCGCGTTGGTGGATGATCTCTGGAGGGCCAGAGATAGAGGTTGTTCCTCTATCCTGGTCCTATTAGACCTCTCGGCGGCTTTTGATACCATCGACCATGGTATCCTGCTGCGCCGGCTGGAGGGGCTGGGGGTCCGGGGCACCGTTTTGCGGTGGTTCGGCTCCTACCTTTCTGACCGGACGCAGCGTGTGTTGACAGGAGAAGAGAGGTCGACCCTACGCCCCCTTACCTGTGGGGTGCCACAGGGGTCGGTCCTCTCGCCACTCCTGTTCAACACATATATGAAGCCGCTGGGTGAGATCATCCGTGGTTTCGGGGTGGGATACCATCTGTACGCTGATGATACTCAGCTGTACTTTTCCACCCCGAACCACCCCAACGAGGCCATCGAAGTGATGTCCCGGTGTGTGGAAGCCGTACGGATCTGGATGGATGACAACCGACTCAAGCTCAACCCTTCCAAGACGGAGTGGCTGTGGGTACCAGCCCCCCGGTTCAGCCAATTAATTCCATCATTGGCCATTGGGGGCATCCATCTTGCCCCCGTGGAGCGGGCGCGCAATTTGGGCGTCCTCCTAGATGCCCGGCTGTCCATGGATGACCATGTGATAGCCGTGGCAAGGGGGGCGTTCCACCAGGTTCGCCTGGTGCGCCAATTGCGCCCCCTACTGGACCGGGATGCCTTGCGCACAGTCACTCATGCGCTGGTGACGTCTCGCTTGGACTACTGTAACGCTCTCTACATGGGGCTTCCCTTGAAATGCACCCGGAGGCTGCAGTTGGTCCAGAACGCAGCCGCGCGGGTAATTATGGGGAGTACTAGGTACTCCCACGTGACACCGCTCCTGCGCGAGCTGCACTGGCTTCCTGTGGCCTATCGGGTGCGTTTCAAGGTTTTGATAACTATCTTTAAAGCGCTCCATGGCTTAGGACCTAGTTACTTGCGGGATCGTATTCTGCCCCATACATCCCTGCGACCAATTCGCTCGCACAGAGAGGGGCTCCTCCAGGTGCCATCCGCTAGACAATGTCGTGGGGCGGCGCCTAGGAGTAGAGCCTTCTCTGTGGCGGGCCCAGCCCTGTGGAATGACCTCCCTCCGGATATTAGGAATACCTCTGACCTCCGCTCCTTCCGTATTAAGCTTAAGACCCACCTATTCCAAGCAGCTGGCCTGGCTCAACTTTGATTTAACCATATCGCTCCTGACGGGTTTTTAACTGGGTATTTTAATTTACATTTAATTTTTAGGGGTTTTAAATACAGTATTTTAATTGTTTTTATTAATCGATCTCCTCCTTATATATATGTATGTATGTTTTAGTGTACCTTGTTATATGTTTGTTTTGTTTGCATATTTATTTCGAATGTTTTGTTGTACGCCGCCCCGAGTCCTTCGGGAGAGGGCGCGGCTAAGAAATAAATATATTATTATTATTATTATTATTATCGAGCATTCCACCAGCCACGGGCCCAGGGTAGGGGCAGTGGGGTAGCGGTGATTATCCGGGAAGACCTGGAGCCGAGAGAGTTCACTGTGCCACAGACATCCGGGTGTGAGTCTCTTGTCGTGAGATGGGGCCCAGGGAGACAGTTGGGCCTGCTGATTGTATACCTGGCTCCTCGCTATACATTAGCGGCCCTGCCTGAACTCCTCGAGCTGATCGCAGCGATGGCGGTTGAGACCCCCAAACTTTTAGTTATGGGGGACTTCAACCTGCCATCGATGGGAGAAGCATCCGAGGTGGTTCGGGAGTTCATGGCTTCCATGACAGCCATGGACCTGACTCAATTAATTCAGGGCCCCACGCACGAGGGAGGCCACACGCTGGATCTTGTTTTTGTCTCCGGCCAGTGGATGAGTGATCTGGGAATAGGGGACTTAGCTATTACTCCCCCGTCATGGTCAGACCACTCACTTCTCCGACTTGACTTCCCTGGTGCTATCCCCCGCTGCGGGGAGGCGGAACCGGAATGTCCTAGATGGTTCCGCCCCAGGCGCCTGATGGAACCGGATAGGTTCCAGACGGAGCTTGGGCCACCTCCTGTAGACCTGACCCGCCCCCGGATAGAGGACCTGGTGGCCGCATGGAATAATGCGGCCGCCCGGGCCTTAGACCGGGTGGTGCCTTTGCGGCCTCTCCTGCGGCAACGAACCACCCTGGCCCCTTGGTTTACCGAGGAACTAAGGGTGATGAAACGCCACAAGAGACGCCTAGAGAGCCAATGGAGATCCTCCCGTTCCGAACTTGACCGAACACAGGTACGAACCTATTTAAGGACATACCGTGTGGCATTAAGAGCGGCCAAACGTCAACATTGTGCCGCTCTTATTGCGTCCGCAGATAACCGCCCTGCCGCCCTGTTCCGGGTGACCCGCTCCCTTCTGTCGCAGAGGCCGCGGGAAGCCCCTTTACAGGGCAGGGCAGAGGAATTTGGGAAATATCTGCAGGATAAAATCGCTCAAATCCGGAGGGAATGGGTCCCCCTCAGTGGGCTAGGAGGGACGCCCGAGGCGATTCTTGAGAGACTATTCTGGGAGGAGTTTGACTCGGTTGCCATCGAGGATTTGGACAGGTTGCGCGGGCGACTACGACCTACCACATGTTCATTGGACCTGTGTCCCTCCTGGCTTGTACTGGCATCCTGGGAGGTTACACGAGACTGGCTCTTGGGACTAGTGAACGCTTCATTGGGCGAGGGGTCCTTACCAGCCGCCTTGAAAGAGGCGGTTGTGAGACCCTTAATCAAGAAGCCTTCCCTGGACCCAACAGAGCTAGCCAATTACCGTCCTGTCTCCAACCTTCCCTTTTTAGCGAAGGTTGTAGAGAGTGTGGTGGCCCAACAGTTCCCACGTCACCTGGAGGAAAATGATTATCTAGACCCGCGCCAGTCCGGCTTCCGACCCGGGCACAGCACAGAGACGGCCTTGGTCGCGTTGGTAGATGATCTCTGGAGGGCCAGGGATAGGGGTTGTTCCTCTATCCTGGTCCTATTAGATCTCTCAGCGGCTTTTGATACCATCGACCATGGTATCCTACTGCACCGGCTGGAGGGGCTGGTGGTAAGGGGCACCGTTTTACGGTGGTTCTGCTCCTACCTCTCCGACCGGACGCAACGCGTGTTGGCAGGGGAGCAGAGGTCAACCCTGAGGCCTCTCACTTGTGGGGTGCCACAGGGGTCGGTCCTCTCGCCTCTCCTGTTCAACACATATATGAAGCCGCTGGGTGAGATCATTCGTGGTTTTGGGGTGGGATATCATCTGTACGCTGATGGTACACAGCTGTACATCTCCACCCCGAACCACCCCAACGAGGCCATCGAAATGATGTCCCAGTGTTTGGAAGCCGTACGGGTCTGGATGGGTGACAACAGACTCAAGCTCAACCCCTCTAAGACGGAGTGGCTGTGGCTTCCGGCCCCCCAGTTCAACCAGCTGATTCCCTCCCTGGCCATTGGGGGCGAACAACTGGCCCCCATGGAGCGGGTGCGCAATTTGGGTGTCCTCCTGGATGCCCGGCTGTCCATGAATGACCATGTGGCAGCCGTGGCGAGGGGGGCGTTTCACCAGATTCGCCTGGTGCGCCAAATGCGCCCATTGGACCGGGATGCCCTTCGCACAGTCACTCACGTGCTGGTGACGTCCCACCTAGACTACTGCAATGCTCTCTACATGGGGCTTCCCTTGAGATGCACCCGAAGACTACAGCTGGTCCAGAATGCGGCCGCACGGGTGATTATGGGGAGTACCAGATACTCCCATATAACACCTCTCCTTCACGAGCTGCACTGGCTCCCTGTGGTCTATCGGGTGTGTTTCAAGGTATTGATCACCATCTTCAAAGCGCTCCATGGCAGAGGACCTAGTTACCTGCGGGATCGCATCCTGCCCCATACATCCCTATGACCAATTCGCTCTCACAGAGGGACTTCTCCGGGTGCCGTCCACTAAGCAGTGCCAAAGGGCGGCGCCCAGGAGCAGGTCCTTCTCTGTGATGGGCCCAGCCCTCTGGAATGACCTCCCCCCTGACATTAGGATTACCACCGACCTCCGCTCCTTCCGTTCAAAACTCAAGACCCACCTTTTTCAACTAGCCGGCCTGGCTCAAACATAGTTCCATCTTAATCCTCCTGGCAATCTTTTAAACTTGTAATTTTATATTGGGGTATTTTAATTCTTAATTTTATTATTACTATTTCTGTGTACTGTAATGATTGTTGTGTGTTTTTTATACCTCCTCCGTGAAATGTTTAATTGTATATGTGCTTTTTTATTTATTGTACGCTGCCCCGAGTCCCTTCGTGGAGAGGGAGCGGCTAACAAATCTAATAAATCTAATCTAATCTAATTCTACCAGATCAAACGGAGACGCGATAGAATAATTGCTATAGACTTGGCGCTAATTCTTAATACACAGGTCAAGAGACGCCAAGGTGACAGGCACAGGAGCAGCTAAGGAGCTGCACGTTCTGAAAGAACAATCTCTTTTATCAAAGCTGGCCAAAGTTCAGGGTTGTACACACACACGCACACACACACTGGGCTGCTCCCTAGAAGGATCATTGTCCGGTGCTCTTTCCCTTCCAGGAAGTTAGAAAACATTGGGAACCCACACCTGTCCAAAGGGGGTGGGGGGTGGGAAGCTTCCTTTGCTTGGCTGTTGAGGGACCCACCATTCCCAAAGGCCCACGGTGATCTAAGGACGTCCCACGTTCTTAGCAGCCAAAGGAGCTGGAGGAAGAGCATTCCTTTGCATGCCTCAAAAGAAGGCAACCCCTGACGCAGAATCTTGGGTGGCGGCATGTGAGAAGTGGTGATGGATCTAAAAAGGCCGATCCAAGCTGAAGAAAGTCCTCCTTGGAAAATGCAAGATGCCAGTGAATTCTTCCAGTGGAAAGAAGGAAGGGCTGAGCAAGTCAAGGAGGTAAGTCTTTTCTTCACCATGAATGTCTTACAGTCCAGTTGGGTCCTTTCTAAAGTTTGAGAACAACTCTCATCACCTCTGGTGAAGAGGAGCTTCAGTTATCATGCTGGCTTTGCAGTAAGGGGAATTGGAGGGGAATTAAGTGGCTTAGTGGCTAAGACGCTGAGCTTGTTGATCAGAAAGGTCGGCAGTTCAAATCCCTAGTGTGAACTGTCATGACTTGTCCCAGCTTCTGCCAATCTAGCAGTTCGAGAGAACGTAAAAATGCAAGTAGAAAAATAGGAACCACCTTTCACACGTTAAAAATACCAAATCTGGGTATCCGTTATTCATGTTGAGGTATGGATTATCCACATCCATTAACTTGTTCAAAGGATGAAGCTGCTTTAACAATTCAAAAGGAGAAGCTTCTGTGCAATGCTTTTGAGTGTTTTCATAATGTGTGTGTGTATATATACCAGTACACACACACACACACATACATGCACACCCTCCCACAAGATACACACGTACCTATTTATTTGTAGATAATGTATCTTGTTTCGTGTTTGAAGGATGAAATGTGTTTCTAATTTGAGCGGAGATGATTCTGCATGCAAGACTAATGACATTACCATCTAGGGCAGGGATGGGAAACCTTTTTTGGCTCACGTGCCATAAGTGGGGAGAGCGCAGGGGGGCCGTGTGCCACAGCCATAATGCAATGCGCAACACCTTTCAGCGCACCTGCGCGCATGACAGGCACAACCCCCCATTTTTTTCATGCTTTTTCCCCCCTCCCCAGGCTCCAGAGGCTTTATAGGAGCCTGGGGAGGGCGAAAACAGCTCTCCCCCCCCCCCGAGGCCCTCCGGAGGCTTCAGGAGCTTCCCTGAAACCTCCGGAGTGCAAAAAAACAGCCCTAAGGGCAAACCGAAGGTTCAGGAATGGACTTCCGGTTTGCTCGTAGGGCCGGTTTAAGCCCTCCAGAGCCTTCAGGGGCCTTCCGGATGCTTCCCTGAAGCCTCCAGAGGGCCTCTGGTGGGGGGAGGCCGTTTTCACCCTCCCCAGGTTCCTATAAAGCTCTGGAGCCTGGGGAGGGCGGAAAATGGCTTTAAAAAAGGCTGAACTCAGCTGGCTAGCAGACAGGGCAATGCCTCACGTGCCCTGACAAATGGCTCCGTGTGCCACCCGTGGCACGCATGCCATAGGTTCAATCCTGGATCTAGGGGCCTGGACCAGCTCTCTTGTAGACACACAACATACCAGTTTCAAAGCCAGGAATTCCAGCTTGAAGTCCAATGGGAAGGGCCACCTTCTGAAATCCTAAAAACCAGGTTTGCTCCAGTCAATCTGGGGCAGGGTCGTCAAACTCGATTTCATTGTGGGCCGCATCGGGATTGTGTCTGTCCATTGTCTCCAGCAGAGGAATTTCTCGATGCTTCCTTGCCTTGTGATCAAATGCCACTTTTGCTAGTAGTTTGTTTTGCTATGCCAGCGAAAATAGAGCATGTGCCCCCCTTCCGAACTCGTTTTTGCTGGCAAGAGCGCTGCAGGAAGCTGTCCCGGCTGAAAACTGAGCCCGGGAGGGCTGCATGCGGGAACCAGGGTGGGCTAGAAATATGGGCTTGGGAGAGGGCTATTCAGGGTCTCAATGAAGAAGTCAGATGCAGAGACCCCTCCCTGATGCCTCCTTGGTCTTTGTGTCTACGGTTTCCACCCAAGTCCATGCCAGAAGTAATAGTTATTCTGAAGTAACAAGCAGCAATGCCAGAGACCCAAGCACAAGAGGAACAAAATGCCCTGGGAGCAGGGTGAAATCCACTTATTTTTGCTACTGGTTCCATAGCAATGTGAGTGTGTGCGCATGATCACCCCTGCGCATTTGCAGGACCATCCGCGCATGCAGTGTGTGTCAAAATGATGTCCGGGCGGGTGGGCAGAGCCTGCTGAGTGTGTCTGGCAAGCAAGTAAGCGAACGGCGGGGGGGGGGGGGAATCCGCTGAGCCATGCAATTTAGATTAGCTAGAAATCCTGCTTTCTAGCTAATATAAATCGTGTGGCACAGCTGATCGTCAGAAAAACCAGTTTGCCCGAACCGGTAGCACTTCACCCCTGCTTGGGAGGAAAAGCAAGGGGATGGGTGCAGTGGTGAAATTCAAATTTTTTTTACTACTGGTTCTGTGGGTGTGGCTTTGTGGGTGTGGAATGGCTTTGTGGGCGTGGCAGGGGAAGGATACTGTAAAATCCCCATTCCCTCCCCACTCTGGGGCTAGCCAGAGGTGGTATTTGCCGGTGCCCCAAACTACTCCAAATTTCCGCTACCGGTCCTCTAGAACCTGTTGAATTTAACCCCTGCTTGGGAGGAAAAACCAGGGGATGGGTGGCATTTCTCAAATAACCGAAACGAAACAGACTTTAGAAGGGCTGTGTTTCCAGCTGCGGGGACTTCCTGAAGTCGGGGGCCACCGATTTCAGCTACCGAAACCATCTGCCTGGCTCAGCAAATGCTAAACGTTGCTGTTCTTTACAGCTGAAACTTAGGAGGGATTACTTGGGAAGTCTGGAAGCTGGAAGGGACGGCAGGGGGGAGTGTGAAGCCTGTGTAATTCAGCCTAGAGTTATTTGCAGAATCTGCTGGTGGGAGACCAAGTTTCCAAAGGACCAAGTTCTTTAGGGATCAAATCGGTCTCCCGCAGGGAGTCACCCGTTCGCACACCAAATTTATCAATTCCTTACCCTCGTTTTTCAAGGCCACCCCGCCCCATACCCGGCCTTTTCCTTCCAATAATGCCAAAAGGAAAGGAATTAATGCAGGGCAGCAAAGGGGGAGGTTCAAACTTTTAAAAGACTGAGTGTCTTGACCTAGGCTTCCCCAGCAGCACGAAGCCAAATCTTCGTCCCGATAAACCCCTTTTATTTCATTGACAGTGAATTCCTCTCCAGCAAAGTTTTCCTCTCCCACAGCCTTTCAAGGTAGTTCACAATTACTGACTTTTATCAGTCTTGAAGAGTGGCCAGGCCGATATCTTTCCACAATACTTGGCAAGAATGCAGGAATGAACTAATGGTCTCCTGCAAAATCCACTCCCCTTTCACTCCTCTTTTCTTTCCTCTGGGAGGGGCCATCCTTTGTCCACCTGTGGCCTTACTCCCAAGTCAACCCTTGTTCCTTAGCTGTTCCCTTTGCCTGACAACTCTGCACATGCGCACACTGGGAACAGGCTCCAGCTGTTCGTTTGCCTCACTGATGTCTGACTCCGAAGGCAGCTGATAACTGGCAGACAGCTCTGATCCCCTCTCTGCCTCTGACACAGAGCCTTCATCCGAGCTTTCCCCAGACTCCAGGACTGGCCCATGTTCCTCCCCAACTTCCTCACTCTCCGAATTTGCTGCCAGCTCTGCTGATGGCTGGTGGGCCACAACAGGGAGCCTCTTCCCCTTTTAACACCCCAAAAGCAACAATGCAGCCAGGGCCAAGAGAACATGACTCAATACTGGACTGCCTCCTTCAACGTCTTTTAATACAAAATGCAGAGGGGACCCATGCGGCAGCCACATTCAGCTGTTCTGTTTTTTTCTTGAGAGGGGGAGACGGGAGCGAGGGCAGAAGGTGAAAGGAGGCGTCGGCCCATCCTCGGAAGCGCTCCCTACAGGAAGTGGTGGGAGGGGATCTCTCGGTGGCAGCAGAGGTTCCGCCAAACCCCCCTCCTCCCGCAACACTCCTCTGGGGACACAGGTGGACTTCAGCCAGTTCCCGCAAAAGATGACCAGCACTGCATTTTGCCAGCGGTGGCCAAAGTCCCTCCGTTGCCACTGCTGGGTCTGAGCTGGAGAAATTAGGACAAGGTCTCTTTCCCTTTGAGCACAAGGCAGCAGCACCACGGGAAGGGGACCGGGGGAGGGGGGGCTAGTGAATTAGGAACACCCCCTCCTTGAGCTTGAAAAGTGTTTGCTGCTGCATGTCATCTAGGCATCCCGAGACCTGGAATTATTCTTAGGTAATCAGTGCTGTAACAGATTCCCCCCACTCCCATCTCTGGGAGCTCAGGAGCGGCTTCGGTCCTCATGATTCCCAACGATCATCTTGCTGTAGAGCTTCTGCTGCTCCTCCTTGAAGGTGTCCTTCACCTTTTCCCTCTTTAAGCCCCCATCCCTGTGGGAAAAGAAAGACACCTTTTGGAGAAGGAACGGTCACTTTTGGCCTGAGTAGGTCAGCTATGAAACCGATATTAAGACTTATATACTGCTTCACAGTGCTTTACAGCCCTCTCTAAGAAGTTTACAGAGTCAGCCTCTTGCCCCAACAATCTGGGCCCTCATTCTACCCACCTCAGAAGGATGGAAGGCTGAGTCAAACATTGAGCTGGTGAGAATTGAACAGCCGAACAGCTAGCAGCCGGCAATCAGCAGAAGTAGCCTGCAACCCCGCATTCTAACCACTGTGCCACCGTGGCTCTTACACTTATCTCCTTCCTTTGTCCCCACCTCCAATCAATCAGTCTGGATGGCTTACCATAAGAGATCCACCAGGCCTCCCTGTCTGGCAATGGCAGATTTTACCCGGTTGGCAAACTGCACGGCATCTTCAGTAGGCTGAAAAGGAAGACAGCCAAGAGGGGTCAGTTGTTTTCAGAAAGAATCTGGGGGAAAATCTCAGCAGAGGCTCGGCTCCAGTTAACTCACCTCTCTGGTCATTGGAGGCAGGTACCAGACGCTGCAGACAATTGCCCAGCTAGTCATCATCCTGAGCAGGTAGTTCACCATGCCGTATTTGCTGCTGTTAAAAAAGGCATCTCCAAATTGGGGGTCATACTGAAGACAAAAAAATAAAGAGAGAGAGAGGGAGGGAGTAAGTGGGTGGGAGAGAAAGGCAAGATGATGAGACGATTCACCCATAATACAAGAACAGACATCTGCAAATATAGCATAACAGGATAACAAAGTTGGAAGGGAAATGGGAGAACTTCTAGACCAGCCCCAGGATGCCCTAGGCCAGGGATGAACTCAAGGTCCGTGGGCCGCATTTGCTTAGATCTGTCCATGGGGCTGCCCTGGAAACAGCAAAGGATCAGCCCGCAGTACCTCTTCCATCCCTCTGTTGATGCAGCCTAGGAGTGTGTTGGCTTTTTTGGCACCTGCTGCACACGGCTGGCTCCTATTTAAATGGTTGCCCACTAGGACTCCAAGATCCCTCTCACAGTTACTGCTATTGAACAAGGTACCACCTATATTGTATCTGTGCATTTTGTTTTTCCTGCCTAAATATAGAACCTTACTTTTTTTCCCCAATGTGTTTGCTGCTAAGCAGCAACAATGCTTACCTTGATGGCAACAGGATAAACTGTAGTGTCAATCTCAAAACTCCCTTTCTTGAACATCATCACTGAAGTGTTGTTGATACACGTGCCTATTAAGAGAAATGAAAGAATATCTCCCGTGAGACTTTCTCATAGTGGAAATAATGTCATGTTAAGAACAGGTAAGACCTCAAACCAAGAAGCCCCTGGATTGCTGACCCAATCAATCTAATTGACACTCATCTGATTTAGACTGGCATGCAGAAAGCAACCTCATACGTTTATTTGGAAACAGAACAAACTATTTTTATTATTTATTTAAAAATATTTTTATTAAAGGTGTTTTAATTTTTAAAGTTTAATTTTTAATGTTTTTAATTTTTAAAGACTTTTTTTTTGCAATTTCCTTCTATACAACATTTCCATCTTGATATACATCCATTTTAAATGTACTTCTCCCCTTTATTTCAGTTTCTCCTCGTCTATACATATGATACTATTATATACGTACATTCCTTAACTTACAATCCTTCATTCCATTTATGCAGGTTTGTTCATCTCTATCTATACATTGTTAATTCCTAACTCCTGTGTCTTCTTCATTTAGTCTTTCCTTAAGCTTTACACCGGTCCTCTAGCTGTTTTTACCACTTATTCCATACCATAAAATATTCTTTTTCCTCCTTTTCTTTTATTTCTTTTGTAAGTTTGTCCAGTGTTAGACAAGTGTTAAAGAGTGTGCAGAAATGGACAAATTTACAAAAGAACAATCTTTTAATTTACGTTGCTCATTCCAAATAGTTGTTCTCAGTTCAGAACAGGAAAATGGGAGTTGTTGCCCTCTTTTGTCATCCATCTAAGTAACAGACTCACTCATCTCTCTCAATCTGGGGCTTACCTTCAGGGAAAATAAGGATGGGCAGTTTACTTTTGTCATTAGCATGTTCCGATAACCTAAAGGAAGACACAGAAAGAGAATATATTCTTAATAAACAGAGGTCAGTGACACGGGACTGGATTCTCGGTCACCTACACGCGATCCGGTAGGACTCGGCTCCACTTCACTCTACCAAGGGAGCAAGTCACGAACTACATACCGTCTAGCCACTAGATGGCGATCCTTGACCTCAGAACGCTCAAACCAGACATGAGGACAAGCCTTCACCATGGCTCTCTGAATGACGCCCATGAGACCGCCATGGATTTGGCCCACCTGAGGAAAGAAGAGGTCAGAGGTCACTTCCCGCAGCAGTATCAGAAGAAGGTAGCTGGCCCCAAATAACAGTTTAATTCAGAATAGTTTACCATATTTTTCAGAGTATAAGACACATCTTTTTTCCTCAAAAAAGAGGCTGAAAATCTAGGTGTGTCTTATACACCGAATACAACATTTTTTTTGCCTCCCAAAGCCCCGTCTCCTTCACCAAAATGGCCGTGCATATCCTTATGGAGGCTTTCAGAGAGCTCCTGGGGGCTGGGGAGGGCAAAAATGAGCAAAAAATGGGCCATTTTTTTGCCCCCCCCCCCCTCACAGCACTCTAAAAGCCTCCATAAGGTTATGCATGCATTTTTTTTGACAAAAAACGGGCCCATTTTCAGGAGGTTTGCAGAGTGCAAAACGTTTTTTCCCCTTTTGGAAAGCTCTTTAGCTGATTGATGAGAATTACATTGATCAAGTGCTGTGCCAGCAGAAACAAAGTCTTAGGTGCTGCAGATTGTCAGCGATTTCCTTCTCCAGCACATCGATAAATACACCTGGAAACATCTACCAACCTACCTATTCTCTCTCTCTCCCTACTTATCTACTGTATTTCTCTCTCTCTCTATTTCTGTCTCTCTATAATTGCTCACAAGACACACTGTCCTACAAAACGTCTAAATATGACATCTATGGAGAGTCTCAGACATCCAAAGGTTGTCCCAAAGGTGCTTTTTTCAAGAGGCAACTGAAGAAGCTGAAGAAGCTTCTTGGGCTGAAAAATAGTTTGTCAATTAGATAAACAGAATTTGCATAAGGGTATTATTAAATATGTAAAAACATGTGATTAACAATGAAAAGCTAGCATTAAGTAATTTGATAAATGCTTGGAAGATCATGATTGATGCTAGAAGTGCATATTGAAATATTGAATAACGAAAAAAGGATGGATCATGTCTCTGAATATTAGAATGATAGGGGAAGGGGGAAAAAGGGAGGGCTAAAATAGAGATAGAAATAAGAGGGGGAAAATAGCAAAAACAGATGATAAGATGATACAACATATGGCAGAAATATGAGAAGTGGAGGATGATCCTAGAAATTACGCGTTAGTAAAACTAAAAAATGAAAATGAAATGTAATTACTAGGAATAATACTGTTATGTTTATTGGTATTGAACTGTATGACACACAGGAATCAAACCATTCACGGAAGTCACTTCCGGTTCCTGTAGGTGACGGACTGTTGTCCGCTGCTCGTCTCCCTGGTGGGCTCCATTCAGGAGCACAGGGGTCCCTGCAGGGGTCTTCTGCCGCAGGGCGGCTTGCTGGAATCCCCCCGACTCGGCGAAAGCCGGCAGGAGTGTTTCTAGCCTCGCCCCAGGAGCCGGGGAGCGGAGGGGGGGCATGAGACAGCTGCAGGCTGTCTGCCCTTTCACCGAATGGGCTCTGGGAGGAAAGAGTTAAGCAAAAGAAGAGCGGCTGAAATGCCGGTGGGGAGAGATCCACCCTAATCTCCTTAATCATTGTTAACAGATAAGCAGCAGATTATTGTAAGTTTTTGTTCAATCTATTTGAAACTGGAAGATTAGAGGGGGGTGTTTCTTTCTCTTTACCCCCCCCCCTTGGACAAAGCGGCATTTGAATTATCTCTCTATATATTGGAATGGAGAGAGAATAAAAGCTGACTTGCCACTTGTACTAACTATCTGAGAATGATTGATATTACAGCTGCAAGAGGTGACTGCTGAGCTGTTTTCTTAAAAGGAAAATTTTTTAAATGGAATTCCTTGTTCTTCTCCCTGCGAAAGGAGGAGCCAAGATGGCGCACCTCCGTCTTTGTTTTTGTACCTATAAATGAAGCCTGCCTTTTGAAATTACTTTTGGAAAAAGAAATCTCTGGTAATTGTCTTAATACCCCCTCTAAAGGTGCTCTGGACCTCTCCTGTTACGTGGTCTTCCTGATTAATTCTGACTATTTGACTTTTCCTCTTTCTGGTGTACCTCCGTGCCTTGGAACTGTGAAGGAGAACTGACTTTCTACTTTTGGAGTTGCCTGCTGCCTGGGACCGACACAGCTGCACGCTCCACTGATGCCATTCTCTTTGTAAAAGACTTATCATCTCCGAACGCAGATAAATGGGGTCCAAAAAACCTCCAACGGGCAAGTCATTCTCGGCTCCTGCCTCTGCCACCTCCAGTCCAAGCATGCAGCAGACGAAGATTACTTCAAGAAGGGATTGGAGAGAGCTCAAAAGAAACGTTTCAGGAAATTATGAGGGGGTCAAAATGAGTTGAAAAAAGAGGTGACAGATCTTAAAGATGAACTCAGAGCTGTACAACAACATTTAACAGAAAATAAACAAAGAATTGGGGTTTTGGAGGAGGGCGCAGCTGGATTGGGGGAGGAGGTCAAGGCAGTCTGGAAGGAAAATTTAGAATTGGAAAATTTTATGGCAAAAATAGAACTTGAAAGAATGTCCTTTTTTCTCAGATTCCAGAACCTACCAGAGACAGAAAGTGAAGATCTTAAGGATATTATGAGTACAATTTTAGCAGAATATATTAAGAGAAATAAAGAACAGTTGTGGTGGGATATGGATCTGGTTACAGGATTAATTCAGCATATGCCAGAACACATAATGTTCCAAGGGAGGTACATGTTAAGTTTCTTGGAGGACCACGAGGGATGAGGTGCTAGGGGCCCAAAGGGAGGGACCATTAAAATATAAAGATAATGAAATTACCACCCTAAAGCAAATTCCGAAAAAAAATAAGGGAAAAAAGGAGGAAGTATTCCTCCTTATCAAAGAAATTATACAAAAAAGGAGTTTGGTTTAGATGGCTATTGCCAGAGGGAATGTTGATTTTTTGGGAGGGAAACAGAATCAGAATTAATACAGTGGAGGAGGCTGAAGCCTTCATTAAAAAACATAGTTCTCTCCTAGAGGACGAAAATAGGGGAGGTGGTGAAAAAGGTAGTAATGTGCAAGATATGAAAGGGGGGGCTGTGGCTCCATCTGGGGACAGGGAGGAGGGAGCAATATCGAAAAGGCTCAGGTCACAAAAATAAATGTATTTGAAATACTATGATAATTGTTGATATACTAGAAAGTGACAAAGAAAGAGATGATTGAACATATGGTTGATATAATGTAAAGCAAGACTCTGTTTATGCTTATCTTTTATACGTTGTTTTTAACATTGTAAAAATTGTGAGATTTGGGGGGATTTCTAACACTAGCACGGGAACTGCCCAAAAATTTTTTCTACCCTTTTTACCTTTCCCTATAAATGTTCAAAAACCAATAAAATTCTTTAAAAAAGAAAAAGGAATCAAACAATTCACGCAACAAGATGCATAAAAATAGAAAATAAAAAAACTTTATTAAAAAAAAAAGCATCTCTTGGATGAGAAGCCAAACGTGTTCAAAGAAAACCATAAAGTTCAGTTGCCTCTTGAAAAAGCACCTTTGGGTCTCAATATTATGGAGCCTGATATATATTGGGGAACTGGAAACTCTACAGAGGATGGGCTATCTCCAAAGATGCAGGCCACTGCAGTGATGGAGGAAAATAATTGTTGATTTCAAGGAATGTGCTGGTAGATGACCACAACAGACTATACCAAAGCCTGACTTTCTCCAGCAGACAATTAGAGATCTGCTTAGCATCCTCAGGTTGTGTCATGCCATGACTCTGAAATGGAAGATGAACAGCCGACAGAGACCTGGCTCTGTTGGCTGACGCCTCCTAGGTAGAGGCAGTTATTTCTCTCTCTGGCACACTTGAGAATATATCTGCTGAACAAAACTCCACATTGGCGACAGGAAGGGCATCTGGCCATTAAAACATCCTGCTTGCACCATTCATTTGCCCAGACTCTACCCTGCAAAGGGTTATGGGGTCGTTAAATGAAGATGATGATATAATGCAATTTATTCTGCTCCAACTGGGAATTTGTAAAGGAAATATAAAATGGGACGAGGTCCAACACATACAACCCCACCCACACATGAAGACTTACAATATAATACAGTAGCAGAGTTGGAAGGGACCTTGGAGGTCTTCTAGTCCAACCCCCTGCTTAGGCAGGAAACCCTACACTACTTCAGACAAATGGTTATCCAACATCATCTTAAAAACTTCCAGTGTTGGAGCATTCACAACTTCTGGAGGCAAGTTCTTCCACTGATTAATTGTTCTGTTCTGTCAGGAATTTTCTCATTAATTCTAAGTTGCTTCTCTCCTTGATTAGTTTCCACCCGTTGGTGGAAACTAATCAACTAACTTGATGTCCTTACCATTGCATAGTAGCCATCGCTGGCCAGAATGATGACATCAATTGGAGATGTATGATTAGCCACACAGATTCCTCCATTGCGGGGCCTATTTTCCCTAAGATTAGGAAGGAAAAAAGAGATTACATGAAAAAGTGAAGCAGATGCTCAACTGACTCAAGAGTAAGGCAGACAGCTTATCTGCATGTATCCTTCGCTCCCTGTTCCCCACTCCTAATGGATAAGAGGCCAGAAGTGGGGAACTATTTCCCTTTTATGACTTGTGGACTTCAGCACGCAGAATTCCTGAGCCAGGCGGACTCAGGAATTCTGGGAGTTGAAGTCCACAAGTCATAAAGAGGCCTTAGTCCCCCACCTCTGCTCCAGGCCTTGCCCCACAGACCAGGGCAGTAGATGCTTCAAATACAAACACACACCCCTCCAAACTTATATGAGACCCCCAAAGTACTGTGGCAAAAAAAAAGCTCCATAAATGAACAATTGCCTAGATAAATTGTACCAAAAGTATAATTGCATTTCATTCTCCATGGCTTTTAGCAACCTTTCTTCATTTTTTTTGCTATTGATGAGGAAAATGTATCCCTCAAGCAACAGAAATCCTATCGAGCCATCCTTCTGGGATTTTTCTTTTGACAGAATAAGAGACTTCGTTCACAAACGTTAAGCCTACCATCTCAGCTATAGCATTCAGTAATAAAAAGCTGGCTGGGTAATTTTGGGCCACTCTCTCTCAGCCCAACCTACTACAGATGACTGCCATGGTGGGGAAAATAGGAGAAGTGTATTCACCCCCTTGAGTTACTTATAGAATAATACAGTTGAGATAAACATCAAATAAATAAATAAGCAAACGAACAAATAAACAAACACTTGCTAAATGTTTAGAATGCTTATATATTGTGCAGGAATTAGAGGGAAAAAAAGACTACGAATGTCTGTATTAAAACAGAGATGGTTTTCAACTATAAGTATGATCATCTATAAAATGTAAATAGGCCAAGATATAAGAATACATAAGATATAAGAAAGCCCAGTTTAAACTATTGGTTATACTATTGCAATTATATTTAATACAAGTGTTATCATATTATAGTTACTGTTATGAGTTCATGTGTTAATATTTACCATGATTTTTTTTAATCTGGTCTTTGTCTGCGTAACTGACTTTGTCTGCGTAACTGATATTCGTACACTGCATTCAAAAATGTTTATCAATAAAAGTATATTTTAAAAAAGGAATACTTATATATGAAATCCTTAGCCAGTTCTACATTTTGCCTATGCTGCCTTCCTAAGTAATCATGGTACATAGAAAATTTTGTTCTCTTTCTTTGTACAAAATATCTCACAAACTTCCTCCCAGCCCTCACCATACCGATGATGATAGGTGATGATAGCTGTAAGAGCTCGTATGCAGATCCGATAGCACATCAGGTGCACGTGCTTGCTGAGGAAATCTTTGTACCTAAAGAGAAGAAGGACCATGTTGTTATCCCATCTCAGTGTATAATTGAACCCAAGTGCTGACATGCTAATCATTTATATCATTACTCTCTTGCCTTCCCCAAACAATGCTTGCAAACCTCAAGGAAAAAAATAGAATAAAAAAACAAGAATGCATTCAAGTTTACATGATGCCAATCACAAAATTAGGCAGGTTAATTCCCAATGAGGAAAGGCCATAATTTAGAACAGGTGATATGTGTAAGAGGGGGCTGCGAGCATTTGTCTTCAAAGCATTTTGGGATAGGAAATGGAGACTCCAAATATTGTTCCCTTCTCTTACATACATGTGCTTTGATCACTTACCTTCCCTAAGGTAAAGGTTCCCCTCACACATATGTGCTAGCCATTCCCAACTCTAGGGGGTAGTGCTCATCTCCGTTTCAAAGCTGAAGAGCCAGCACTGTCCAAAGATGTCTCCGTGGTCATGTGGCCGGCATGATTAAATGCTGAAGGCGCATGGAATGCTGTTACCTTCCCACCAAAGGTGATCCTTTTTTTCCCTACTTGCCTTCTTTTACCTGCTTTCGAACTGCTAGGTTGGCAGATGCTGGGACAAGGAACGGGAGCTTAGTCCGTTATGTGGTGCTAGGGATTCGAACCACCGACCTTTGTGATAGGCAAGCTCAGCATCTTAGCCACTGAGCCACTTTACAGGGACCTTCCCTACCGGTTAGCAAATGTGAGCGTATGTGTGTCTGCACATGCGCTCAGTCACATCCACCTCTGTGCTCAACCTTCCATGCATGCACTTTGGCTTAAAAAGGGCCTAAATAGGATGCCATAGAGCTGAGGTGGGTGGGCGGGACCACCCACAATTTCTGCTACTGGTTTGGGCGAACTGCACCTCTGGCATAGAGACACGCGAAAAGGATGGAAGTTGCAAAGTAATGGTGCAACACAGCTGTTGTCCTTTTGACTTCCATACTCTACCATTGCTTCCAATTTTAATAATGGAGAATATTTCTAGCTTAGGGTTGAAATGAGCGGTCCTTGGTGCTCTCTGAGTTCACCGGTTTCCTTGCAGGCTGTTTTCACCAGCACTGCAGAACGTTATCTAGTTTGGGTGATGAAATGTCTACCAGAAAACCACCAGAGAGCACTGAAGACCCCTCGCTCCCGATTTCTTACAAGAAGCCACTCTTTGGGATTACCCACTGCGTAGCAGGATCCTTCCATCTGTTGCAATAATTGGCCAATTTCCAAGTCAGACTCGAGACGGAGAGCTTCCTCTCAAATCGGCTTGTAAATTTGAGCTGTGTAAACGCCAAGAGCTTAGGACAGGCTTCCCTTAAGATGTTATCCAACAAGTAGTAAAGTCAGCCTTTGGAAATGTACCCGGAGAATCCAGCCTTTTTACAGAATGATCTATCACTCCATTCAAATCTTCTTTTTCGTGTGCCCTCAAGTCATTCTTGACTCTCTGGCGACTGCCTTGGCTAAGTCCAAGCTGTTTTCTTGGCCAGATTTTGGAAGCGGTTTGCCTGGGTTCTTCTTCCCACACCTAACCGTCTCTCTAACCCTCCTGTTAAGTTTCTTTAACGCTTTCTCAAGAATCTGAGGAAAGCCTCCCACGTAATGGAAAAGGCATGCCAGAGAAGGTGTTCCACTTGTTTCAACTCTTGGCTCAGTTGGGTAGAGAAGGACAGGAGATTTTGTCTTTGTTGCTGAAGGACAATCCACATGATGGAGATGACAACCACTCGATGTGTAAGAGGGGATCAACCGCTTCACGACCCCAACAACTGATTTCTTTTAGAGGTTTAGGTTCCCCCTTTTCAGACGGTGAACGTCATGTAATCTGCTGCTAAGGACTCACCTTCCATTGGGTAAGAATCCCACCATGGTAGTGCCTGATATCAAAAGGCTAATACCAGTAAAAGCCAAGGCAACCCTACAAGGGGAAAAAAAGGGAGGGAGAACAAGGTATTAAGGTACAATTTCACAGCATTCAGATCACAACAAGATAGCAAGCTGTACTTCTGTTAAAACCTTTTGAACTGGGGGCTGACCAACGGAAGGATTTTTCTACTCTTGGGACGGATGTACAGGTAGTCCTCGACTTACGACCACAATTGAGCGCAAAATTTATGTTGCTAAGCGAGACATTCGTTAAACGAGTTTTGCCCCCATTTTACGACCCTTCTTGCCACGGTAGTGAAGTGAATCGCTGCAGCTGTTCAATTAGTAACGGGGTTGTTAAGTGAATCTGGCTTCCCCACTGACTTTTCCTTGCCAGAAGGTTAACCCAAGAAGCTACAACCGTCGTAAATGTGAGACAGTTGTCAGGCCTTTTAATCTCGACCACGTGAGCAAGGAGATGCGGCAACAGTCATGTGAAAAACAGTCGTAAGTCACTGTTTTTTCAGTGCCATCGTAACTTTGAACAGTCACTAAATGGACAACCTGTACCATTAGGGTTTTACTATAGGGTGTCAACCTTAAAGCTGACCAGACCGAAGCCATTTTGACCGCTTTAGTGTTGCCATACTGGAGCTGGGGGTTAGGGAGGGGGGATTTGAGATAGAGGGGATTCTGTAGCCAAAACGAAATATTCTCTCTTGGGAACCAAGGTCATTCTCAATCTGCTTAGAGGAAGGAGGAGTGATGTTACCAGGCAACCAGACAGCATTGTGATTGGACCATGTGACTGATCGTTTTGGGAAAATGCAACTTTTACTTTTAGTTAGGTGAAAACCATGGAAGTCTTGAGAATTGGTTTTCACTAGATCTGTGCCAATATGATATTTCCATTAAAGCTATTCTTTGAGGTGTCTACCTGCCTTGGAGTTTTGCTCGATATGGAATTATTACTTGGAACCCTGACCTAGGGATTGTCCAGGAGAAGCAATAAGGTGTCCCATCTTCCTCCTGGCTGTCCAATGAGAAGCCCGAGCCCGTCCTGGCCCATACCTGAGTGGCAGCAAGAAGCAGTAGCGGACCAGGAAGCCCACCCCCCACAAGATGGTGAGGCGCAGACTGATGTAGTGGAAGTTGTAGTTGGTTCTGCTCAGCAGGTTCCAGGACTCCAGCTCTTCTGCGGAGAAACGCTTGGTCACCTCGTCGTCCATAATGCTCTCCACACCTTTGCGGCAGAAGTAGAAGATGTCGGACAGCTCAAACTCGGGGGCATCCAGGGTCTTGTTGCTGGAGCTCCTGCGGTTCTCCTTGATCTCCTCTTCCAACGAAGTGGGCTCTTTGGCAATAATTCCTGCAATAAGACACAAGCCTTTTCCAGCCCAAACAGTAGAAGAAGCGGTGCCTGACGCACACACATACCCCTCTTAAGAAAAGGCACCTGGGCCCTCTTACCGTTGACACAGGGCTTATAAACGGGGTGGTTCATCTCTTTGGCGCCCCGCTCAATCCTTAAGGTTGCCCACTGCAAGACATAAGGAGAAAGAAGAAGTGAGATCCTTCAGAGCCAGATGTGAAATCTATTTCTTTGAACTAGGGTGCTGGCTATGTGTCCAGAGGATAAGGAGCGACAAGTTTAAGGAAGCGATTGGAAGCTGGCAACTAACACAATGCCTTAGTTTTATCCTTGGGTAGACAAGCAGAAGCATATAACACACAGACAGAAACTGAGCAACATGTTATATGCAGTACAATGCAGTGAGCCATGTACATATCTGTACATTGGGGAAACAAAACATCAATTTCACAAATACATGATGCAACATAGGAGAACAAACCCATCAGGACTAGATTCAGCAGTCCATCTGCATTTAAAAGACACAGGCCATTCTTTTGAAGACAACAAACTCCATATTTTGGTTTGAAAGAGGGGTCAAAGAAGCCATCTCTGTCCAAATTGAACAGCCTTCCCTCAACAGAAGAGGAAGGAAACAATATCATCAATCTCCAGCCTACAACACAGTCCTTTCAGCGGTTCCAAAAAGGCTCCACACCCATTTATACCACTCAGGTGACTCTGAGGACACAGATAAACCTCCAGTGGTCTCAAAAACCCTCTAAAACAGGAGTGTCAAACTCGATTTAATTGAGGACCGCATCAAGTTTGCGTTTGAGTTCTGGGGGCCAGGGTGGGCGTGGTCAGCATGATGTCATTTGTGTTGGGTACTGTGGTGGCCCGAGCACTCTGCCAATGAAAATGGACCCCCAAGCTCAATTTTCGGCTGCGACAGCCTTCTGCAACCCTCTGCCAGCAAAAACAGGGAGCCATATGTGGCCCTCATGAGCTCTACTGCAATACCCTCCTGCAATCGAAAATGTAGCTCAGGAGGGCCGAATGTGGCCCTCCTGAGCTCCATTTTCGCTGGCAGAGGCACCGCTGGTCAGACCTTCGTTATTCTCAGGGTGGCCCCGTGGGCCAGATCCAAGCACCCCGTAGGTCGGAACTGACTCCTGGGCCTTGGGTTTGACACCCCTGGTATAAAAGAATGCAAATTACCAGCTATCTGCAAGGAATATAAATCCTTCCATCCTCTCCCTCCCCCCATCCAGTCAGAAGTGAAGAAGCTTCTTGGATGAGAAGCGAAACATCTTCAAAGAAAAACCAGAAAGTCCAGTTGCCTCTTGAAAAAAGCACCTTTGGGGACAGCAGAATGACCATTGTCTTACCTGAAAGGTCCTTTTCAGGGCGCTGCAACGGAGAGTCCAAAGAAGGGTTAAACACAGCCAATCTGCCCAGAACTGAATTGAAACTTTAAGCCACGCCTCTGGTGCCGACTCTCCTCAGATTTATTCAATGAAGACGTGGAACAGTTGTGCGCTGAAACTTCAACTGGAAGTCTAATATGGAACAAGTCAAAAATAGTCCAACAACAATAACAGAAACAACAAACAACACTGTGACTTCACAAACACCAGCGGAGAATAGACCCCAGGGCGGGGTGGACTCTCCGTTGCAGCGCCCTGAAAAGGACCTTTCAGGTAAGACAATGGTCATTTTCCAGGGCGCTGCTCTGGAGAGTCCAAAGAAGGGACATGCCCAAGCTAACTGTCACTAGGGCGGGAAGGCTCAGCCATCAGGGTCGCTCCGCTGGTATGGATGCCCTGAAGAACACGCCTCCCAAAGGCCCCTTCCGCCAATGCAAAACTGTCCAGTTTGTAATTTCGGACAAATGGAGACAGAGAAGTCCAGGTGGCCGCCTTGCAGATCTCTTCAATCGGTGCCTGTGTAGACCAGGTAGCTGTGGTGGCGGCGCTTCTAGTCGAATGTGCTGTGATATTGCGAGGCACAGGAACGGACTGTAAAACGTGGGCAAGCGCAATGCAGGCTCGCAGCCATCCGCCGATGGTAGATGAAGAGACCTTCTTGCCTTGAGAAGCTGGTTGAAAGGAGACGAATAGAGATTCGGATTTCCGAAAACTGGCCGTGCGCTTGATGTATCTGCGAATAGTCCTGCGCACATCCAGCATGTGCCAGCGCTTTTCCCTCGGGTGCCGAGGATGCGGACAAAAATCCGGAAGGACCACCTCCTGCGCCCGATGAAACCAGGAATTGACCTTCGGAATGAAGGAAGGGTCCAGCCTCAGGATTACTCTGTCGTTACGAATGAGACACAAGTCCTCTCTGACTGACAAGGCAGCCAGTTCCGATATGCGACGAGCAGACGTGATAGCGACCAGAAAAACCGTCTTGAATGTGAGGTGTCTGAGACTGGCCGTCTTAATGGGCTCAAACGGGGGCCCGATGAGGGACCGCAACACTACATTGAGATCCCAAGATGGGTATCTGTGGACCACTGGGGGTCTCAGGTTGGTCGCTCCCCTGAGGAAACTGCGGATGGTCGGATTCCGGCCAAGAGATGCGTAGCCCTCAACTGAGAGGATGGTTGACAGGGCTGCCGCCTGGCGCCTCAGGGTGTTAGGTGCCAGGCCCTTGTCCAAACCTTCCTGCAGGAAGTCCAGGATGACAGGAACCGAAGCAAGGGGCGCAGACGTACCATGAGCCGTGCACCAGCTGGCGAAGGATTTCCAAGTGGCGTCGTAGATGCGCGTCGTGGACTGCCGTCGTGACGCTTGGATGGTGCCAATCACCTTGTCTGACAACTTGCCTCTGCTTAGGAGATCCCTCTCAAGTGCCAGACGGCCAGCTGCAGCCACTGGGGTTCTGGATGTTGAAGGGCCCCCTGGCTGAGAGAGATGTCCTGTGGAGGAATCCGCCACGGTGGTGTGATCGAAAGACTCACCAAGTCTGCAAACCAGGTTCTCCTGGGCCAGTACGGTGCTACCAGCAGCACCTCCGCCTCCTCTGCTAGGATCTTCCTGATGACTCTGGGAAGAAGAGGTAGCGGGGGAAAAGCGTAAAGCAGACCTTTCGGCCACGGGCCGTGCAGCGCGTTGACTCCTTCCGCCCTCGGGTCGTGGAACCTTGTGAAGAACCGCGGAAGATGCGCGTTGGCCGCGGTGGCGAACAGGTCCACCAGCGGGAGGCCGAACCTCTGGGACAGTTGCTGGAACAGCAGCGGATGTAGACGCCACTCCGAGTGGTCGACTGTGGATCTGCTCAGCCAGTCCGCCTGGGTGTTGCTCGTGCCCGAGATGTGCTCCGCCTGAAGAGAAAGGAGATACCTCTCCGCCCATCGACCCAAGAGCTCCGCCTCCTTCATCAGGGATCTGGAGCGCGTTCCCCCCTGTCGATTGATGTGCGCCTTGGTGGCGACATTGTCTGTCATGATGCGCACGTGGTGGCCCTGAACGGTGCTCTGGAAGCGCTTCAGCGCAAGCCTGACTGCCCTCAGCTCCAGCCAGTTGATGCTGTGAGCGGCTTCGGAAGGGGACCACCTGCCCTGTGCTAGCTGGTTGTGGCAGTGGGCCCCCCAACCGAACAGGCTGGCATCCGTTGTGATGGTGAGCCTGACTGGCTCCTTGAATGGCGACCCCTTTAACAGGGCTGGAGACAACCACCATTTTAGAGAGCGACGTACCTCTGCTGGAACTGGAATCAGTCTTGTTGAGCTGCTTTCGTTTGTTCTTTGATATGGGAGCAGGAGCCACTGAAGGGGACGGGAGTGAAGTCTCGCCCAAGGCACGATTGACAGGCACGAGATCATCTTGCCGAGGAGCTGTGAGAGCTGAACCACCTTGACTAGACGTGACTGCTGCACCTGAACGACCATCTCCCGAAGGCTGGCCACCCTTTCCGGAGACAGGGATACCGTGCACGAGGTGGTGTCGATGACAGCCCCTAGATGCTTCAGTCTGGTCGTGGGGACGAGATGACTTTTTTCCAGGTTGATGGTGAACCCGTGGTCCCGGAGCGCCTGCATGGTGTGTTCTAGGTCGCTGACAGCTTGTTGATGCGATGATGACAGAATGAGAACATCGTCTAGGTAACAATGGAGTCTGACCGGACGTGACCGTAGAAAGGCCGCCACGGCTGCGAGAACCTTTGTGAATGTCCTGGGCGCCGATGACAGGCCGAATGGCATTGCCCGGTACTGGTAATGGAGGCCCGCGTAAGAGAACCTCAGGAACTTGCGGTGGGCTTTGCGGATAGGGATGTGGAGGTAGGCCTCTTTGAGGTCTATGGACGTTAGTATATCGCCTGGCCTGATGCACCCCAAGATGGACTGGAGGGACTGCATCTTGAACCTGCGATATGTCACGTGGTGATTGAACCTCTTTAGATCTAATATCCCCCTCCACCCTCCTGAGTTTTTGGGGACCAGAAACAGGATGGAGTAAAACCCTCTTCCTTCCTGGCCTGCTGGGACAGGTTCTATGGCCCTGATCTCCTTGAGGTGCCTTATCTCCTGTTCCATGAGGGATCTTTTGACTAACCCTGAGGGAACTGGACACCGGATGAAGTGGCGGGGAGGGGGGGACCAGAATTCTAAAGTGAGACCCATGCGGACCGTTTGAAGAACCCACTGGTCCGACGTGGTCTGCTCCCATTTGGCGTGGAACAACTGCAACCGCCCTCCTATGGGAGCTGACCTGTGATGGTCATTTATACCTCCTAAAGGGTCGGGAGCCGGAGCCCCCCCGAAATGGCCGCTTGGAGAAGGGCTGCTGGCGACCTCTGTCTCGAAAGGACTGACGGTCCTGAGACCGCTCACCCTGCTGGGGATACGCCCGATGATAGGGGGCGGAGCTGGTGGAGGGCTCATTGTTCCGAAAGGCCTGCCTCCTGTAAGAGCCAGGACCTTTACGATCAGGCTTTTTGGTGACTGATGGCATCACTTTCTTTTTGTCCTTGTTTTCCACAAGGACTGGATCAAGGACCTCACCAAACAGCTTGTCCCCTTTAAAGGGGGCAGTAACAAGCTTCCATTTGGAGCGCATATCCACATTCCAGTGCCTAAGCCACAGGAGGCGTCTGGAAGTAACATTAGACGCTAGGGCACGCGAGGCAAACTTAGCAGCATTCAGAGTGGCATCAGCAGTGTACTCTGTGGCTGCCATGATTTTATTGATATCCTGCCTGACTTTAACGTCCTTGGCAGGTATCTTCCTCAACAACTGCCTCAGCCACAGGAGAGCCGCCCTGGAGAAAAAGGAGGCTGAAGCGGAGGACTTAATGGCCCATGCAGCTGCCTGATGGGTCTTGTGACAAGCAGTTTCGGTTCTCTTGTCCTCAGCCTTGAGCCCCTCCAACAGGTCAGGAGGGAGCACAGAAGAGGAGGTAAGAGCCGCTACAGGGGGATCGATAGGAGGGAGCTTGAGCAGCTCCTCCAGGCTGGCATCCACCGTATATAGCTTCTTGTCATGGCTGCTGGGAGTAGCCATGGTAGCTGGCTGCGCCCACTGTCTTTGAACTAAATTGAGGAACATCTTGGGTACAGGAACTATTTCCTGGACCGAAATGGGTTCCTCAAAGAGATCCCCAGATAGATCATCAGGGTCTACAACCACCTGAGCTGGGGGGGTGGACCCCATGTGAGTTGAGATCTTAGCCTTATCTAAAATGGTTTTGAAATTATCCAAATTAAATAAGCCTGAAAAGGCCGGCTTTTTGGCGGGGCTTGCCTCATCCCCAGAGAATTCAGCTTCCTGCCTAGGAAGAAATTCCTCTTCTTCCTCCCAGTCTGACTCATCGGAGGCCACTGAAGAATGCAGGGACGGAGGTGGAAGGCTAGGAGTCATCTCTCTGGAATCCTCCTGGGGTTGCAAATGGTGGATCTTGCGAGTGCGCTTGCCACCTTTTCGCATGCCTGCCTCAATGCCCTGGGAAATGGCCCTGTTAATTATTTCCTGCATTTCAGTGGATAGGTTAGGCCCTTGGTCCTCAATGGGGCGAACCCCTTGAGTGGGCCCGGGGATCGGCTGTTGAGGGGCTAAGGGCCCCATTGGAGCTGGTCCCTCCTCCATATCAGAGGGACAGGCAAAGAGATCAGCCTGATCAGCCATGGAATGGCCTGGAGAAGTTGCCATGGCCAAGGAATCCCCTTCCTCTTCACTATCAGAAATGGGGCCTCCCTGGGCTGGAGGAATTTCCCTGGAGGGCTCCCCAGAAGACACCGAAAGGGAAGATTGGGCCTGCTGTTGGGCTTTGGAAACCTGTTTTTCTAAGGCCTTCTGTCGCCTTAATGCATCTTTGTCTAGGCCTGAGCCCTGCTTGGGGCCATGCCTGGAGTAAGGCTTACTCCCTCTAATGGCCTCCCTGGCTGCTTTCCCGGCCTGTCTTACAGGGGCTCTGGAAGAGACACCCTCAGAAGTCTCAGGGGCCTGATCTGCCATGGTAACAATCACTGGTTGGGGCAGTAGGGGGATGGGAAAACCACCACTCACCACCTCCAGAAAGCCCACCGCAGCACGATGCTCCTGAGGAGACAGAGAAACTGCAAGGCCTGAAGTAGCTTGGAATCTTTTAGGCGCGAGCAGAATTCGCTCCCAGCGCCTGCAGGAGAGTAAGGGAGGCGACCCAGCAGGCCACGATCCCACGCCGCTATCACTTGCTTGGATTGGGGCCCAGGTCGCCGGTCACACCGGCCAAGTCTGACTCCACACGGCTCCTGCAAAGAGCCAGGCACCAGGCAGCTGCGGCAAAAAACTTTTAAAAGTAAAGCCGGAAGATTGCGCAATCCAAAATGGCGGCCGGAACTCACCGGAGCTCTGCGCGCCAAATTTAAAGAGGGAAGAAGCCAAAATGGCTGCCCTGGGAGCCCACGCAGCAATTTGACTTGCTAGAAGCACAAATTGCAACGGAGGGCTTCCAGTGGGAATCGGCCCCCAGTAGGGGTGCCCCAACAGCGCTGGCGTCGGCACTCCGACCCACACGCTTCCCCCAACAGCTGCCTGTGGCTTCTAGGAGCCAGAGCAAAGCCCCGGACTCCAGGAGAGCCGAAAGGGTGAGAAAAACCCAATTAAAAAGGGAAAAAAACAAACTTAAATTTAAACTCACCAGCCTGCTCTAAAAATTCTTAAATATGCTGTTTTAAAAAATTATTCTTCCTCTGGAGAGTCCAAGGAATCAATCTTAGAACTGGAGAAAATCTTAAAGCGTCTACTGGGCTAGCTGAATTGAAAAAATCTGAGGAGAGTCGGCACCAGAGGCGTGGCTTAAAGTTTCAATTCAGTTCTGGGCAGATTGGCTGTGTTTAACCCTTCTTTGGACTCTCCAGAGCAGCGCCCTGGAAAAGAGGCATTTCTACCTGGCTGATTCAGAATATCCTGTGCATGCAGTCCTCTCCTACCCCTCTCCCTTCTTGGTCCCTCTCTGGGTTGTTTTCTTTTTGGCCCAAACTCCTTCATTTCACATCGCAACATCTACATCGCCTCCTGAAAGCAATTCCTGGAAACTAACCTATCATTGCATTATTATATAAAGGTCAGGCTCACCCCTAAGGTTGCCCCCTATTACTTGCCTACTTCCCATCTGACCTAAGCAAGAACCTTAGATGCACAGCCATGCCTACACCGTACTACACAAAGCAAGGGATGATACCTGGAGCTCCTGGAGGAAATACGAAATAGATACCTAACAAAAAAAGTGCAGAATTCTATTCCTTCACAGACTCTACTTTCACGTTGAAAAGAAGGAAAAACAAGTTGGGCTAGGAGAAAAAGAACACAAGCAATGCTTGGATGGTAGCTAGAGAGATAACTATGGAAGATTTTCCAGTCCCAAGTGTAGCATTCTGAACTACGTCCTACAAAGTACATTATGCAAAACAAGCATGGTTGCATTGCACAAGTGACACAAAAGGAAGCATAGTACAAGAAGATAAGAAGTAAGACCTAGTTCAGCTGGGCAATTTAAGGAACAATCACCAAAGTTGGGATTTTTAAAGGGATATTTATTTATTTATTTTCTCTTCTTAGTATGGAATACTGTACACTGCACGAGTCAAAAAGAGAACTGTGAAAATATTTACAGATCCCTCACATTCTCATTTTCATTTGAACTTTCCTGTGTCTGGTGATTGGAGCTGCTAGCAGGAAGGGGGGAAGCAGAGAGACAAAGTGGAGTAGGTAGTGGCCCTTTAACTCCATTTCATTTGAACTTTCCTGTGGCTGGTGATTGGAGCTACTGGCTGGAAAGGGGGAAGCAGAGAGACAAGGAGGAGTAGGTAGAATCATATGTCCATAAACCAAAATAGTAATAATACATTCTGGATTAGTGCGCTTGAAATTGTGATTTTATTTTATTTCAAAATGACCGATTTAGTTCAATGTAATAGCTGTCTTGCACCTGTCTTTCACAGTACTCTTCAAATTTGTATACTGTCCCCTTTGTAAACAAATTACTAGTCTACATAGACAGATTACCTGTCTAGAATCTCTAATCTGTGCTCTCCAAGCAGAAATTAGGGTCCAATTCGGCCATTCCACTCTATGGAGATGCCATGCTATCAGCCCCCCCCCCCACCGCAAAGATCCTGCAGGAGAAGAGAAGTCTGAGGAACCGTGGAATTTGGCAGGGTGAGAGCTCCTGGTGTGATCAATCCCCAGAATTATTAGAAAGAGTCAGTTCGTGAGGACGGAGCGAAGCATCCAAGATGATGTACTGTTGACACGAAGAACCCGAATCCCGGCCTCAGATAGGGTTGGACTCTCCCGCGGTGTACAGAAAAGGACCCTTCAGGTAAGCCAATGGTCATTTTCCTGTACACCGCTTGGAGAGTCCAAGCAATGGGACATACCCAAGTTATTGTCCATCCGGGTGGGCAGAAGAAGGCTCCCGGGATTCGGTCTCTGACACAACCGCCTGGAGCACACGCCTGCCAAAGGACGCCTCAGCCGAGGCGAAAATGTCCAATTTGTAGTGTCGTACGAAAGGTGATGGAGAGGACCACGTAGCGGCCCTACAGACGTCCAGAATCGAGGCCTGAGTGGCCCAGGCCGCAGAGGTAGCAGCGCTCCGTGTGGAGTGCGCGGTAATGCCGCGTGGGACAGCCTTGGACTGGCACTCATAGGCTGACGCAATGCAGGCTCGAAGCCACCTGCGAATCGTGGAGGAAGAGACCTTCTTCCCCAGGGAACCTGGCTGGAATGAGAGGAAGAGAGCCTCTGACTTCCTGAACTCTGCAGTGCGAGCGATGTAGACCTTCAGGGCTCTCCTGACATCAAGAGTATGCCAGGAGTGCTCTCTGGGATGCGACGGATGTGGGCAGAAATTTGGCAAAACAATGTCTTGCGCCCTGTGAAACCACGAATTTATTTTAGGGGTAAAGGTCGGGTCCAGCCTTAATATGACCCTGTCAGGATGGATGACGCACAGGTCCTGGCGAACAGACAGGGCCGCCAGTTCGGAAATCCGACGAGCGGACGTGATGGCTATCAAGAAGACCGTCTTCAGCGTCAGAAATCGAAGGGACGTCGTGCGTAGAGGTTCGAATGGAGGGCCAGAAAGGGCCCGTAGGACCACGGACAGCTGCCAGGTAGGGTAGCGATGAACGGTGGGAGGGCGAAGATTAGAGGCGCCTTTGAGGAAGAGGCGCACCCTCGGAATCTTGCTGAAAGGCAAAAGAGGATCGCCCGACCAGACAGTGGACAAGGCCGCCACCTGGCGTTGAAGTGTGTTTGGGGCCAAGCCTTTGTTGAGCCCCGCTTGAAGGAAGTCGAGGACTCTGGAAACAGGTGCGGTCGCCAGTTCGATGTGTAGCTCCTCACACCACCTCGCAAAAGCGGCCCAAGACACGTCATAAATTCTGGTGGTTGAAGCATGTCTAGCCGCCTGAATGGTGCACACTACCTCCTCTGACAGGCCTTCGCCTTTCAGTTGGTCCCCCTCAAGTGCCAGACGGCCAACTGGAGCCACTGGGGCTCTGGATGAACAACGGCCCCCTGGCTGAGGGAGATCTGGTCCGGAGGAATGCGCCACGGAGGAGACACCGACAGGTGGACCATGTCGGCGAACCACGACCTGCGGGGCCAGTGTGGAGCCACTAGAAGCATTTCTGCCCCCTCTGCAATGACCTTGGAGATGAGTTGAGAGGTAGAGGAAGGAAGGCATACAGTAGTTCGCGGGGCCACCTGCAACGCAGGGCATCCGTCCCCTCCGTCCCCGGGGTGAAGAACCGGGAGTAAAAGCGGTTGAGCTGCTTGTTGTCCCTGGACGCGAACAGGTCTACAGTTGGAGCTCCGAATCTGCTGGACAGCTCGTGGAACAGGCAAGGGTCCAGTTTCCACTCCGCGGGATCTATGGTTGTCCTGCTCAACCAATCCGCTTGGGTATTGTCCACTCCGGAGATGTGGTCGGAGCGGAGGGACTCCAGATGGCACTCCGCCCAGCGGCCCAGGGACTCCGCCTCTCTCATCAGTGCTCTGGATCTGGTGCCACCCTGGCGGTTGATGTGCGCCTTGGTGGTCACATTGTCCGTCATCAGAAGTACATGTTGACGATGGATAGACCGGCGGAAATGGCGTAGGGCCAAGTGAGCGGACCTCAGCTCCAGTAGGTTGATGCTGTAGCTGGACTCCACTTGGGACCACTTGCCCTGGACTACGAGGGGACCCATGTGGGCTCCCCAGCCGGAGAGGCTGGCGTCTGTGGTGATGATCAACCTCTCGGGCTCTTTGAATAGGTGGCCCTTGAGGACGGCTGGAGACACCCACCAGCGGAGAGACCTCTTCACCTCCGGCGGAATGCGAATCGGCCTGGGCGAGTTGCTCCTGGATGCCCTCTGGTGCGGTAGCAGCAGCCACTGGAGTGCCCTGGAATGCAGGCGGGCCCACGGCACGATGGAGATACAGGAGATCATTTTCCCCAGCAGCTGCGACAGAAGGACGACTGGAGCCTGCCTCATGTGCATCACCTTGTGGGTCATGGACCTTAGACCGTCCAACCTGTCTTGGGAGAGGAAAACCCTGCACAAGTTGGTATCTATCACCGCCCCCAGGTGTACAAGTCTGGTGGTTGGAGTGAGGTGACTCTTCTCTATGTTTAGAGAAAAGCCGTGATTCCTGAGGGACCTCATGGTGGTTTGAAGATCCCGCAAGGCCTGCTGCCTGGACGACGACTGGATAAGTATGTCGTCCAGATAGCACTGGAGCCTTACAGGCCTACGTCTTAGCTGAGCCGCCACTACCGCCAGAACTTTGGTAAACATCCGAGGAGCAGACGAGAGGCCGAATGGAAGAGCTTTGTACTGGAAGTGGCGACCGGCATAAAAGAAGCGCAGGAACTTCCTGTGCTGGGGACGGATGGGGATGTGGAGGTATGCCTCTTTTAGATCTATAGATGTGAGGAGATCTCCCTGTCGAATCCCCGCCAGAATGGTCTGCGGGGACTGCATCTTGAACCTCCGGTAGGCAATGTGCCTGTTGAGGTTTTTGAGGTCCAAGATGGCCCTCCACCCCCCCGAGCTCTTTGGTACCAGGAAGAGGATGGAGTAAAACCCCCTCCCCTCCTCGTCCGGGGGGACGGGTTCCACGGCCCTGATGTCTAAGAGATGCCTGACTTCCTGGTCCATGCGCTCCCTCTTTTGAGGGCAGGTAGGGACGGGGCACCGGATAAAGTTCCGGGGAGGGAGGGATAGGAACTCCAGGGAGAGGCCTTCCCTGACTATTTGTAGGACCCAGGCATCCTCGGTGGTCTGGGCCCAGTGGGAGGCAAACAGCTGGAGCCGACCCCCGATGGGAGCTGAGTTCGGGCAGTCACTTTGACTTACAGAACAGCCTGTTGGAGGCCCCACCGCGGTTATACTTGCGGAAGCCGAACTGTTGCCTGCCTCTGTCCCGGAAGGACGCCCTGTCCTGGGACCTGTCGCCCTGTTGACCGAAGGACCTATTGGAGGGAGAGAAGGAAGAGGCAGAGGTGGAAGGCTCGGAGGCACGAAAGGACTGCCTCCTGGGATAGGGAGCGGCCTTGCGTTCCTGCTTCTTGTTCAACGAAGGGAGGACCTTCCTCTTGTCTTTGGACTCAATGAGGAGAGGGTCCAGGGACTCGCCAAACAATTTAGACCCTTTAAAGGGGGCGGAAGCCAGTTTCCATTTGTTTTTCTCGTCCGCTTGCCAATGCCGGAGCCAGATCAGGCGGCAAGAGGTAATATTAGATCCCAGCGCCCTGGAGGCAAATTTGGTGGCGTTGAGAGATGCGTCAGCAGCGTATTGAGAAGCCGTGATTATCTTAGACACATCCTGGTGGAGACTCCTCTGGATCAGAATCAGGATCTAGGCCCTCCTCTAGAGAGGGTTGAGCCTCACCCGGCATCTCATCTAAGCTAGCATCCCCAGGGGGAGGAGCTTGTTCACAGGCCCAGGAGGGGGCTGGGGAAGCCGGCTCCGCAAATGACCTGTTTGGGGACAGGTCCTGGGACTCCACCTCCTCGGCAAGAACCATTTGGAGATCCTCCCGGGAGGGGGGAATTCCGGAATGGGACTGCTCCCTGCCTGCCTGGCGTCTGGCCTTCTCAAACTGCTTGTCAAGGGCCCGCTGGCGCCTTTCAGCATCCTTGGCCTCAGCCACTGAAGGGGTTCTGGAACGATGTTTCCCAGAACTTCCCCCACCACTCTTGCCCGCACCCCCACTCCCCGATGAGGAGGAACCCTTGCTAGGGGCCTGAGAGAGGCTTGGCCTAGTATCTTGGGAATCAGGGGGACTGGGCAGGTCCATAGTCAATGACCACACAAGATGGAGCAAGGCTATGACAAGGCAGTAAAGGTAGAACGAGACTGGTTTGCTGCAAGGGGAAAAAAACAAAAACAATTTGTCAAAATTGCTAAATGCACAGTAAAGGATTCAAGGCATTCAATACATATTAAAGGTCTCTTGCTTAATACCAGTCGGAGGCCCAGGGATAGGATTGGGGCTTGCACCTAGGCGCAAGGCCCCAAAGGAGAGGCAGGGAGGAGAATGACTAGAGAAAAAAGGCTTTGGCCTGCGCTTTACAAAGGCCTCCTCCCTGAGCCGGTATAATGACCGTTGCATGGCCCAGGAACCAGCACCTCTCGCAAAAATAGATAAAAGGCGAAGGTGGTGGCCCCAGCCTGGAAGCCCTTGCCAGGCCCTGCCACCTCCAGCGGTCTCCCGATAACGAGGCTGATGCAAAATGGCGGCCAGAAAGGAGCGCGCTTTTTTCACGCCTAAAATGGCCGCCGCAACAGCGTGGGGGCGAAGGGAGAGCGAGGAGCGAACATGCCTTAATGGCGACAATCGCTCACTCCTCCCTGCGGCAGAGGTCCTCTAGCAGGCCGGGGAACGAAAAAACTACGTCTAAAATAACAAACGAGGGGCCTGGGGAAGTAGGAACCTCGCCGCTGCAGCCGCGCCGTTTTAAACGACAAGCGGCAGGCCTCCGAAGCCGTCCCATAGAGATCGGCTGAGGGGCACCCCCCCCCCCACCTTCCAGCTTACCTCCTGGCCTTCAAGAACGGAGAATCTGCTGGAGAAATGCAGCAATGAGAAGGAAAACGTCTGACAATGTTGGGGAAATATCAGGAAAGGAGAAAAAAACGCAAATAGAGAGTCCAAGCCAAAAAAGGATTAATTCAGCTCAGAGCTCTAGCTAATTACGTCCAAACGGGCTGACTGAGGAATAATTCTGGGGATTGATCACACCAGGAGGTGTGGCTAAAGGAAAAAAAGTTCCTCAGTCCTAAGGGCAAGCAGACTGAATTAACCCATTGCTTGGACTCTCCAAGCGGTGTACAGGAAAAGAGATGGTTTGCACCCATCCAAGAAAGGGACTGAGTTACTTGGCATTAAATTTAGAGGTTTTCTGGATAAACATTTAAATTGAACAGTGGGGACAGAGAATTAATTGATACAGAACATTTCTGTCCCCAGCAATCTAAAATTCATAGGGTTATCAGTGCATGTAACACAGATGTTTGTGCAGATAAGATTATCACTCCCGCTGTCAAGCAAAACGAAGCATTTAATAGTGAGTGCCATACCATGTGCATGAATCATACAAGTGGCAAGAAAATAGGGGCAGTCAGGCATAACACAGGTTATGTAGACAGTAAACATAGGGTCAATCAAAATGGACTCAAATGTCTATACACCAAGTGTTGTGACCCAGCAGGATCCATTGCAGCTGCTGAGCGACTCAGATAGCGAAGAACCCTATGAGTCAGCTATGGAGGAGGTGGAGGACCCTGGGCAGGGTTCAGACGCAGAGCAGGGACCAGAGAGGCTGGTTGGCCACCAGGAGGCGCCTGAGGCATGGAGCAGTGGGGAGGATCGGAGGGAGTTTGTCCCTGACGCAAGATTAAGAAGGGCGGAGAAACGAAGGCAACAGCTGCTCCGGAGACAAGCTCCTAAGAGATAATCAAGCTCAGGTGGTTGTGGCGTGGCCTCTCCCAAGAGCGTATATAAGAAGGGACTTTGGGAGGAGGCTTTTTGCAGGACACAACTGTTAGGTACTGGTGCAATTAAGCACTAGCAATGAACCCCAGGTCGAGGTTATAACAGAGCAACCCTGTAAAGTATACGCAGCGTGCGATAGATAAAGCAACCACACTGAATAATGGATAGTAAAGTAACAAAATAAACTTTACTTTTTGAAGAATATAGCAAGATCCATAAACACAGCCAAAAAGTCATACACAGAAAAAACAGTCCAATACTACCAAGATAACTTGGATACAAGTAGCAAATAACTTACACACAGTAAGTAATAGCAACAGTAGTAACAGTTAGACAGCAGTTATCATACATCAATCAAGAGAGAGAGAGAGAGAGAGAGCAACAACATCAGCTGCAATTTAAATGCTGTAATCTACTAATTAGCAGAGCTCCTCTCTTAAAGATACATAACATGCCTTGTGCAATATATTGTCTACCCAACTTGTTGGTTACACCCTAACATTCTCCCCTTTGGGTAGATCAATATATCCACTCACAATGTAAAATGATAACCTTCACATGATGAGGTATGTTTCACTGAACTTTGTGCCTTAGTGAAGTTGTCTGCTAAATTGTCTTCAGTTGAACAATATTCCAACTTTATCAGGCCATCCTTAATGCTTTGTCGAACATTAAGATACCTCAAATCAGTATACTTCGATCTCGTCTTAATAGCTAAACTAGTCGCCATTTTTATTGCTGCCTGATTATCTTCATAAACAGTAAAAGGTTCATTGATACTTAATCCCATATCTATAAGCAACTGCTTATAATATATCAGCTCAGTACATGTCAACGACAAACATGAAAACTCAGCTTCCATTGTGGATAAGCTTATGTGTTTCTGTCGTATCGACTTCCATCCAATCAGTACACCACCTAGCATAAAGGCTATGCCGGAAGTTGACTTCCTATTATCTATAGCAGCTGCAAAATTCGCATCAGCATAAACAGTCAAAACTAAATCCCTATTCGGTTCTAAATACAATGCATAGTGGATAGTTTTCTTCAAATAACGCAGCACACGCTTTGCTGCTTGCCAATGCCTCTCTGAAGGACTATCATTGAATCTAGCCAGTTGGTTCACACTAAATGATATATCTGGTCTAGACCAATTACTTAGGTACATTAGGCTACCTATCAAAGATTGATAGATTCCCTTATCAAAACCAGTACCCTCAGTAACCTCAGGTTTAAACTCCAATGCCATTGGTGTCTTTGCAGTCTTACATAGCTCCATGCTATATTTCTTAAGTAAATGATTAATTTTACCAGCCTGCGACAGCTTAAAACCTTTACTGGTTCTAACCACGTCTAAGCCCAGATAATGCTTAATTTCACCCAAATTCCGGATTTTAAATTTACTCTCTAATTGTGAAACAATGTCAATAGCTTCCTGCTCAGACCTAGTAATAATAGCTATATCGTCCGTGAACAAAAGCAACAACGAGATCAAACCATTTTTCACCCGTCTAAATAAACAAGGATCAGCCAAACCTGGAATAAATCCCATAGCTTTTAGTTCATTTACTATGCATCTGTTCCACTCAAAACCGGACTGTTTTAAACCATAAAGGCTCTTTTTAAGTCTCCAACAACCAGTCTGGCCATTAGAATCCACACCTGGTGGCATCTTCATATAAATGGTATGCTGCAATGGAGCATGCAGATACGCTGTTTCAACATCAATATGGGTAACATTACACCGATACTTAGCAGCCCACACCAATGCTGCCCTCAACGTAGAGGCTTTCAAGCTCGGAGCAAAAACCTCATCGTAATCCCTCTCAGTTTGGGAAAACCCTTGAGCAACTAAACGAGCCTTATAAATAGCATTGCCAGCAGCATCGCTTTTTATTTTAAACACCCATCTACAGCCAATTGCACTCTCCCCTGAAGGGAGCCTAGCTTCTTCATAAACCTTCAATTCCTGTAAGGATTTCAACTCCTCCATAGCTGTTTTCCACAATGTCTTTTCCTTTTCAGGATACAGCCTTAACTCTGCAAAACTAGAAGGTTCTATGCTAACTTGCAATACTACACTGGCTTGGTATCTGTCGGGTGGATGCCTGTCCCTAGTAGACCTCCTAGGCAATACAGGACTTGCAGAATCATCCTGTTCCACCTCACGAGTAGATTCTACATCTACATCTTCCTCCCTTTTCAGAGTAATAGATGGACCATCCTGATTCTCTAACTGCTCATTTGGTGTATCATGATTAACCAAACGATCAACATCTATATCATCACAAACCTTGTGAAACTCTTGTTCTAGCTTCTCCCAACCAACATGTTCTGAAAATTTAGCACTAGCACTGTGCATAATTCTCCGAGTTCCAGGTTCCCAGAACCTAAACGATCTATGATTGGAATTGTACCCAACAAAAACCATCTTCCTAGCTCTGCTTTGATCCTTCCGTCTAGTCTGTGAGGGAATATGCACCCAAGCAGGGACACCAAATGTGTGTAAATAACTCAAATCAGGCTTCCTACCATGCCAAAGAGTATAAGGAATCTTACCAGTAGTTGAGTTAACTACTATGTTCAGAATATGGTTTGCACACATTATAGCCTCACCCCAAAGCTTTTCTGACAAACCAGAATCAACCAGCATAGTTCTGGTCATTGCCTGCAATGATTGACCACGTCTTTCAATAAATGAATTATGTTCTGGCCTGTAGGGGGCAGAACGCCTATGTTCTATACCAGCATTCTCCAACATTGATGTAAACCTATGATTAGTGAATTCAGACCCATTATCAGTGACTAGGCAAAGTACTTTTTTATCCATCTTACGTTCAACAAACTTTAACCATTTAGTAAAATGTTGGAAAGTTTCTACCTTTGATTTCATTACATAACAGAAACCATACCTAGAATAATGGTCCATAATGCTGAGTATATAGCAGGCACCTCCTAAGCTAGGTTTCTTAGGGCCAATTAGGTCTGCAAACACTACATCCAGTGGTTTAGATGTCTTGAATCCTTGAAACCGGTTTGCAGGGGTAACCTTACTTTTAGCCTGGTTACAGGCATTACAGTTAAGATATTTTGAACAAGGTTTCAAATTGATTCCATTAGACAGAATAACAGTTTGACGTACCATTTTAAAATTTACATGGCCTAAACGTCTATGAAGTAGATGTATACAGTTATCATGGGGCTGTTTATTCTTATAACCAGGTTCAGAACTCGCAATATTTAAAGAGTTCTCATGTAGAATAAATAAATTATTCTCCAAATTGGCAATAACACTATTACCTTCCTTTTCAATAATGCATCTATCATTCTTAAATGTTACTGTAAACCCACATTTCACAAGGTCTTTTACAGATAATAGGTTAAATTTCATTTTAGGTACATATAACATTTCCAATTTTTCATTAATACATGGACAATACGCTGTACCTTCACCTGAAGCCTTAATTTTCCAACCATTTGCTAAGGAAATGTGCTGTTTGCTAGCCTTCATAGTAACAAACCTTTCTTTAACCTTAGTTATAAAATGGGATGCGCCACTGTCAACCACCCAGAAACTATGGTTTACAGCCTTATCTACCTTAGCTACAGTTACAGTAACATTGTTGCTTTTTCTTTTACTATTAGCAACACTCCTTTTCTTGCTATTTTTACAGTTCTTAGCAATATGCCCCTTACCACCACAAGAATAACATTTCTTAACAAAATTTACAGTTGAAAACTGTGTTTCTTCTTGTGATTGATTGTCTCTGAACTGAACTCTATCCTCTCTTCGTCTGGACTCTTCAAGCAATCTCCCGGTAACCTCAGATAATGTCAGTTCATCTCGTGAAAGAACTTCCAATGAGGAAACAAAAGAGTCGTAGCTTTCATCAAGCGATGATAGAATAATATACACCTGTTGAAGCTCAGAAAAAATCAACTCTTTTTCTTGCAAATCCTGCAAAGTGTTCTTCATGAAGTCTAAATGAGCCAACATATCACCACCTTTTTGCAAACGGGCTCTAAACAGTTTCCGTGTGAGATGAATATGAGCACCCACACTGTCCCGAACATAAATTCTCCACAATGTGTTCCAACACCTAGCAGCAGACTCTTCGCCACGAATATGGACCAGTTGCTGGTCATTCAGTGTTAGTCCAATAATGCAGAGAGCTCTCTCATTGTCCCTGTTAAACTGTGCAATCTTCTTCGCATCCTCATTATCAGCAGGATCCCAATCTGTAACATCTGGTGGGTTCTGAACCACAGACCACAGTCCTTCTTTACGCAGAAGTAGGGAACACTTCAAGGACCAGGAAACATAGTTGGTTCCATCAAACCGGGTAATCATGGAGAGTGCAGCAGACTGTTCTTGTGCCATATTCACAAAAATAAACTATCCAAAAAGTGGTGCTTAAAAAAAAAATTATGGTTAAGGCAGGGCGTCTGGGCCCATAACCAATGTTAGGTACTGGTGCGATTAAGCACTAGCAATGAACCCCAGGTCGAGGTTATAACAGAGCAACCCTGTAAAGTATACGCAGCGTGCGATAGATAAAGCAACCACACTGAATAATGGATAGTAAAGTAACAAAATAAACTTTACTTTTTGAAGAATATAGCAAGATCCATAAACACAGCCAAAAAGTCATACACAGAAAAAACAGTCCAATACTACCAAGATAACTTGGATACAAGTAGCAAATAACTTACACACAGTAAGTAATAGCAACAGTAGTAACAGTTAGACAGCAGTTATCATACATCAATCAAGAGAGAGAGAGAGAGAGAGAGAGCAACAACATCAGCTGCAATTTAAATGCTGTAATCTACTAATTAGCAGAGCTCCTCTCTTAAAGATACATAACATGCCTTGTGCAATATATTGTCTACCCAACTTGTTGGTTACACCCTAACAACAACCATTCATAATAATCTGGAGAACTCTTTGATCTGCCTTGTGTTTCTGTTTGTAACAAGCTGGAGAAGCTCTTGTCTGTATCTGTTGGAGTCTGGGTTGCTGCCAACATCTTGTCTGTGAGTCGTGTTTGGGCTTTAAGCCAATAAGATTGTAGTATTGTCAATAAAGTGTTGCAGACAGCTAAGCCTGTGTCGGCGTTCATTACCGGACGGAGGGGGGGTCAGAACACCAATGCACAGAGTATGAGGAATAAACAGGGCGAATTAGAAATTCAAGTAAAAGAGGGCAGATACGATATTGTTGCCATTACAGAAACTTGGTGAGATGAAACCGACAAATGGAACATATAACTAGAAGGATTTAAATTATTTAAAAGAAATAGACCAAATAAAAGAGGAGGTGGAGTTGCACTATATATAAGAAATAATTACCTCTCTACAGAAATAGAGCACAACAATGATAAGAACTATTTTGAATGCATTTGCGTCCATATTAAAGGTTGGGGGGGGGGATGACATTGCCATAGGTCTATACTACAGGCCACCCAACCAAGCAGAGGAAGTAGATGAACTTTTTGCTAGTTAGCTAACTAAGGTATGTAAGAAGCACACCACAATAGTAGTGGGGAATTTTAACTACCCTGACATCAAATGGGAAACAAACTCTGCACTAAGTGGAAGATCCAACAGGTTCCTAACAAACCTAGCAGACAACTTTGTTTCGCAAAAAGTAGAGAAGGGAACAAGGGGATCAGCCATATTGGACTTAATTCTCACTGAGAGGAAATGATAGAAGATGTTGCAGCCACAGGAATCCTTGGGGCAAGTGGCCATGCAATATTGGAATTCAACATTATGCAAACACAAGTAGTAGAACCAAGTGAAACTAGAGTCTTGGACTTTAAGAGAGCTAATTTCAATAAAGTTAGAGAGAGCTTGGGAAAAAATCCATGGATGAGAATCCTCAGGTGGAAAACAATTCAAGAAGCTTGGGAAATTTACAAAGCTTGGGAGATTACAAAAGCCCAGTCTAACACAATACCAATGAAGAAGAAAAATAACAGCTCCCAAAAGAAACCAGCATGACTGCATAAAGAACTCTCTGGCAAATTGAAAGACAAAAAAGTATAAAAAGTGGAAAGCGGGGGGGACATAACTAAGGCAGAATATCAGCAAATAGCCCGAGCATGTAAAGATGAGGAAAGCTAAGGCTCACAATGAAGAAAGGCTTGCCACAAAAGTAAAAAAATAACAAAAAAAGCTTCTTCCAATATGTTAAAAGCAAGAAAAAGGTTAAGGAAACAATTGGTCCATTGCTGGGAGAAAATGGCAAGAAGGTGACAAGCAACAGGGAGAAAGCAGAACTATTTAACTCATGTTTTGCATCTGTCTTTATACAAAGGGATAAAACAGTCCAACCTATCAAAAACAGCACCACAAAAATCAGATTAGGAACACAAGTTGAAATAGGGAGCACCTGTCTACCCTAGACGAGTTCAAATCACCAGGACCGGATAGGTTGCACCCCAGGGTTCTGAAGGAACTGGCAGACGAGATCTCAGAACCACTGAACTATATCTTTCAGAGATCCTGGAGCACCGGGGAACTACCAGAGGACTGGAAAAGAGCTCATGTGGTTCCCATCTTCAAAAAAGGAAAAAAAAACAGATCCAGGAAACTGCAGACCTATCAACCTGACCTCAATACCAGGAAAGATTCTGGAAAAAATAATCAAGCAAAGAATTAGCAAACACCTAGAAGCAAACAAAGTAATAGCCAAAAGCCAACATGGGTTTCTCAAAAAACGATCATGCAAGACTAATCTTATTGCACTCTTTGAAAATGTGACAAAATTAGTGGACCAGAGGAATGCCGTCGATATAGTTTGCTTGGACTTCAGTAAGGCATTTGATAAGGTAGACCATAACCTACTACTAGATAAAGTAGAAGAATGTGGGTTAGACAGCATCACCACCAGATGGATTCATAACTGGCTGACCAACCGCACTCAACGTGTAGTCCTCAATGGAACTGCATCTTCATGGAGGGAGGTATGCAGTGGAGTACCCCAAGGTTCTGTTTTGGGACCAGTACTCTTCAACATCTTCATCAATGATTTGGATGAGGGAATAAATGGGGAACTCATCAAATTTGCAGATGACACCAGGCAGGAATAGCCAACACTCCAGAAGATAGGCTAAAGATACAGAAGGATCTTGACAAACTTGAACATTGGGCACTATCTAATAAAATGAAATTCAATGGTGAAGAGAGTAAGGTTCTACAACTAGACAAAAACGAAATGCACAGGTACAGTATGGGTAGTACCTTGCTCAACAGTAGTAACTGTGAAAGGGATCTTGGAGTGGACAACCATTTAAATATGAGCCAGCGGTGTGCAGCAACTGCCAAAAAAGCCAACACAGTTCTAGGCTGCTTAACAGAGGGATAGAATCAAGATCACGTGAAGTGTTAATACCACTTTATAATGCCTTGGTAAGGCCACACTTGGAATACTGCATTCAGTTTTGGTCACCACGATGTAGAAAAGATGTGGAGACTCTAGAAAGAGTGCAGAGAAGAGCAACAAAGAGGATTAGGGGACTGGAGACTAAAACATATGAAGAATGGTTGCAGGAACTGGGTTTGTCTAGTTTAATAGAAAGAAGGATTAGGGGAAACATGATAGCAGTGTTCCAATATCTCAGGGGTTGCCACAAAGAAGAGGGAGTCAAACTATTCTCCAAGGCACCTGAGGGTAGATCAAGAAGCAATTCTGGCCAGCGATGGCTACTATGCAATGGTAAGGACATCATGTTAGTTGATTAGTTTCCACCAATGGGTGGAAACTAATCAAGGAGAGAAGCAACTTAGAACTGAGGAGAAATTTCCTGACAGTTAGAACAATTAATCAGTGGAACAGATTGCCTCCAGAAGTTGTGAATGCCCCAACACTGGAAGTCTTTAAGAAGATGTAGGATAGCCATTTGTCTGAAACGGTATAGGGTTTCCTGCCTAGGCAGGGGGTTGGACTAGAAGACCTCCAAGGTTCCTTCCAACTCTGCTATTGTATTGTATTGTATCCTGGACATAAATAGTTTCAACTCCTATCCGCAAAATGATCCTATAGAGCACTGCACACCAAGAGAACTAGATACAAAAACAGTTTTTTCCCAAAGCCATCACTCTGCTGAACAAATAATTCCCTCACAACTGTCAAACTATTCACTAAGGCTGCATTACTATTGCTATTAAGTCTTCTCATCGTTCCTATCATCCATCTCCTCCCACTTATGACTGCAGGATTGTAACTTGGTTGGTTGTATCCTTATGATTTATATTGATATTGTTTCCTGATTGCTTATTTGTACCCTACGACTATCATTAAGTGTTCTAGCTTATGATTCTTGACGAATGTATCTTGCCTTTTATTTACCCTGAGAGCATCTGTATCAAAGACAAATTCCTTGTGTGCCCAATCAGACTTGGCCAATAAAGAATTCTATTCTATTCTATTCTATTCTATTTTCTATCATATTCATATTCATCTATGCTATGCTATTCAATTCTATTATCTGGAGTGGTACAAACAAAAATGACAGGTTCCTAAATTATCTCTTTACAATGTAAAAAGATGGACACTAAAATGGAGAACCGGGTTCTACGTTGATAATACAAATGGAATTGTACTAATAATTTGTACTTGTTTAAACAATCACAATAAGCTGGTAAGAATCTGAACTAAGGTGGGCCAGGCCATGAAAGGAATTTTGGAGTTATTCTGCATGGAAATTCTGACCACAAGTGCCCTAATGGTTTTTTTTTAAAGAAGCCTAAGATACTGCTCTCACAACTTCCTTTCAAAGGAAACCAAAGAAAATCTCTAAAAGCACCCTGCTATCAAACTTTTAACAGTCATCTTATTTTTTTATTTTTTCATAGTTAATTACTGTTAACCCGTTAACAGGACCTGCTTTTGACCTAATCTATTATGCAGTACAATGATTTGATTTTAGATGATTTCAAAAATAATGAACAGTGAGGAAACTGAAGTAAAAAAACAATATTTTAAGTTAAGATTCGCAACTGTCATAAGTATTCTGATGTTGGCTGAAATGAGGGCTTTGGAGGAATAAGAAAGGAAAAGGGATAGATAATTTCCCAGTGACTGGTTTCCTAGGTGCAGCTGTTTGTGCAACTGCACCAAGCAAGGCCCTGGTAGAATTAATGAACAGTGGTAACGGATGTACAGGGTCCCAGGGTGCGCATTCAGTTTTCACGCGAGGCAGCCCTCCAGAAAGTGAAAAATGGGAAAAAGAGGGAGGTTATTTCATGCAACAGCTTCAAGGTGACCCCCCCCCCCCGACATGATGTATAACTTGTTCTTATGTGTCCCCCCCTTCCATCATTGAAAAGTGATTGGAGGGGAGAGAATATGGTTACGAGGCCAGCTTATGACTGCCCACTGTCTTTCTTTTTGGTCTACATCACTGTTGTGGCCCGCCAATGCCAAGTGAGGAGGTTGGGGGAGGAACATGGGCCAGTCCTGGAGTCTGGGGAAGGTTCTGATGAGGGCTTGGTGTTGGAGGCAGAGAGGAGGCCAGAGCCGTCTGCCAGTTATTAGCTGCCTTCAGAGTCAGACATCAGGGAGGCAGCTGAACAGCTGGAGCCTGTTCCCAGTGTGCACATACGCAGAGTTGTCAGACCAAGGGAACAGCTAAAGAACAGGTAGACGATGAATAGCCCCTCACAGAGGAAATAATAGAGGAGCGAAAGGGGAGTGGAGTTTGCAGGAGACAATTAGTTCGCTTAATTGGTTTGTGACTTTCCTGAGACTCCTTGCCAAGTTTTGCAGGTATCGGACTGGCAGCTCTCCAAGCCAAGTCTTGACTGTAAATCCTCCCTTGAAAAACTTTGCTGGATGTGAATGAGCAGAATTCTCAGTCAATTGATAAAAGGGTTTTTTGTTGGGACAAGGAATTTGCTTCATGCTCTTGGGAAGCCTAGATCAGAACAATTGAAGTCCGAATTTGAGCTGTAGGAGAAGAGCTGCTGTTGGCTACTATCTGTACGGCTGCTACTTCATTCTGACCTGAAAGCAATCCCCATGCAGGGGAAATGTTAATGGTTAAGCAACGCCCTGCACCTGCCTGCCAGGGACATCTTCATTTGTCCTTACGTCACAAGTTCCAGGGACGCTGTCAACCCATGGTACAGCTGGACTTGCCTGAAACTCCCCGTTTCCTAGTCCAGCATACAAGACCTGTGTCGCAAGAGCTGATTCATTCGTTTTATGCTGGTTGCTAGCACAACCCAGCCTCAGGTTGGCTCCCCCCAACCCCCCAGGAATGTCAAAACAGGGTGAACTCACCTGGAAGATCTGTAGAAGGGTTTTCATGTAGAGACGGCGGATGCCGAAGGAAACTCCAAAGATGGCTGGTACAATGATGAAGACCAAAAGCAGAGTGAAGAGGACAGTCAGGGAAATGCCCAAGAGGTTAACTACTAAACTGTCAAAGGGCAGCAGTAGAAACATGATGAAGGGGGAAAGAGGGCAGGCTGGGCCACGCTAGGCCAGTGCCCTGTAAATTCCTGAGGCAGGAAGAAGCTGCCCTGGGCAGGCAGTCAGTCCGTTCCCGTCCACCAACAACAACCTTGAGTGTGTAGCAGGTCTCTGGCCTATCACAGGGGCCATTTCAGAGTTCACACCCTGCTTCCGTTGGGCCTGGAGTGGCCAAGAACCCCCATGATCTACTCTGGAAAGAGGCCACAGCACAAACAGAGACTGGGAAGACTGGCTAGGGGTAAGATGGTTACACAACGTGTCGTTGCACAAGCCACTGGAAGGGCAGGGAGAAGCGTGACCAAAAACAGCTCTCCAAATGCCTGCAGAAGTCTTGTTTGAGTTTTCAGAAGTACACAATGTCACTTTGCAAGAAGATGTGCTCCTTCTCTTGTTCTGCATTGGCAGAAAAGCTGGTGCTTTGTAAAACTAGAGCCCTTCCCCCGGGACACAAGAGCCAGCTCCGGTTCTCCCGTGAAACTTGTGGCAAAAATCCTTCTAGATGCCATCCACTGCCGAAAGCTGCGAGATGTCCTCTTGTCCATGGAAGATGCTCTTAAAAGTCCAGCGTTCTCAGATCCCAGTTGCTACCTGAGGAAAGAGAAAGGAAAAAAAAAACAAATAAAACTCTCAGCACAACCACAAAGGAAGTACTGTGAGGCCACATCACCACTTTGTCAGACCTGCAAACCATATTTTCTTTTTGGGTTTCAGGCCTGCCACACTTTCTACTGTGGGAAAATGGGAGAGGGGGATTATACAGAGTTGGGTGATGTGTAGCCATAACAACATTCTTCTTAGAAAGTCAAGGTCGCTTTTGCCTTTGCACCTGGCCAAATGTGGATGGGAGGAATCTGTCTTTGTGGCAGTGAAAGATTGGACCATGTGATGGATTTGTGGGTGTTGGGGCAGCGTCTTGAACTTTCAACTGGGTGGGAAAACCAGGAAGTTTTCAGATTCAGGTTTTCCCAGATGTGCCAATGTGACATCTCTAATAAAGTGGAACTTGGGAGTTTATTTCGTTGGGGGTGTTTTTTGGAACGCTGACACACTTCTCCTACAAGAACAGATGGTGGCAGCAGTTTCTCACTCAAAAGGCAGCGAAGGTAAAAATCAAGGATAAGCAAAGCACGTCACAAGCTTAGTAAGGTCTGCTTAGAACTGAGGAACCCTTTTAGTATCCAAGGACTCACAAGGGGTGTTCCTAGCTTAAGCACTCAACGGTATTTATGTTACTCATCTGTGGTCTTAAAAAGAAGAATCTCCCCTTAATTTGGGGAAGCTATTTGACAGAAGGAAACTGTGGCATGTCAAAGTGGCCAAAGTGACTAATTGTAAGACTGGCAGGCTGTCACAGTAACAACAGAATCCTAATCAGTACAAAAAGTGTTGGGCCCACAGAACCCCCTTCTTCAATCTGCCACCTTCCTAATGTTTGGGGACTGCAACTTCCATCGGCAGAGACACTCAGAATGTACAATTCTAGAGGGCAGCAGCGTCAGAAGACCAATAGAGGTTATTTCCCAGGATTATTTTTCAAGACAACATGACCACAACTTTACATTGCTGATCAACAACAGAAGGTATTATCTACTTTTTAAAAATACTGTAAAATCTTTAAAAAGAAAAAGTCACTAAGGCAAACCGTATGGATATGAGTGAAATACACTCCCTCAAAGCATTAAAAAGCCCATTCTATTCTTATTCTGTTCCCTATTCTTATTCTATTCTATTCTATTCTATTTTCTAGATCAGGTGTCTCCAGCCTTGGGAACTTTAAGCCTGGCGGACTTCAACTCCCAAAATTTTCTAGAGGGATCTCATGCAATGATGCCTTGTATTAAGATCTTTTCCTGGTGGTCTCAGAAGAGGACTGTGGATCAGATTAGATTAGAATAGAATTAGAATTAGAATAAGAATAGAGAACAGAATAAGAATAGAATAGAATTAAAATAGAAAAGAACAATAGAATAGAATAGAAAATAGAATAAAATAGAATAGAATAGAAGAAGAAGAGTAGGGATCAGAATAAGAATAGAATAGAATAGAATTCTTTATTGGCCAAGTGTGATTGGACACACAAGGAATTTGTCTTTGGTGCATGGGCTCTCAGTGTACATAAAAGAAAAGATACATTCATCACGAATCATAAGGTACAACACTTAATGATAGTCTTAGGGTACAAATAAGCAATCAAATCATCCTAGGAAACAATCAATATACATCATAAGGATACAAGCAACGAAGTTACAGTCATAGGTGGGAGGAGATGGGTGATAGGAACAATGAGAATGCAGACGTAGTAAATTGTTTGACGGTATTGAGGGAATTATGGAGGGAACAATCCTGAGAAAAGAGGTGAAGGGATCTGTGTTCTAAACCACCAGAATACATTGAAAACACTAGCACGCCACACCACTGAATCACAGACGTTGTCACAAACCAGGAATTTTCAAAGTTGCTATTCCCTTTTTTCCTTCTACAAAGACTGCCCTGAGGAAGTACGCTAATCAACAGGAAAGATGTACAAGGAATAGCTAAATACATTTTTAAAAAACCCCAAAAGTGCACATAATCAACACATGCTGAATCTGAACCCAAATGAACCGATCGGGAAATCCTCCTTTAAAACATTTCTAGACATGGCTGAACGTAATGTAAAAGTACAATCTAATAATCCATGAAGCGCTTCACTCCCGAGAAAAAAATTTTTTAGCTCCTTTTATAGAAAACTCTGCATTTTACTCACAGCAAACATTAGATAAACAGAAACCACATGGGAATGGAATCCAGAGGTGGAGCTCCCATCCAAGAAGTTCCCGCTGACAATTAAGAGGCAGAAGCAAAAAGGGCATTGGTACTTACCTGATACGCCTCTTCTCATAGTGGGGCAGGAATATCCAGGGTGGGTTGACCTTGTCCTATCATTGATTGGGCTGAATCAGATAAGCTCTTTGGGCCATGCCCTGGTCACCAGGTACCACCCAGTTATCGGCGAAGAACTTATCCGACTCGCTGTGTCATCCACTCCAGATTTTATCTTAATTTCAACCTTTATTTATTTGTTCAACAGAACCGCTCATGTTACATAACCCTATCAGGGAGGGGCTGGATACTCCTCCCCCACTATGAGAAGAGGCGCATCAGGTAAGTACCAGTGCCCTTTCTCCATAGTGAGGGGAGGAGTATCCAGGATGGGACGTACCAAAGCTTGCACGTCCCTAGGGAGGTAAGAGCTTGCACAAACTTTATGCCTGGTGAGGCATCACCTCTGCCCTGTGCACAGCCTGCAACACCCTACGCCCGAATGAAGCCTCTGTAGAGGCAAAGGAGTCCAGTTTGTAGTTCCTCACGAATGGTGAGGGGGAAGACCACGTAGCTGCCCTACAGATCTCAGTCAATGAGGACTGGGTGGCCCAGGCCATTGAGATGGCTGCGCTTTGTGTGGAATGTGCTGTAATAGAGCTCGGTATTTGCAGACCCCAGCTTGGTAGGCGGTAACAATACAGGTTCTTAACCACCTGCCTATGGTGGTGGATGTCACCTTGTTCCCCAGGGATCCCGGCTGGAAAGAGACAAACAGAGCTTCAGACTTCCTGTTCGGCCGGGTTCTTCTGAGGTAAATCCTCAGAGCCCTCCTTACGACTAGGGTGTGCCACTTCGTCTAGGGTGTGCCACTTCCTCTCTAATGGGTGAGAGGGGTCCGGGCAGAAATTGGGCAATATCAATTCCTGCGAGCGATGGAAGCAGGAGCACCCCTTAGGGAAGAAAGAGGGGTCCAACCTTAGTACCACCCTGTCCTGGTGGAACACGCAGATATCCTTTCTGGCCAACAGAGCCTGTAGTTCGGATATCCGCCTGGCTGAGGTGATGGCCACCAGAAAGTCCACTTTAAGAGTCAAAAACTTGAGAGCCAACATTGCGACGTGACAACATGCGGTCTTGACTGTCCGAGACCGCCATTGATACTTTTATCGCCACATGGTCCAAACGGACCTAAGCTGTGCCGAAGAGACGGCGAACAGGGAGACAAAGCCTTGCTGGTCTCAGGGACATCGCAAAGTCCCTGATTGACCCAAGGGAAACAGACAGCCCCGTGCTGACAAAGTCAGAGACGGCTCGAAAGAAGGCAGCTGAAAGTGAGTTCATCTGGTAAGGCTTTTTTCTTTGAGAATGATTGCCAAAAGGGACTTTTAAAAAAAGATAAATTAGTCCTTTAAGGAAAGAATAAAGTGGTGGAATTTATCTTTATGGGACTGCCTTGGAAAGCTTTTATTTCTTTTTTTTCCCTATTAACAATGTTTTGTGGATTGAAGTGACTAACACTTTTTGTTTCTCTTCGTAAGTGAACGAACTGTTTTTTTTTCCTCTTTATTTTCTGCTGCCTTATCTGTTGGCTGGAACTAAACCTTTTTTATTCTAATAATTATTCTTACTACTTCTCATTAATTTTCATTAAAGACTTTTAAAGATTATTGTTTCCCATAAGCTTGAGATAAATAGGAGAAGAATTGAATCTGCCATTCAGAAGTTAGAACTTGGGTTTTTTTTTCTCTTTGAAACAATGTATCATTTGTCTCCGATTTCACTGACGCTGTAACGGAGAGCTTTGCAGCTTATCTGTGCGATTTGATAAGGTCCAGGGTACGGTTGTTTTTACAGGTGCCTTTGTTTTTAAAACACTCTTGGCAAGGGAAGGAAATTCTTTTTTTTCTCCCTGCTTTTTTTCATTTGGAAACATGTACCAATCTTCAAATGAGGGAATACTGAGTCTTCAAGATTTGTTGATTGAAATTCAAAAGTTATCGGAAAGATCTGAGAGATTTGATAAGAAGTTGGATAGACTACTATCTCCTACAATAAAGGATGATGGAGTTGGAGTCCCAAAAAATAAAGAAATGAATGAAGATGAAGAAGATAAGGATAAGATAGATGAATTTAATGATGAAGCAAACCTAGGTGAAAATGGAAAGAAGTGAATATGGAAAAGTGAATTTGATATGCAGGAGCTCTATTCCTTTTTTCAAGATACAGAGGGGGGGGGGAAGTGATGATGATGGAACTAAGAAGAGAAACTGTTTCAGAAATACGTTTAATCAAAGACATGCTAATCTTAATACCAGTTCAAGGGCAACGAGGTTTTTTGAGAGATCTTTCAAGCAAAAAAGTGCGGAGAGAAGTTTATAAAAACCTTATAAAGGAATTAATAAGAAGATTGACACAACAACTGGCAAAAGAGACAAGATTCTTTTTTTACTGGAAAGATACAGGTTGATAATGAATGTTGATGATAAAAAGTTTAATTAAGGTTTGGTGATTAATAGGTAGGAACCTTAATATTTTTTAGATTGTTTTTAAATGTTTATTCTTTAAAAAGTAATACATTATGACAATAACAATGAAATAATAACTCTAATCAGTTAAAACAATTTGGATATAAATAGCAAATTGGGACCTAGGGGGAATTTTTTTTAAAATAAATGTTAACAATAAACTTTTGTTTAGATTTTGTTATAAAGACGTAAATTTTTCTTGGGTCTAACGAGAGGAGAGGTGACATAAACAATAAATAATCCTTAGTTACCTATAATAATAATGATAATAGTAATGAAATAATGATTTTGACTAGTAAAAGCCATCTGGATATAAATTGCAAATTGGGACCTGGGAAAAAGACTTATAAATCTTATTAACAAATCCTTGTTTATTATGTATAAAAATGTAAGTCTTCTTGTGCCGGATGAGAGGAGATGTGATATACGTAATAAATAATTCTTAATTAGTTTCAATAATAACCAAAGAAATGTTAACGGATAATGTTAATGATATTTATATGTGTTGGCATTGGTAAAAGCAATTGTATAAAAGCTTTAAATGGTGAATTGGGAGGGAGGAAAGGGGGGGAAATGCTTAGCCGGCTTGGCCTAATTCCACCTATCCCACCTCAGTTCTATTTCTAAATTTTTAAGATTGGTTTTAAGGTTTGTTTTTTAATTTTTATAAATTGTACAGGGGTTGTTTAATTTGGTTTTTACCTATGTGTATGATTGATTGTATGTTTTAAATTTATTCCTGTACACCGCCCCGAGTCCCTCCGGGGAGAGGGGGCGGTCTAGAAATTTAATAAATTAAATTAAATTAATTAAATTAGATATTTTATTAATTGATTTTTTCTTTTAGAATATGTTATAAGATACAGGAAGTTTGTTGAGATTGCCAATGAATGCCAGTGGGTGGTTGTGTTTTTGAATGCAAATGATATCAGATAAAAGAATGTTTAAATAATTTTAGCTAAATGAGGATGGTGGTGTATTGACAGTAAAATACATGAAGATTTTTGATGTAAAATGTACTATCCAATGAAGGAAATATATGTAACAATTATGATAGAAACGCACGAAAACTGTTTGTAACTAATCAACATACTTTCCACAGGATGTAATAAAGGATGATTCTTTTTTTTTTAAAGGAGTCAAAAACTTAAGAGACACAGTTCGCAAAGGTTCGAAAGGAGGGCCTGTCAGAGCATCCAACACCTTATGCAAGTCCCAGGAGGGGTACCTATGTACCGTGGGTGGCTTAAGATTGGATGCCCCCTTGAGGAATCGCCTGACCATGGGGTGGTGAGTCAAGATCTGAGACCTACGCACAGAAGTACCGATGAGATGGCCGAGATCTGTCTCCTAATCGTGTTGGGAGCTAACCCTCTGTCCAGGCCCGCCTGAAGGAAGTCCAGAACCTGCAGGATCATGGCTTAAACCAGATCGTGGCCCTTGGAGCTGCACCATGTTGAAAAGGCACGCCATGTAGTGCCGTAAATGCGCTCTGTGGAAGGTCTGCGAGCCGACTGAATAGTCTGTATCACCCTGGGGGAGAAGTGGCCTTCCCTCAGGATGCTCCGCTCAAGTGGTCAACTGAAGCCACTGAGAGTCCTGGTGCTCTAGCGATCCCTGGCTGAGGGAGATCCTCTCCTGGGGGATCCTCCAGGGCCTGTCCACCGAGAGAGATTGGAGACCAGCAAACCAAGGCCTTCAGGGCCAGTGTGGGGCAATCACCACCATCTCCGCCCCCTCTCGCAGGATTTTCTGTATGACCTTGGGAATCAGGTGGATAGACATAGAAGAGACCCCGGGGCCATGGGCATCGGAGAGCATCCCCCCCTCCCCCCCGTGTCTGATACCTGGAATAAAACCTCAGGAGCTGGGCATTGAGAGAGGTAGCGAATAGGTTGACCTCCTTGCCACTTCCTCGAATATCGCCGGCTGCAGCCTCCACTCTGAATTGTCCACCTCGGACCGGCTGAGCCAGTCAGCTCTGATGTTGTCCACCCCCGCTATATGTTCCGCAGTCAATGACAGAAGGTTCCTTTTGGCCCACTGCCCCAGTCATTTGGCCTCCTTCATGAGGGCCTTCGATCTGGCCCTCCCCTGTCTATCTATGAGCCTTGGTGGTGATGTTGTCTGTGAGGACTAAGATGTGGCTGCCACTGATAAGGTGACGAAATTGAAGGAAGGCCTGGCGGACTGTCCTGCGCTCCAACCAGTTTATGTTGTGAGTCAGTTCCGCCTGGTTCCATTGTCCTTGCGCCATCTGAGCCTGCAGATGGACACCCAATCCGAACAGGCTTGCATCAGTTGTTACCATCACCCTGTCTGGCATTCTGAAGATCTTGCCCTTGGAGATTGCCAGGGACGTCCACCAAGTCAGTGAGCGGGATATTTCTGTGGGCAGAAGAACCTTGATCTGGGAGCAGCTCATGCGCCTTCGCTGGAAAGGCAAAAGGAACCATTGGAGTCTCTGGTGTGGAACCGAGTCCAAGGGACAATGCCAATGGCAGACACCATGGTGCCAAGCAGCTTGGACAGTGTGGCTAAGGCCCCCTGGCTACCTGAGCGGCTAGCTGCCTAAGAGAGAGCTGTCTTTCTGATGACAGAGAAACTGTGCCTGCTTCTGTATCTATGAGGGCTCCTAGGTGGACCAGACTAGTGGAGGGGTGAAGGTGGCTTTTGGCCAGGTTTACTGAAAACCCGTGGTCTCTCAGGACTGCCATAGTAGTGTCTAGATCCCGTAGCGCATCCTTGAAGGAGGACTACTGCAACAGCAGGTCATCTAAATAACATTGAATTCGAACAGGATCCTGCCTCAGGTGAGCTGCCAATGCTGCCATTACCTTTATGAAAACTCGAGGGGCGGACGACAACCCGAAAGGCAGGCCTTGATACTGGAAGTGGTGCCCTAGGTAGGAAAACCTGAGATGTTTACGGTGTTCCGGGGCTATGGGTATATGCAAGTAGGCCTCTGTGAGGTCTATGGAGGTGAGAAAATGACCGTTGACTTACCTGAACGGTCGTTCTCATGGCGCTGCGGAGAGTACAAGGATGGGTTAACACAGCCTGTTTGCCCATGGACTGAGTAGATTTTTCCCCTCTGGCCACGCCTCCTTTGCCTCTTCTGGCTCAGTTTTAAAAACGAGGTCTTGTCCGACGAAGACGTCCTCAGCTCACACCTGTGTAAAGATACAATCTCGGAGCTAAACAATCACCCTGGGTGGGTCTTGTACTCTCCGCAGCGCCATGAGAACGACCGTTCAGGTAAGTCAATGGTCATTCTCCATAGCGCTGCTTGGAGAGTCCAAGGATGGGACATGCCCAAGCTATTGTGTCCCAGGGCGGGAAGAAGTGACATTGTCCGGAGCCTCAATAACCTTCTGTAATACTCTACGGCCAAAAGAGGCTTCGGCAGAGGCAAAGGAATCGATCTTGTAGTTTCTAATGAAAGCCGTGGGAGACGCCCACGTGGCCGCTCTGCAAATGTCCAGAATAGATGCTTGAGTCGCCCAGGCCGCGGTCGTGGCCGCACTTCTGGTGGAATGTGCCATTACACGAGGTGGAACCGGCTTGCCCTGAAGGTCATATGTCATCTTAATGCAAGCTCGCAGCCACCGACCTATGGTTGAAGATGACACCTTGCGACCCAGCGAGCCTGGTTGAAAAGACACAAAGAAGGCCTCGGAGTGCCTGATGTCCTTAGTTCATTTCAGGTAAATGCGGACTGCCCTTCGCACGTCCAATTTGTGCCACCTGCGCTCCTTGGAGTGTTGAGGGCTGGGACAGAAATTCGGGAGGATAACCTCCTGAGACCTGTGAAAATGAGAATTCACCTTCGGCATGAAGGCGGGGTCTAACCGTAGGATGACCCTGTCTGGGTGGATAATGCACAGCTCTTCCTTGGCCGAGAAGGCCGCAATCTCAGATACCCTTCTGGCTGAAGTAATGGCTATGAGGAAGGCAGTCTTAAGAGTCAGATGTCGAAGAGATACCTTCCTCAAAGGTTCGAAGGGAGCTGCTGTCAATGCCTGCAGGACAAAGGGTAGGTTCCAGGTCGGGTACCTGTGCACCACCTGGGGTCGGATGTTGTAGGCCCCCTTCAAGAAGCTCTTGACCTGAGGATGGTGACTCAGGGATTGAAGTTGGTGTCTGGCTAAGATGGTGGATAATGCAGCAACCTGGCGCCTGAGAGTGGCTGGTGCCAGTCCTTTGTCCAAGCCCTCTTGTAGGAAGTCCAATAACTGAGGGATGGACGCTTCCACACTGTCAATGTCCCGTTTGCTGCACCAGGAAGAAAAGGCAGCCCAAGTCGCGTCATAAATACGAGTAGTGGCCGGACGTCTGGAAGCTTGGATGGTTTTAATGACGTTGTCTGAGAGGCTCTGGTCCTTCAGGAGCTGCCCCTCAAGTGCCAGACGGCTAACTGCAACCATTGGGGCTCTGGATGGTTGATGGCCCCCTGACGCAAGGATACCTGGTCTGGAGGAATTTTCCACGGTTGCTCCACAGACAGATCGACCAGGTCCGCGAACCAGGATCTCCTGGGCCAATGTGAAGCCACCAGAATGAGCTCCGCCCCCTCCTTCAGCAGCTTGTAGATCACCTGCGGGATCAGAGGGAGGGGCGGAAACGCGTATAGAAGCCCTGGAGGCCAGCTGGACCTCAGGGCATCCGTCCCCTCCGCTTGTGCTGACTTGTAGCGGGAGAAGAACTGCTGGAGTTGTGTGTTTGCCGCCGAGGCAAACAGGTCGACCTGTGGGAGACCAAACCTCCTTACCACCTGTGCGAACAGGTCCGGATGAAGTTGCCACTCCGAGTTGTCGATGGTCTGACGGCTCAACCAATCCGCACTTACGTTGCTGGTTCCAGAGATGTGATCCGCCCTCACCGACGCTAAGTGGATCTCTGCCCATCGTCCTATGGCCTCCGCCTCTGACATGAGTCTTTTGGAGTGGGTCCCTCCTTGTCGGTTCACGTGAGCCTTTGTGGCCACATTGTCGGTCAGTAGCAGAACATGGTGCCCCTTCAGCTGTTCTGCAAATCTCCTCAGCGCAAGCCGGGCTGCCCTGAGTTCTAGCCAATTGATGCTCCGGGCTGCCTCCGCGCTGGACCACCTGCCTTGCGCCAGCTGACCTTGGCAATGCGCCCCCCAACCGTAGAGACTGGCGTCGGTCGTTACCACGATCCTGTCGGGTTCTCTAAATAGGCAGCCCTTCTCCACTGCTCGAGACTGCCACCAACTCAGAGACCGAGTCACTCTTGGTGGGATGCGAACTTTCCTGGTGGAGTTGCTGATCTTTGCTCTTTGCATTGGAAGCAAGAACCATTGCAGTTCCCTTGCATGAAGACGTGCCCAGGGAACTATGTTGAGGCAAGAAATCATGATCCCTAACAGTTGGGATAGCTGCACTACCTGCCAGGACCTGTTCCTGCGACACAACCGGATCCTGCTCCTGAGGTTGCGGATTCTTTCCGGAGACAGGGACACCTGGCAAGATACTGAGTCTATTATGGCGCCCAGGTGTTGTATGCGTGTGGCAGGAGTCAGGTTGCTTTTTTCCATGTTTACGGAAAAACCGTGGTCCTGTAAGGTGTGAACTGTGACGTTTACATCTCTCACCACTTGCTGATGAGTCCTTGAGTGGATGATGATGTCGTCCAGATAGCACTCCAGGCGGACTGGAAGCTTGCGCAGGTGGGCCGCCACAGCTGCAAGAAGCTTCGTGAACGTTCTGGGTGCAGAAGAAAGTCCGAACGGAAGCGCCCTGTATTGGAAGTGCTTTCCGTTGTAACACAAGCGCAGGAACTTCCTGTGTGCAGGATGGATGGGCACATGCAGGTACGCCTCCTTGAGATCGATGGAGGTGAGCAGATCCCCTTGTCGCATGCAGCTTAGGATCGACTGAAGAGACTGCATTTTGAAGCGCTTGTAGGCCAGATGTCTGTTCAGGCGCTTCAGATCTAAAATGGCCCTCCACCCCCCTGAATTCTTGGGGACCAGGAAGAGAATGTTCTGGAGGAACTGCCTCTATTGCGTTGATCTGCAGAAGATGATCTATCTCTGCCTGCATAAGAGCCCTCTTTACAGGGTTCTTGGATAGCGGGCAGCGAACAAAGGTCCGCGGAGGAGAGGATAGAAACTCCAAGGTTAGACCCCTCCTGATGGTATTTAAGACCCACTTGTCCGAGGTTGTTTCCTCCCAACGGTCTGCATAGAATTGCAGGCGGCCCCCGATGGGAGGAGACCCCAGACGGTCACTTCCCACATCTAAACTGACGGTTGTGGGATCCCCCACGAAAGGGCTTCCGAAAGGACCCCTGATTGGATTGTCTGCCCCTGGAAGAAAAGTTGTTTCGTTCCTGGGACCTGTCAGAGGACTGGTTAAACTGTCTTTGGGAGGAATATGAAGAGGAGGTCTGGGCACCTTCCTGTGCCCGAAAGGCCTGTTTCCTGAACGAGCCCTGACCTTTCCTGTCATGCTTCCTGAAGGTGGAAGGAAGGACCTTCCTCTTATCCTTTGTCTCAATTAGGAATTTCTCTAGGGAATCCCCAAAGAGGTTCTCTCCCTTGAATGGAGCTGAAGCCAGCTTCCACTTAGCCTTCATGTCCGCCTGCCAGTGCCGAAGCCAAAGCAGGCGGCGAGAAGTGATGTTGGACGCTAGTGCCCTGGAGGCGAATTTCGCTGCATGAAGGGATGCATCAGAGGCATATTCCACAGCCGTAATGATCTTGTTAAGATCATGTCGCCAACGAGATGCTTCAGATGGGGGCTGAGATCTGAGTTGGCGCAGCCATAATAGGGATGCCCTCGTAAAGAACGAGGCAGAAGTGGAGGTTTTGATCGCCCAGGCAGCCGCCTGGTGCGTTTTGAGACAAGCCTTTTCTGCCCTCTTATCCTCTGCCTTTAACCCTTCTAATAACTCGGCCGGGAGATTAGAATTAGAGGTCAGAGAGACCACAGGGGCATCCACTTCTGGAGGCTTCAATACATCCTCCAGCCTAGGTTCTAAGGGATACAGTGATTTGTCTGCGCCACTGGGGTTGGCCAGGGTACCTGGCTGTGCCCATTGGCGCTGGATAACCTCCATGAACATGTCAGGGACTGGTATCAGTTCTGGGTCAGGGGTTGTTTCGCTGAACAGCCCTGCCATGAGGTCCTGGGAAGTAGAAGAGACTTCCTTGTCCTTAGGTTTGGCACCAAGCTCAGTAGAGGCTCTGGCCTTGTGTAAGATGGACTTGAATAAGGATGGCTTAAAGAGACCAGTGAAGGAGGGCTTGTCTGGAGGCATATCCTCATCCTCCGAGAGAGCAAAGTCCTCAGCAGTCTCCTCCTCCCACGTAGACACCTCTGTGGTGATAGAAGTGCCCGGGGAATCGAGTACTCTGGTCCTCTTTTCCCCCAGGGGGCGAGCAGGCCTAGAGGCCTTGCCACCCCTGCCTTCCTGTAGCCTCATGGCTTCTACCACACCCTGGGAAATAGCCTGCGTGATGAGATCCCTCATTTCTGCTGACATAGCTGGGCCCTTGTCCTCTACAGGCCTGGATTGGTCATAGGCCTGTCCCCTGGCCCCCCTAGGAGGATCTCTCTGATCCTCTGCATGAAAACAGCATTGAAAGGAGGGGATATCCTCCCTGACTGAAGAGCTAGGAGAACCTGGGTAGCCCAGAGAGGCTGCAGGGGATCCTGACATGGAATCCCTATCACAGAAGGATGGGGATCTATTCCCCATTTCCTCCCCCTGCTCTATCTCCCTCTGGATGGGTGGGGAAGGAACTGGCCCAGCCTCACTTGGTAAGGGTGCAGAGGGAACCTGGGGCCTAGCAGACTTGTCCTTTAGGGAGTCCTGCCCCTTGTCCCCTTGAATTTTGGGGGCCTTGCTCCCAGCTGAAGAGTGGGAAGCTTTCCCCCCAGCGCCCTTGTTTCCCTTTCTCCCCTGGCCTGAGGGATCTGGCCTACTGCGCTTTGCAGATGGCCCTGCCAGCTCCTCCCTGCGCTCCAAACCTTCATCAGCCATCCTTGGTTGATCTTGAGTCGAAGAGGTCGCTGCTGAGGGAAGGGCAGTGGACGCTGGCCCGACGGCTCCAGAAGCGTCTGCAGATTCAGTTGGGAGGCTGGATCAGGCACCAGGACACTCCTTGCCGCTTCCCCTTAGTTGGCTGGGGAACTTCAGGCTTGCTGGAGACCCAGGCAAGCCCTCGCAATCCTCTGCGGCTGTCTGCTTGAGGCGGAGAGCTCTGCTGCTTGCTGCTGCTTCCGGAAGGTAAAAAAGTCTCAAAAAAATGGCCGCCGGTTCTTCTGCGCGCCAAAAGCCTCACTTAAGGGCCAGGCGCTTCCCATTGGCTGCAGCCGAAAAGCGCGCCAAAGCAGCGCTTTTCAAAATGGACGCCGCTCTCCCGATCGGCAAAAGACGCCGTTTGGAGAAGCAAGGGCTTTTTTAAAAGCCTCTCCTCCCAAACGACCAGGGAAACACGGGGATTGCCGTCCTTCCCTGCGCTCGCCAGCAGACGCCGGACAAGCGGCCTCGCTTGTTCCCCCAGCTGCGACTAAGCAGCTGTGGAACCGATCGCTGCCTCAGCCTTACCTTAGTAAATCCTCTTCTTGGTAAAAATAGAAAAAAGGAAAATAAAAAGTCAAAATAATAAACCTGGGGAAAAATCCTAATAACAACTAAATATCAACACATAAAATACTCTAAAATTACTATTGGAGAACCCAGCCTATTTGCTCAAAGCTGAGTGTTCCCCAAAACTCGTCCTATCGGGCGGACTGAGTTTTTAAAACTGAGCCAGAAGAGGCAAAGGAGGCGTGGCCAGAGGGGAAAAATCTACTCAGTCCATGGGCAAACAGGCTGTGTTAACCCATCCTTGGACTCTCCAAGCAGCGCTATGGAGAATCTCCCTGCCTAATCCCTTCCAGGATGGAATGCAGTGAATGCATCTTAAACCTCCGATAGCGGATGAAATGGTTCAGGTGTTTCAAGTCCGGAAACACTCTCCAGCCGCCCGAGGCCTTAGGAATTACAAAGAGAATAAGAGTAATACCCCTGGCCTTGCTGCTCTAGAGGCACTGGCTGGATGGCCCTGATGTCCAACAGGTGTTGGATGGCCTCCTGCATTAGCAACCTCCAGGTCGGGTTGCTTGAGACAGGGCAGCTCCGAAAGGAACTCGGGGGGTTGGAGAGGAACTCGAGTAAGAAACCATACTGAATGGTGTTCTGGACCCACTTGTCGGAGGAGGTTAAGTCCCAGCTGTCGGCGAAGTACACCAAGCGCCCCCCAATGGGAGGTGAGCTAGGTCTAGGTTTAGTTCTTGCAGAAGGAGCGCCCGCCCCTGCCGCCCCCTCAAAAGGGCCTCTTCTGCTGTCTGCCCCTCTGCTGTCTATCTGGGTATCTGTCAGCCTCTGCTTTGCTGCTTGCTTTTGGTTGCCATTGAACGGGGAGGGGGGTGTGACATGGTATTTGGGAGGGGAAGTTTTCAGCACAGGAGTGAATGAAGAAGGGAGTGGTTTCCTCACCATTTACTGCACATGCTGCAGATAGTGGAATTGCCGCCAAGGCCAACCGTCCGGCATACCAACCTGATGATGGGCTTTGAAGATACAGCCCACATGACACCTGTGGGGTGTGCGGATTGGACTGGGTGATGGGGTTACTAGGGGGAGGGAGTTGGGTCACATATTGATATCTATGATTACGCACGCTTTTGCCTCAGATCTTGCTTTGCTTAGCTGCTATCTACTCATAACCAGTAAAAGTACTCTTAATTCTGAAATATGGAGTTGAGTGGTTTCTTTCTTGGTTACTGATGGAGGCTGCCCTGACAGTATCTCTGCCTGGATGAAAAACCTCCCTGGTACTGCCTGAGGCCCAAGTACCCAAACTCCGACCCCCGGAAGGAGGACCCAAAATCCTGCCCTGGGAGTTGGGGTGTCTAGGGTATGGCGCCGCCCTGAAGTTGTACTTCTTGTGAACTGTGGGGAACACCTTCCGCTTGTCCTTGTTCTCTACCAGGAATGGGTCGAGGGCTACTCCAAAGAGGGATTCTCCTGTGAAGGGGGCTGATGCTAGGCGCCATTTGTGGCATACTTCCGCTTGCCACTGCTTCACCCAAAGCAGCCTGCGAGATGCCACAGATGAGGCGATCGCCCTGGAGGCAAACCTGGCTGCAGCTAAGGTAGCATCTGAGGAGAATTGGGTGGCGGCCAGCAGCTTGTTGATATCTTGGTGGGCCCTGCCATCCGTAATGGGAATTCGCTGCTGCAGGTCTTGCAGCCCCAGCAGAGACAACCAGTTGAAGAAGGAGGCGGTGGTGGCTGCTCTCACTGCCCAGGCCTCTGCTTGATGTATCCTCTGTAAGGTGAGATCAGCTTTTTTGTCTTCCACCTTCAGGGCATCCTCTGGTTCCCCTGGCATGTTAGTAGGCGTATGCCAGGCCGTGACAGGCGCATCAATGGTGGGTTGCAAAAGCACCTGGGCCATGTCCCTGTCCACGTTGAAGAAGGTCTTGTCTGTGGAAGTGGGCATGGGGCCTGCTGTGGGAGAGGCCCATTGCCACTTGATCATGTCTAGGAAAGAGTTGGGTGTGGGCACCGTGTCTGCCTCGATGGCCTGCTCCTCTAAAATGTTTTCCGCTGAAAACCCCTGGGGTTGTACCGGGGCTTCTGTTGGTCTGTTGCCAAGCTTGGCAGATGTCTTGGCCTTGAACAGAAGGGATTTGTACAAAGAGGGCTGGAACAATCCGGAGTACGTAGGTTTGGGAGGTGACATGCTTTCGTCCTCAGAGAGTGTATCCTCTCTGATTTTGCCCTCTTTGGAATCCGAATCGCTGTCCCCCTGGGAGGAGGCAGGTGATTCTGGAAAATCTTCCTCCTGAGTCTCTAGCCCTTCCGAGACCCTAGGCATAGGGGCTGTCTGGGGCTGCATCTGTGGCTGCTGAAAAGCTGCTGCCATACACTGCTGGAAGGCCCGCATCATCATATCCTGGAAGTTGAGAATCCCTGATGTGGGTGCTATTCCCGCCCCTGTGCCAGCAGGTATGGGCGGGAAGGGCTGTGGCGAGGATCCTGCTGCTGTGGGGCGTGGGGGTGATTGCCATCCTTGTGCAGCCCCCTAGATGCCCGAAGTATCAAAGGAAATCCTCACCTGGGGGGGGGGGTGTTCCCCATCTGCAGTCCTGCCAGGAGAAAGAATCCCTGGAAATCCTTCCCCAGGTTCCTGGCCAGGGATAGCCCTCTTGCTGCTGGCCTTGTGGCAAATATGCTCCAAGGCACATTCCATGCGTGCAACCCCTGCCTTCCTCCCCTCCGCTTTTGGAGGCAGGCTTTGGGGGCTCGGAGCTGCAGCCTGCCTCTTTGGCCCCCTTGGAGGAGACATGCTTTTTCTTTGCCATTGCCTTGCCTCCTTTTCCCTTAGCTGCTTCCCTTAGCAGCCTATGTAGCAGTTTCTGACCTGGTTAGCTGCTCCTCTGATCCTCCGGTGGGGCTGCTAGCTGCTGGGTTGGAGGCTTGAGTCTTGCCAGCATCCTCTGTGCTGTTGGGCGCCGCCATCTTGGATCACATGGTTCCAAAATGGCTGCCGGCTCCAAATTCAAAAAGTTCCTCTCCCCGGGAACACGTGGAAGCGGCTTGTGCCTTTGGGACTGCCGCGCGGCTTCCACTGCTGCTGGAGTGCTCTCTCACTTCATGAGCTCTCTTCCGAGCTTTGCGAGCTCCTGCAGGCTGCTATCTCTTTCCGGCAATTGCAGGCAGGTGTGGGCGCTCCACTGTGTTTAAAAACGCTGCAATTTGCCGCTCGACACCCTGGGGGGAGCAGCGGAATGCTCCGGCGCCGGCTGAGCCTCTCTGAGGTGACTGCCTTCCCGGGGCTTCCAGGGGAGCGTCCCCTCACCCGCAGTCTCGATTAGTGCCCTACATCTTTCTTTATGACCTGGCTGCGCATTGCCCTCAAGGGCTTGCTGCGCATGCTCTCTCTCTCTCTCCTTCCGGCCAGGGAATCAGCCAAGAGCCAAGTTACTCACTCAGGCAGGGAGGCAGCGAATGCAATCAAGTTAACAGTGAGTTCAATCCTTTCTTTAAAATTTTCCAGGAGCTTGGGATGATCACAGCCACCTGTTGAGGGGCTGAGTCGATAACTGGGTGGTACCTGGTGACCAGGGCATGGCCCAAAGAGCTTATCTGACTCAGCCCAATCAATGAGAGGACAAGGTCAACCCATCCTGGATACTCCTCCCTTCACTATGGAGAAAAAAGGCCTCTGGAGCACTCACCTCCAGGCAGTCTCCAACAAGCTCTTGACTGCAATAGCTTATAGCCTTGCATCACAGCTGGAACGGCACAGCAATCAGATGCTTGCAACCATGTGTAATCCCTACACGGTGTTCCAAGAGATTCCAGAGGAGAGGCTCAGGGACGAACAGCATGTTTTTTCCATATACACATACACCGGAATCATGACAACCGACCTTGACTAACCCAAGGGCTGGCAATAGGGACAGCATACCTGGCTCCCCCACGGGGCAAACAGAGCAGAAATGCGCACCTGGTGCAAGCTAGAACAGAGACCTAGATTAATGGGAATCGCGAGACAGTGGGTTATTACAGTCCCTAGGGCAAAAGAAAAAGATATTTAATCCGAGGCTCTCAAGACGTGTTTGGATGCAGCGCCCAACTTCTGCAGCCAATTTGTGGGAATTGTAGTTCGGATGGTCTGGAGCAGGGGTGTCAAACTGGATTTCTTTGAGGGCTGGATTAGCATTGTAGTTCTCATCTGCGGGCTGGCCTGGGGAAGATGGGACGGACGTACCCTGCAGGCCAAAATGAAATGCGAGACTGTTTGTGTGCAGTTTTTGGCCTGGATGGCCTCTTGCAGCATCCTGCTGACCAAAACGGGGGAGGGGGGGCATGCAGCCCCCAAGACACCATTTTGGCTGCCCGAGCACCATAGGCTAGTCCTTTTCTATTTACAGACTGGCCCCATGGCCCAGATCTGGCCCGCGGGCCTTGAGTTTGACACCCTTGGTTTGGAGGATACCTGACTGGTAAAAGGTTCATGTAAAGAGATGCTCACATCATAAGCATCAGAGAAAGCCAACTCTGAAATGACAAGTGTATGACTCAGCAGTGAAATCACCGACTGCTGTTATGACATTGATTCGATTCCAGCCAGGGAGATTATATTATTTCTATCTTAATATTGCATCAATATATTCGCTGGAAAAGGTAAGATTAAAAAAAGGAAAGTCAACAATTAAGGTGTGGATTCAATTGCTCTAAGGCCGTGATGGCAAACCTATGGCACTTGTGCCACAGGTGGTACGCGGAGGCATGTTAGGGCATGCGAGGCATTGCCCTATCAGCTCCAGCGTGAATGTGCATGCTGGCCAGCTGACTGGCCTTCATTTTTGGCTGTTTTTCTCTCTCCAGAGGCTTTGGGGAAGCCTCCTGAAGCCTCTGGAGGGCTTCCAGGGGCGGGGGAGGCTATTTTTGCCCTCCCCAGGCTCTTAGACAGCCTCTGGAGCCTGGGAAGGGCGAAAAATGGATCCACCATGCCATCCATGCCAAAAGCGGAGGGGAGGAAGGCAGGGGTTGCACGCATGGAATTATGGGTGTGGGCACACATGACCCCCCTGCGCTCCCCCCGCTTTTGGCACCCGATGGCTTTAAGACAATGTTTCTCAACCTCACCAAATTTAGGATGTATAGATTTCAACTCCCCAAATTCTGTAGCCAGCATGAGGAATTTTGAACATTGTCTCTTTCCAGACCAATTTCGAAAATTTAATGGGCTCCATCCCGCTCTAGGTTCCCCAGGCCTGCTGGCAGAACCAGGTCTTCGGCGCCTTCCAAAAGAGTATGAGAGTGGGGGCCATTCTAATCTCTGTGGGGATGATGTTCCAGAGAGAGGGGGGCCACCACTGAGAAGGCAATGTAAGCATCATTCTTTAATATTTGCTGCTTGACATCTGGATAATGAAGTTAATGATGTTTTTAAAAATGCCAGTGTCAAAGGAAAACGATCAACTTAGTTCAGTGGGGGGTTTACTGATATCCATAGGTTATAATAACTGCAGCCTGAAAAAAACCAAATAATCTCATTTCACAAGTTTCCAGATCTAGTTTGGGAAATGTATTTCCCCGCCATAGTTTCCAATTGCATTTTAAATTCAAGCTGCTTCATTGATCAGAGGAATTTGGCAAAATTGTCACTCCTAGGATTTGTCAAGGGCCACATTTTGAAAGTCCAAAATTCATTACTCCACAAAAAAGCAAACATTGTTTGTTATTTCTCAATTATGTGTCTTCAGGAGTATTGGAGCAACATCCAAATATGCACACGAGTGTGCATACACACACAGAGTGAGAGAGAGGGAAGGAGGGAGAGGGAAGGAGAGCAGTATGTTATTCTCAGATCCTTCAGAAAGGCAGCTTTTAAATAGCTAGCCATTATAGGAAACAAAATCTTGAGTTCTTTTTACCTGCTCCATAGGACTCTGATTCAATAATTCTGTTTTGGTCCCAAATCCATTTAGCTCAGCATCCCGCAATCCTTCTGCCACAAATGAACTCTTTGCATACTATAGAGCACTTATGCATTGCTGAGGGAAATTCATGCAGGGCATTATTTAAGATGCATCTTCGAGGTATATGAAGTATGAGTTAGCTTGCTTCTCTCCTAAAATTGTGTATCATAGCAGAAGATACTTTATTACGAGAAAAAATGTTTTCATAAATGCAAAAACATTCAAAATATTCCTTGAAAAACATGAAAAGTTTTGTTTTCAAAACGAACCCAGCTTCCTCAACTGGTAGAAACTGGGGAAGCTGTAGCTTCCCCTATTTGCTACTTACAAAGTCAAATAAAGTCTGAAAAAACTGAAGTTTTGTTTTGCAATAGCAGAAACAGCATACACTCTAGTTCTTGTGTAGTTAAGGTTGCAGTCCAAAATCAATTCTGCAAAACTTAGGAACAAGTTGTTACAAGCTCAGCCTTTAAAATGTTTCCACCACATAAATACTCCAAGTCTGCAGTTCTCACAAGAGATATAGGCCTTCCCTCAAGCAGGGGCTATTGTAAGCCACTAAAACTAAAATAAAAATAATTTAAAAAAAAAAAAAACAAGGAGGAAGTAGACGCAGTCTGTTAAATTTGACAACCACGGCCCTAGATAATTTAAGAGTATTTACTTACATAATACATCCGAATTTAGAGGCCATCCAATTCCAGATGACTTATATAATAAGAGGAGAGGACAGCAAAGAGAGAGAGAGAGAAAGAGAGAGAGAGAGAGAGAGAGGGAGAGGGGGAGAGAGAGAGAGAACATTGTGACTACTTAAAACAACATTATTTACAAGTAAAGGACCAGTTCAAAAGCAACGCAACCTCCCCACCTCTCTGACTCAAAATAAACAATAACTGGAATATTCACTGACTTGGTTCCTATATCAGGCTAAGACATAATTGTGCTTCATTTAATTTTGGTTTAACATATAATATTAATGATCTATTGTCCTTCACAAGCTGTAATTTGTAGCTGAAGATATTGCATGAACTCAGCAGTAATTTAATAAGTCACAAATATGTAAGTCATCGGAACCAGCAGCCCACTGCTTGTTTTATGTACAATATTTTTAAAAAAATTACCAGTATGTGCTTTCTTTCAACGTATTTCTGAGAATCCTTATAATGCATTTTCTAAACAATAGTTACACAGGTTGTTACCTCGTTTAAACAGTTGTTTCTGAATGAAGCTAATGTACTTTTCATGTTTTTTGGATGATACTCATGTTATGGTATAGAGAGTCCTCGACTTACGAACACAATGGATCCCACTGTGTTTTGCCACATTTTACGACCTTTCTTGGTACGGCTGTCAACCGAATCACCACAGTTGTTAAGCTAGTAACATGGTTGTAAAGATAATCGGGCTTCCCCATTGGTTCTGCCTGTCAGAAGTTGCAAAAGGGACACAGCAACTGTCGTAAGTATGAACCAGCTGCCAAGCATCTGCATTCTGATCACGTGATCATAGAGATGTTACAACGGTCGTTAAGTGAGAAAAAAGTCACTTTTTTCAGTGCCATTATAACTTTGAATGGTCACTAAATGGACTCTTGTAAGTCGAGGACTCCTGTAGATGCTGTCCTATCTATTATAAGTAAATATATAACTGAAAGCAACTACAAGTATATATTCTTCTTGTGTTCTTTTTCACTCTTTATTTTATTGTTCTTTTGTTTTACTTCTGTTTCGTTCACACTCTTTTCATTCCTTTTTATTGTAGTAAGCTGCTTAAAATTCCCACACAGCGAGATAGGTGGCAAATAAATTTAACAAAATAAAATATATATATATAAGTATCTCCAAAGCACCAGAGGACAAGACAAGAAAATCATTAAAGGCAGTTTCAAAGAGAAATTTCGTGCCAGTGATAACCATTAACCAGTGGAACTGTTTGCCTCCAGAAGTTGTGGGTGCTCCATCGCTGGAGGTTTTCAAGAAGAGATTGGACAGCCATTTGTCCAAAATTGGTATATAGGGTGAGTCTCCTGCTTGAGCAAGGGGCTGGACTAGAAGACCTCCGAGGTGCGTTCCATTCCTGTTATTCTATGTTCTAGTATCTGCATGCTCTGTAGAGCTTGCAAGCGCTTTTGCTGAAAGTAGCTTACATTTTTAAATGTTTATTCAGTAACTTACTGATATTTTAGGAGCTCAAAAGATTTTAAGAAAAATACCACCCAGTTGTTGTATAAGTAGTGCGGGCACATCTAAGTATTGTTTTCTGTAAAGCTGAAGCGCACTGCTGAATGACTGAAAAGGTCCCACTGAAGGCTTCAATTCAATACTGTTTCCTCGAAGTGTAATCCTACTCAAACTACAGCTTGCATAAATACATTGTGAGCATTGTGAATATTCCCTTCAAAGGCCGAGGTGTGCTGTTTCTGGCTCTCTCATCAGCTGATTTGAGAGATGGGCACAAGGAATATGATTAAAAGAATTTGAAATATCCTTCTGGAGTATGTCATGTATTTCAGTATGCGCTTAAAACCCGGCTTCTATTGTGATTTACTGTATTAACATGACATTAAAAAATATTCCATCCTTCTGAGGCGGGTAAAATGAGGAACCAGATTGTTGGGGGCAAGAGGGTAACTCTGTAAACTGCTTAGAGAGGGCTGGAAAGCACTGTGAAACAGTACATAAGTCTAAGTGCTATTGCTGTATCTATGGAGACAACATAGGCTACATGTGCTACATAGGCCCCACTCTGTCAAGGACCTTGGAGTGATCATCTCTAATGATCTAAGGGCCAGAGCCCACTGTAACAACATTGCCAAAAAGGCACTAAGAATTGTTAACCTAATTCTGCGTAGCTTCTTCTTTGGTAATATTGTACTGCTAACCAGAGCGTACAAAACCTTTGCCAGATCAATTGTCGAGCTCATCCATCTGGAACCTGTACTACATATCGGACATTAATACAATCGAGCGAGTCCAGAGATATTTCACGAGAAGAGTCCCCTCAGCTTACTTTACAGAATACTTTATGCCACCAGGCTTGAAATTTTGGAACTTAAGACAACTTAGAACTATGCTGCTATGGCCTAACCTAAGAGTAGTACATACAGTTATCTGCTACAATGTCCTACCTGTCAATGACTACTTCAGCTTCAACCACAACAATATAGGAGCACACAATAGATACAATCTTAAGGTAAACCATACCAAACTCAATTGCAGATAATATGACTTCAGTAACAGAGTAGTCAATGTCTGGAATGCACTATCTTTGGTTTGGTTTGGTTTTATTGGACTTATATGCTGTCCTTCTCCCAAAGGACTCAGGACGGCGTAAAACATAAAAACACATATGACAAAAGTTTAAAAATATTAAATAGGAAATCCAATAACCTTCAATTGACAATTTAAATCAAATTTAGGACTAAATTAAAATTAACAATTTAAAATTCATAATTTAACTTATTCTATTCAGGCCTGGCCAGCTTGCTGAAAAAGCCAACTTTTTAGGGTGCGCCGAAAGGACAGGAGGTCGGGGATTATGTGAAGCTCCAGGGGCACCTCATTCCAAAGGGAAGGCGCTCCCACAGAGAAGGCTCTCTCCCTGGGGGTCACCAGCTGACACTGCCTGGCTGACGGCACCCTGAAGAGGCCAACTCTGTGGGATCGTACTGGACGGTGGGAGGTTACCGGTGGCAATAGGTGGTCTCGCAAGTACCCTGGAGCACTTTAAAGATCATAATTAACACCTTGAATTGCACCCGGAAAACAACCGACAACCAGTGCAGGCCACCTAAAAGGGGTGTAACATGGGAGCACCTAGGTACCCCCATGACAACCCGCGCGGCCGCATTCTGGACCAGCTGAAGTCTCCAGGTGCTCTTCAAAGGTAGCCCATGTAGAGAGCATTACAATAGTCCAGGTGAGAAAGGACAAGGGCGTGAGTGACTGTGCACAGGGTATCCCGATCCAGGAAGGGGCGCAACTGGCCGTGACCATGCGGACCTGGTAGAAGGCCCCCCTGGTCACGACCATAAGATGTTCTTCTAAACTAAGCCGCATATCCAGAAGGACTCCCAGATTGCGGGCCCTCTCTGAGGGGGCTAAAATTTCTTCCCCTATCATCAAAGATGGTACGTGATTCCTTCCCCAAACCCCCACAACTTTAACCCACAACTGTTGACCCTACCCCATTGCTAAGTCGTCTGTAAGGGACGTGCATAAGTGCACCAACGTCCCTGTCCTAACAACCCCATTGATTCGTATCCATTTCATATATTCATAATCTTGTATGTACTTGTATCTATTATCTTATACACGCTTGACAAAACAAATAAATAAAATGTAATTTCCAAAGGACTTAGATATAATCCTCAAGTCTCTACAAAACTTGCCACTGAGTTGTAATTTTTATATATGAGTGAATTAAGTACATGGGAAATAATCCTATTAACCTTATTTAGTTTAATTAGTTTTTGATCTGACCCTACTTAAGTTCTTTAGCCTGGAATCATTTGTGTCATTCCGAGTCCAAGGCAGCAGTTCGAAGACCCTGCTGAAATACTTTGCATTTCTACTTTAATCATATGATCAGCAAAGATCCCATCCATTTATCTAGGTCCTTTTTCACACACAAGAATTTGAAGACATGAGTGTTGAAACATGGATTAGTTTTGAATATGGATTTACTATCATTATTCTGAATGTATCCAACACGACTTCCTCTTCCTATTTTCCCCACAATAACCCTGTAAGATGGGCCTGGTTGAGAGAGAGAGGACTGGTCCAAAGCCACCCAGCGGGCTTTCACGGCTATAAGGCAGCTCTCATGTTCTCCCACTTTCTAGCCTGATGCCTTCATCACTAGACCAAACTAAAGGTAAAGATTCCCCTCGCACATTTGTGCTAGTCGTTCCTGACTCTAGGAGGCGTGCTCATCTCTGTTTCAAAGCCGAAGAGCCAGGGCTGTCCGAAGACGTCTGCGTGGTCATGTGGCTGGCATGACTAAACGCTGAAGGAGTGACAAAAGGGACGCAGTGGCTCGGTGGCTAAGATGCTGAGCTTGTTGATAAGAAAGGTCGGAAGTTTGGCGGTTCGAATCCCTAGCGCCGTGTAACAGAGTGAGCTCCCGTTACTTGTCCCAGCTTCTCCCAACCTAGCAGTTCAAAAGCACGTAAAAAATTCAAGTAGAAAAAATAGGAACCACCTTTGGTGGGAAGGTAGCAGATCAAACTAGCTCTTATCCAATCTCAACACTATACGGCACCAGGTCAACAAGTGTCTCTATCACTCAAGGCTCCCATCATAATTATGAAATGTCTATCATTCACGTCCAGACAATATGGTACATTACTTCTTTGCAGCATCAAGCCCATAGATCTATATTAATTTATATCAATCTTCACGCATCTGTATCTGAGCTACAATTCCTTTCATTCCTAGCTACAAGCAATGGCCAATGGCCATGCTTGCTGGAGATGGCACAGATGTTGTAATCTACAAATATTTGAAGAATGCCAGATAGAGAATGTTGAACTACAGCATGTATGTCACACTCCATCCGCCTGATTAGCAAGGTAATTATTACAGCTACTGATAAGATACCATTATGCTTATTAAAATTATTTCAATTAGATTTTTACCATAGTATAAGCATTGCTAACAAAAAGCCTCTGTAGTCATGTCTTGAGCATTAGGGGAAAAGTTCCATAAATTGCTAATTTAGTTATTGGAGCCAATTAAAATACTCCAAAAGGACATGCAAGATTGTGAGTCATTATTGGCCAGATATTCCCGAAATCACAGAATAGGGCAGAAAGAAAGAAAGAAAAAGGTATAAAAATTAGCCTAGATTTTAACCCAGATTGCTTAAATTACCTGGTTTGGGTCTCATTTAGAATATATTTTTATTTAGTTTTTTAATGCTTTTTATTGCTTTAAAATGTTTTTTATTGCTTTAACTATATATTTTTTGGGTGGGGGTTCCAACCTTGACAACTTGTGGACTTCAGCTCCCAGAATCCCCCAGCCAGCATATCATAGCAGGCTGGGGAATTCTGGGAGTTGAAGTCCACAAGTCTTAAAGCTGCCAATTTGGAGACCCCCAAGTTAGATTATGAAGCTGGCTGGGGAATTCTGGGAGATGAAGCCTTGAAAGCTACCAAATTGGTCACCCCTGAATTAGATTACGAACCTCAAAAGCAGGCTGGGGAATTCTGGAAGTCTTGGAGGAGAGGAGAGGGTCAAGTTATTTTCCAAGGCACCCAAAGGCCAGACAAGGAACAATGGATGGAAACTGAACAAGGAGAGATTCAACCTGGAAATAAGGGGGAAGTTTCTGACAGTGAGAACAATCAACCCATGGAACATAAGTTTCCTTCAGAGGTTGTGGGAAATTCATCCTGGGAAGCCTTCAAGAAGAGACTGGACTGCAATTTGCTTGAGATGGTGTAAGGACTGCTGTTTGGGCAGGTGGGTGGATTGGACTAAATGACCCCCAAGGTCCCTTCCAACTCTGCTCGTCTTAAAGCTGCCATATTAGCCACCCTCTGAGTTAGATTAGCAACCTCAGAAGCTGGCTGGGGAATTCTGGGAGTTGAAGTCCTCAAGCTACCAAGGATGGAGACCCCTGCAACGGCTCATTATTTCGACTATTACATGAGATCGAACCCCGCATCCTTATTTTTATTTAAGGTTAATAACGGCCCTACTTTTGTTCAGGAGAACCAGGCGTGGGGGGAGGGAGGAATTTAGGGGCGACCCCTCCCCCTCTTTCCTCCACACGACCCTTTTATGAGAGAACAGGCGCCTCGAGTCCCCCCGCCCCCACCGGGGCCTTGTGACATCACTCCCCACAACAATCCTGCGAGGAAGGCCTGAGGGGGGAGGAGACGGAGGCCTAACCGACGCCTCCAAAGCGACCCCCGAACCTCCCCCTTCTCCCCTCAGCTCCCAGCGCAAAGGGGCATGGTCAGGGGGGTCTACCCGGTCACTCACCTGCCGCCACGCCGCTGCCCCTTCGGCCCGCTGCCCCTCCTCTACCCGGCCACGGTTGAGGAAAAACGACGCGCCGCAGCCGCCTCAGCTGAAGCTGCGAGGGAGCCGCGCGCGCTCGGCCCTCGACGTCACCGCGCCGGAGCGTCGTTCGCGCCGGGTGGCTCCACCCCTTTCCACCTTTTGAGCCCCGCCTCCTCCCCCTTCCCAGGGCGGGCTTTGTTCGTGCAAGAATGGAGGCGCGGGGTGGGTGGCGGCGGTGACGTAGCATGCACCCTGTTGGAAGGACATGGGTTCCGAGCCCGCCCTCGGGCCCGTGGACCAATGGGAAGCCCACAATTCTTTGCCCAATGGCTCTGATTGAAGCGGGGGAGCTGTCAGTATGATATGGCCTTTTGTGGGAATAGAGAGATGGAGATGGAAAGATAAGGATGAGGTTAGGACGGAAGAGAGAAGAATAGAATATGAAATAATTAGAGCGAAATAGAATAGAAGAACAGAATGAAGAACAGAATAGGAATGGAATGGAATAGAATAGGAAACAATTAGAATAAAATAGAATAGAATATGAAATAATTAGAACAGAATAGAATAGATATTGGAATGAAGAATAGAATTGGAATAGAATAGAATAGAATATAAAATAATTAGATTAGAATAGAATATAAATATAGATTAGAATATGAAATAATTAAAAGAATAGAATAGAATATGAAATAATTAGAAGAACAGAATAGAATGGAATATGGAATATGAAATAGAATATGGAATGGAATAGAATTTAGAAGAGAAGAATGGAATGGAATAGAATAGAGTAAAATGGAATAGAATATGAAATAATTAGAATAGAATAGAAAAGAATAAAAGAATAGAACAGAACATAATAGAGTACAATAGAGCAGAACAGAACAGAATATATAGGAAAATGAATGTGACATTTGTAGGAACTAAAAATATATCCATAAAATGTCAATATAGAATCAGCTCAATCTTTCACATGTTATTAAATGTTGATCCCAACCACGGGTGTCCAACCTTGCCAATCCTTGTTGACTGCGAAATTCTGGATGTTAAAGTCTACTGGTCCTAAAGTCGCCAAGGTTCAGTCCTGATGTAGACCATCTCAATCAAAACCTCATTTTTGATACAACGTTATTTCAATATAATAACACTGTGTTTATAAAACACATTTAGATTGTTGCTATTTTATTAGGTGCCTTAGAATGTTAAAAGTAGAGAAGGAAAAAGTTGATGTTTTGCCTCCTACTAATTCTTCATAATCACCAGATTTGAAATATTAACCTATTTTGAAAAGGAAGTACAGGGGTCAGCTTAGAAGAGATGAAATATCATTGTATCCTGAAGCTCAGCATTAAAAAAAAATGACCCTCACCTAGAATTAAGGAGTCCAGCATGGGACAGCATGTTCTTTGGCACGAAAAAGCCTTTTCTATCAACTGTTTTCTTGGCTCAGAAAAGAGAGTTGTCATTTCAGTTTGCTGCCTTTCCTGTCACAATTCCAACTAATCACAACCGCAGACAATATGAGAATTTGAGCCCCATGACCCAAGGACAGAAAATCCAGGTTACCCAGCCAGCTAAAGGTAGAGGAGATGAAAAGGACATGGGCGAAAGAGCCCATGGTGCGCCAATTGCGTCCCCTATTGGACCGGAACGCCCTTCACACAGTCACCCATGCGCTAGTGACGTCCCGACTGGACTATTGTAATGCTCTCTACATGGGGCTTCCCTTGAGATGCACCCGAAGGCTGGTCCAGAATGCGGCCGCGCGGGCAATTATGGGAGGTACTAGGTACTCTCATGTAACACCTCTCCTGCGCGGGCTGCACTGGCTACCTGTGGCTTTTCGGGTGCGTTTCAAGGTGTTGACTATCATCTTTAAAGCGCTCCATGGCACAGGACCTAGGTATTTGCGGGATCGCATCCTGCCCCATACATCCCTGCGGCCGATTCGCTCTCACAGGGAGGGACTCCTCCGGGTGCCGTCCACTAGGCAGTGCCAGCGGGCGACGCCCAGGAGTAGGGCCTTCTCGGTGATGGGCCCGACCCTCTGGAATGACCTCCCCCCCGATATTAGAATAACCACCGATCTCCGCTCCTTCCGCAAGAAACTTAAGACCCACCTGTTCAACTTAGCTGGCCTGGCCTAACCGTAATTTTAATCCTTCTAGCCTGTATTTTAAATTTTTAGGGGTAGGTTTTTAGGTTGTTTTTAATTTTTATCATACTGTACAGCCTAGTATTTAATTTGATTTTAGGGGTATCTAAGAGTATTTAATTTTGTATACTGTTTTTTATTGTGTTGTCTGTACACCGCCCCGAGTCCCTTTGGGGAGAGGGGGTGGTCTATAAATTTAATAAATAAATAAAATAAATAAATAAATCATGGTTTTTTTCCTAGGAACACATCAAAGGCTTTTTAAAGAATAGGCAGCTATGTTTCCTTTGTTTAAAATACTAGGTGTTTTGTAGAAAACAAAAGCCACAATTCTCTTATTTTGTCGGCATGACCCATTGAGATGGTGAGATTGTGTAAGCTGCCAGTTATAATAATGTTTTCCTCCACCCACAAATGAATTTAGGTCCTGGTGATGGCAACAGTGTTTCTCGACTTTGGCAAATTTCAGATTTGTGGACTTCAGTTCCCAGAATTCCCCCCCCCCCCCGCCAGCCTTGAAATTGGAACTGGAGTCCAAACATCTTAAAGAAGATCGGAAGGAAAGAAAGGAGGGAGTAAGAAGGAGGGAGGGAGGAAGTGAGAAAGGAGGGAGCCAGAGATGGAGGAGGGAGGGAAGGAGAAGAAAGAGGGAGGGAGGAAAGAAGAAGGAAGGAAAGGAAAGGAAAGAAAGAAAGGGAGGGAGGAGAAAGGAGGGAGCCACAGATAAAGGAAGGAGGGAGGGAAGGAAGGAGAAGAGGAAGGGAGGAAAGAGGAATGAAAGAAAGGCAAAGAAAGGGAGGGAGGAGGTCCTGCCCTCAAGTGCTTTGGAGAATAGCTAGATGAAGAAAACATAGGTGCATTTCTGGGCCTTTTAAATCTGCACGCAACCACGTAGTTATTTATTTCTGATTGTATTTCTGTGTCCTTGGTTAGGACCTACAACTTTTGCGACTACCTTTCTTTGTTGACCATTAATTGGTAACCAATTAGATCTTTTTACTGCCGGCTGAATCTCCAAGTTATATTTTCTCCCTAATGGCTGCTGTTTAATTAACTGATCCTTTTCTTGCTTTCACTTATAGAGTCATAAAAAAGGAAGCCCTTAAAACCTAGTTCGTAATCTTTGGCCAACAAGCAAAAGAATTATCCATCAGGAAGTCATTTGCCTCTACATTCTTTTAAAGGTTTTTTTTTGCAACTTCCTTGCAAATTTCTAGTTGTAATTAGCTTCCCTTCCAAATACAAGACCAGATATTGCTCTGCTTAACTTCTTTGAACTACCGTATTTTTCGGACTATAAGACACACCAGTGTATAAGACACACTAAGATTTCAAGAGATAAGTAAGAAAAGAAAGTTGTTGTCCTCCCCAGAAGGTCTGGAGGAAGGCAAAAAGACCTCTGTTTTTTTGCCAAAAAAAGGCATAATATGGGCCGTTTTTCACAAAAACTGAGGCGTTTTTCCCTTCTGAAGCCTGCAGAGTGCTGCTGGAGGAAGGCAAAAACATGGGCAGCACATGGCACAAGCTGGGAAAGTCACATTTGTATTTGTAATGCCAGCCTGTGGGATTGCCCTGGAAGACAGGTCAGAAGAGGTCAAAAGATGCAGTGATCGTCTTCTCCCTCTCCTTAGCAACTCCTGCTTTGTTTCTGAATATCTGTCTTCTAAAACAAGAAGGGCAAGTAATCTAGTAATTACTTGTAATCTAGTAATCAGCCACAGATCATTTAAATGTGAGCCAGCCATGTGTTGCAGCTGCCCAAAAGGCCAATGCAATTCTAGGCTGCATTAACAGAAGTAGAGAATCAAGATCACATAAGGTATTAATACCAATTCATAATGCCTTGGTGAGGCCACATTAGAAAGTGTGCAGAGAAGAGCAACAAAGATGATTAGGGGACTGGAGGCTAAAACATATGAAGAACAGTTGCAGGAACTGGGCATGTCTACTTTAATGAAAAGAAGGACCAGGGGACACATGACAGCAGTGTTCCAATATCTAAGTGACTGCCCCAAAGAAGAGGGATTCAAGCTATTCTCCAAAGCACCTGAGGGCAGGACAAGAAGCAATGGGTGGAAATGAATCACAGACGAAATCAACATAGAAATAAGGAGAAATTTTCTGCCAGTGAGAAAAATCAACCAGTGGAATGATTTGCCTCCAGAAGATGTGGACGCTCTATCCCTGAAGGTTTTCAAGAAGAGATTGGACAACCATTTGTTTGAAATAGTATAGGGTCTCCTGTTTGAGAAGGGGGTTGGACTAGGAGACCTTCAAGATCCCTTCCAACTCTGTTTATCCTTCCTTCCTTCCTTCCTTCCTTCCTGCCTGCCTGCCTGCCTGCCTGCCTGCCTGCCTCCCTCCCTCCCTCCCTCCCTCCCTCCCTCCATCCCTGCCTCCCTCCTTTCTTTCCCACTAAAGGTTTTTAAGAAGAGACTGGACAGCCATTTGTCTGGAATGGTGTAAGGCAGTGGTCGGCAAGCCGCGGCTCGCGAGCCACATGCGGCTCTTTACACATTTTAATGCGGCTCTTCTGTGTGCCGGGCACCCGCTCCCCTCCCTCCTCTCGGGCACTTCAAAACAAGCGCCCCTTTCCCTTTTTTCTTTTCGACCCACAATGATTAGGGAGGATCCTGAAGTCGGGCGGGGATGAGAAGCGAGGAGGCAGAAAAAGAAACGGAGGCTAAGGAGCTTCCCCCCCCGCCCCCTCCCAGCAAAAATCTAACCGGGGAGCCGGGCAGGCAGTAGCAAATTAGCCGATCACACCGCGTGATCGGTTAATTTGCTACTGCCCACGCGGCGTGATCGGCTAATTTGCTACTGCCCGGCTCCCCGGTTAGATTTTTGCTGGGGGGGGGAAGCTCCTTGGCCTCTGTCTCTTTTTCTCCCTCCTCGCTTCTTGGGGCTCCACCAATGGGGGAGCAAGGCCCAGCACCAGGCTTTGGGCTAACACAGGGGTCTGCAAAGTTGGCTGTTTTAAGACTGGTGGACTTCAATTCTCAGAATTCTGGGAGTTGAAGTCCACCAGTCTTAAGAGCCAATTTTGCAGATCCCTGGGCTAATATGATTGATGCCCTTGGTGGACTTCAACTCTCAGAATTCTGGGAGTTGAAGTCCACCAGTCTTAAGAGCCAATTTTGCAGATACCTGGGCTAATATGATTGATGCCCTTGGTGGACTTCAATTCTCAGAATTCTGGGAGTTGAAGTCCACAAGTCTTCAAGCTGTCAGGTTTGAAGACCCCTGGTTTTTTTTTCTAAAGGGTTAGGGGTGCAAGGATCTTGTAACTTGACAGCTTTAAGACTTGCGTGCTTCAAATGCCAGAGTTTATTGAAACTAAAAACAGTGTACCATCCTATGTATTTTCGGTTTTAAAAATGTGGCTCTCAAAATAAATTTCAATGGTGGTTTTGGCGAGATTTGGCTCAGTTGAAAAAAAAGGTTGCCCACCACTGGTGTAAGGTATCCTGCTTGAACAGGGGTTGGACTAGAAGACCTTCCAACTCTTATTCTGTTATTCCTTGCCCAAACATTCTGGTTTCATGTGCAGTTTCCTGATTTTCTTTCTCTGTTTTCATTCGGGATTTTATTATCTTTTTTTCCCAAAGTCTCCCAAGTGTCTTGAATGGTTTTTCCCTGTCAGATATTCATCCATGAAATCTCTCTTAGTTTGTTGAAATCAGCTGCTGATAATTATAATGATATTAGTTCATCTACGATACTTAGGGGCGTGCATAAATGCAGCAGCGTGCCTAACGTTCCTGTCCTACTGTCCCCATTTATTTGTACCCATTTCCTGTGTTCTTATTCATGTTTATTCTTATTCCTGTTTATCTTGTACATGAGTGACAAACTAAATAAAATGAATAAATAAATACTTCTGTTTCGTCCCTGCTATCATGGAATTTTTCTGAAATATTGCAACCTGGCGGCACAATAAAATATTGCAGACTCAGTGGGTGAAAAGAGAATGATAATCAAACGGTTGAATCCTATAGTAAATATTATCTGTTGGTGACTCAATAATCTACAGCAGTTCTAACATGTAAAAGTTACATAACTGTGAATTGTAACTTTCCATGCTGTTTTTCATTGTCATTGCTTGTTGGAAGCTGGTGGACACCTGGATGTTAACTTTGTGACCTTATTTTTTATTTCTTGGTCATATTTATGTTCCATCCATCTCGCTCTCAGAATGACTTCCAACTAAGATAATGATGAGAATAGCTGAAAATTGTAACCAGGTCTACATCTTGGCCAAAATTAGGATGGGGGCTGGGTGGGTTTAAATGTACAATGACTATATATGTATACTTTTTCTTCTATTTTTTTTTAAAAAGAAGGAGAATACATGTTAAAATTAAATATGTATATTGAAAAGAAATTATAAATACCATAAACATAAAATGGAGCTTGCTCAGAAGCAGAAATACACCAAGTAAATGAGATGAAAAGTGGGAAGTAGAAAAGTAAGGGAAGAAGAGAGTGATAGGAGAGAGGGCAAGGGGGGGAAGGAGGAGAGAAAGAAGGAGTGGAAAGGGGAGAGAGGAGAAGGAGAGAGGAAGAGGAAGTAGAGAAGAGAAGGATGATAGAAGAAAGAAAGGAGGTAGGGAGGAGGAGGAGGAGAGAGGGAGAAGAAAGGGATGGATAAGGTGCAAATATGGTGTATGGAGAGCAGAAGAGCCAATAATTGTTTTTGGGAGTTGATGGTGAGATGAATTGATGTAAACATTTAATAATACAATATGATGTTGGCTATGTAACACCACACATGTGATTATATGTTATGAAAATGAAAAAAAAATGAAAAAAAATTTAAAAATTTTTTAAAAAAGAATTTCCAACTAGTTTTGGAACAAATGTCCATCTGGGTTCAATTCCAAGTGGGGAAAAAGATACTGGATTCATTGAAGTTGCTTGCAAAGATGGTTTAATGGTTGACAGGATCGCCTGGTTTGAGGTCCTGGGCAAACAAGGGAAGATATGCTGAAAGTCCCTGGTTTAATGCCCGCGCTGGCCTTTTGAATTTGAGCTTGTATTCTGATTGGTTGTCAGCTTGCTATGGGGCAATGCAAGGGCAACATTGTAAGCTCTCCTGAGTCCCAAACTCTATGACGAGCAGATATGTGGGAGGGGAACATTTACCTTTACCTATTGTTTGGACATATAGGACATAACCACATAGTAGTGTCCTGTGTCAGAGAAGCAAAAAAAAAAAAAAACCACTGTATTCGGTGATCTGAGCTTTCCATGAGGACATATACCAAAGCGTATCTCAGAATTGGCAGAAAGAACTCAATTCAGCCATTTGACCCAGAGCTCAGTTTCAAACAAGAAACATATTGGTTGTGTCCTGTCGGAAAATCAAAAAAACCCACTCCATTCGGTGATCGGAGCTTTCCCTGAGGATTTAGACCAAATATATCTCAGAAGTGGCAAAAGAATTCAAATCAGCAAGAAAATGTTACTTTTGACCACGTTTCGAACAAGAATCACATAGTGGTGTCCTGAGTCGAGGAAGCAAAAAATCCCACACTGTATACAGTGATCTGAGCTTTCTGTGAGGAATTAGATCAAAGCTTATATCAGAATAGGCAAAAGAACTCAATTCAGCCAGAAAGAACTCAATTCAGCCATTTGACCCTGTTGTGGCCCAGCCAGTGCCGCTGTCACCAGACTCCGAGAGTGATACTCCATACGAGTCAGCTACAGAAGGGATGTGCGATCCTGGACAGGATTCGGAGGCTGAGCAGGAATCCGAGAGTCTGGTCGGCCACCAGGTGGCGCCAGAGGCATGGAGCAGCGGTGAGAGCGAGAGGAGGAGGACTCCCGTTGCCCTGCCTTGGAGCAGCGGAGAGGATAGTGACTCAGGACTTAGTAGGGCGTTTCGGGATGCTCGTTTCCGGCGCGCCCACAAACGCCAGGAGCGTGGGCGTAATTATAGGCAGTAAAGAGCTCTCAGGTGCTGTTGGGAGACGCCCTTTTTAGGTTATAAAAGGGTTGACTCTGGACAGGCTCTGCGTAGCAATCAACAAAGGACTTTGGACAGCAACTCTAGTCTGAGATCCTGGCAAGCTGGATTGCTGCTTTTGTGTGTTCTGTCTTTGTGAGTTCTGTCTTGGTGGCTTGCTGCCACAAAGCCTCTTGTCTGTTGGTGTAATAAACCTTGTTCCCTTGTACTGTTCCGGAGTGTGTGTACTGTGTGGGCAACGGAGGAAGGGGGGGGGTCAGAACAGATTGATTGCTACCCCAAACGTATCTCCATTCAGCTATGATGGAGCAACTTCAGGCGGAGAATGCTCTCTTCGCACAGCAACTTGCCTTGCTAACAGCGCAGGTTGCACAGCTGTCTGCTCCTGCCAACCCCCCACCCCCCCAGCAGCAACGAAGGAAATGCCCAGTGGCCATGCCGGATAAGTTTGATGGCAGTCCGAAACTTTTCCCGGCGTTCCTGGGCCAATGCCGGTTGTTCATTGCCTTGAGAGCGGAGGACTTTCCCACCGACCAGACGAAGGTGGGCTTTGTGATAAGCTTGCTCTCAGGCACAGCAGCACGGTGGGCTACGCCTTTGCTGACTCAGCCGAGCCCCCTGCTGGATGACTTCCAGGGTTTTTGCACTCATCTTCGGCTGACGTTCGAAGACCCCATCAAAGGAGAAACAGCCACCAGACTCCTGAAAGAGTTGCACCAAGGGCATGGTTCTTTACTGGACTACATTACCGAGTTTTGGCTGCTCAGTCAGGACTCTGAGTGGAATGAGCCAGCCCTTATGGATGCTTTTCAGGATGGCCTGTCAGAGGACCTGCAGGATGAGCTGGTGAGAGTGGACAGGCCTCCAACGTTTGACGCGTTGGTTCATCTATGCCTCCGGATTGACGGCCGGCTGCAGAGGCGGAGGCCTCGCCGAGCGTCCCGGGAGGTGCTGAGAGTGCCAGTTCCACGAGAGACTCCTGTCCCACGAGAGGAGCCCATGGAGTTGGGTGCAGCCAGACCCCGCTTGTCACGCACGGAGATGGAGAGACGGCGTGCAGGGGGGTTGTGTTTTTACTGTGGGGATCCGGGACATCTGGCTACGGGTTGCCCCAAGAAGGGAGGTAGAGGGGCTGCACGGTCTACGGCCCCCCCTCAACGACGAACCTCCGTCTCGGGAAACGGGGAAAGCCCGATCTGAGGGAGACTTCGGGTCGGGCACAGGCTGGAACAGAGGCGGAGGGGCCTCCACGACATCTGATTCTTGCAGCGCACGTTCTCTTGTCGGGTAGTCCGCAGGGAATTCCAGCCCATGCCTTGGTCGATTCTGGGGCTACCACGAATTTTATGGATGCAGCGTTTGTCACGAAATATCACGTCCCTCTGTGCCCGGTAGACCCTCCGATGCGAGTGGAGACCATTGACGGCCGGGTGCTTCTGTCTGGGCCCATCAAGAACGCCACGCAGCCTTTGTGCCTGATCCTCGGGGAGCATGAGGAGGCCATTCAATTTTACGTGGCTTCGGGTCTGCATTTCCCCGTGGTGTTGGGCTTAGCTTGGCTGCGGGCGCACGATCCCCAGATCCACTGGTCGCAGAACCGCATCTTGTTCCCGTCCTTGCAATGCGTGGACCATACCCGTCATGTTTGCGCGGCTCAGGTGCCCAGTTCGGCCGAGGTGACAGTGCCGCCGGATTTAGCGGAGTTCGCGGACGTGTTTAGCGAGCAGGAGGCGGATCAACTGCCACCGCACCGGCCTTACGACTGTCCCATTGACCTGGTACCTGATGCGAAACTCCCGACGGGCCGCCTATACTCCATGTCTGAACCGGAGTTGGCCGCATTGCGGGACTTCCTTGACAAGAACCTTGCCCGGGGTTTTATCCGGCCTTCGTCTTCGCCCTTGTCTGCCCCGGTTTTGTTCGTCAAAAAGAAGACCGGGGATCTAAGACTTTGTTGCGATTACCGGCGCTTGAACGCCATCACGATCCGTAATCGCTACCCGTTGCCTCTGATTCCCGAGTTGTTGGAGCGGCTCCGGGAGGCCGTGGTGTTTACAAAACTGGACTTACGTGGAGCTTACAATCTGGTCCGAGTCAGGGCGGGGGACGAATGGAAGACAGCCTTTGGCACCCGATACGGACATTTTGAGTATACGGTCATGCCGTTCGGGTTGACCAATGCCCCAGCTGTCTTCCAACATTTTATGAACGATATCTTTCGGGACCTTTTGGATCAGTTTGTCGTCATCTACTTGGACGACATCTTGATCTACTCTACGTCCCGGAAGGATCACCAACAGCACTTGCGTCAGGTCTTGCAGCGCCTTCGAAAGCATCGCTTGTTTGCCAAGCTGGAGAAGTGTCAGTTCTGGCAGACCACCATCGAGTTCCTGGGGCACTGTATTTCCCCTGAAGGAATTGCGATGGAGCCAGGCAAGGTGGAGGCATTACGAAGTTGGCAATCTCCTCGACGGATGAAAGATGTTCAGAGACTCCTCGGGTTTGCCAACTACTACCGGTCCTTCATCCCCGGCTTTGCTTTCTTGACCGCGCCCCTCACTCGACTCCTGCAAAAGAAAGTGCCGTTTCACTGGGGGTCCACGGAACAACAAGCGTTCGTGGCCTTGAAGCGCGCTTTTACAAAGGAGCCGATCTTGAAACACCCTGATCCCCATCGCCCCTTTGTAGTCGAGGCGGATGCGTCTGACATCGCGGTGGGGGCGGTGTTATTGCAGGCTCACGCCCCTGATGGCACCCTTTTCCCTTGCGCCTATTACTCTCGGAAACTCAATCCTTCCGAGCGCAATTATACCATCTGGGAGAAAGAGTTGCTGGCTATCAAGGCGGCGTTCGAAGCCTGGCGACATCACCTGGAGGGGGCCAGGCATCAGGTCGAAGTCCGGACAGACCATCGGAATCTGGAGTTTTTGACAACAGCCCGGAAGCTCAATCAGCGCCAGATCCGGTGGTCTCTGTTTTTTGCCCGGTTCCACTTCAAGGTCACGTATATCCCCAGTGCCTTGAACCAGAGGGCGGATGCCCTATCTAGAAAGCCGGAGTACTCAGACCCTGCTGACTCACTGCCCCCCCGGACGGTCCTACCCGTCGAGTCCTTCGCTGCAATCCAGGAACCCGTGGATTTACGGTCGTTGATACGGAATGCGCAGCGAAACGACGAGTGGGTGGAACAACGGCGGGCAGAGGTAGGGCCGACATCCCCGTGGACCTTTGACGAGGACCTTTTGAGGTATCGGGATCGGCTCTACGTGCCTGCAGGACCGCTCCGTGGATTGGTTCTTTCCCAATGTCATGACACTCCGGCAGCGGGACACTTTGGCCTGTTCAAAACTTTGCACCTGGTTTCCCGTACGTTTTGGTGGCCTCGCCTGCGACACGACGTGCAGACGTACGTCACGTCATGTGTGCAGTGTCGACAGGCCAAATCAGCGACGGGAGCTCCTCCAGGCTTGCTACAGCCATTGCCGACCCCGGACAGACCCTGGGGAGCCGTGTCCATGGACTTCTTGACGGAACTGCCTCCGTCGTCCGGTTTCACTATGGTCCTAGTGGTGGTGGACATGCTCACCAAGATGGCGCATTTCATCCCCTGCCGGAGATTGCCGACAGCCCGCGCCACCGCCCGCATGTTCATCCAGCACGTGTTCCGGCTGCACGGCCTACCTGACCGGGTCGTCTCCGATCGTGGTACACAATTCACGGCCCAGTTCTGGAAAGGGCTGATGGCCGCTCTTGACGTTCAAGTTTGTCTGTCCTCGGCGCACCATCCCGAAACCGATGGAGGGATGGAGAAGGTGATTGGGATTCTGGAACAATATCTGCGCTGCTTCGTGAACCAGCAGCAGAACAATTGGGCGGAGTACCTCGCCGTGGCGGAGTTTGCGTTCAACAACTCGCAGCACTCCTCCACACGGACGACGCCTTTCATGGCGAACGTCGGGTACCACCCACGTTTTTTCCCTCTCACCCCCGTGGACTCTCCGGTCCCCGCAGCGCAGGATTTCCTCTCTGAGCTTCAGGCGGTTCACCAGATGGTGCGCCGCTACGTGAATCAGGCGAAGGAGGATTACAAGCGGGTGGCGGACAGGTCTCGCCGTGCTGTGCCGGAATTGGCCGTGGGTGATCGCGTGTGGTTGTCCACGCGGCATCTTCCGTCCCACCGGCCTACGAGGAAGTTGGACCACCGGTATCTGGGGCCGTTCCCTGTGGAAGCCGTTATCAATCCGGTGGCCTATAGCCTGACCCTCCCGCGCTCGATGCGAGTACACCCGGTGTTCCATCGCTCGCTCCTGATCCCTGAGCGGTCGGATTGTCCTCTCCGACGTCCCTCTTCGCCCCTGCCGTCGTCGCCTGACGTGCACGCACGGCCATCGCACAGAGTGACCCGGATCCGTGACTCGAGATGGCTCAAGGGTCGGTTCCAGTATTTGGTCGACTGGGCGGACGAGGACTCGGACGGGGGGTCCTGGACCGATGCGACGGCTGTGCATGCTCCAGCTTTGGTGCGGGCCTATCATGGACAATTTCCCTCTCGACCGCATCCCGAGCGTCAGGCCCGGGGGAAGGGCCCTGCGGTGAGGGATAGTGTTGTGGCCCAGCCAGTGCCGCTGTCACCAGACTCCGAGAGTGATACTCCATACGAGTCAGCTACAGAAGGGATGTGCGATCCTGGACAGGATTCGGAGGCTGAGCAGGAATCCGAGAGTCTGGTCGGCCACCAGGTGGCGCCAGAGGCATGGAGCAGCGGTGAGAGCGAGAGGAGGAGGACTCCCGTTGCCCTGCCTTGGAGCAGCGGAGAGGATAGTGACTCAGGACTTAGTAGGGCGTTTCGGGATGCTCGTTTCCGGCGCGCCCACAAACGCCAGGAGCGTGGGCGTAATTATAGGCAGTAAAGAGCTCTCAGGTGCTGTTGGGAGACGCCCTTTTTAGGTTATAAAAGGGTTGACTCTGGACAGGCTCTGCGTAGCAATCAACAAAGGACTTTGGACAGCAACTCTAGTCTGAGATCCTGGCAAGCTGGATTGCTGCTTTTGTGTGTTCTGTCTTTGTGAGTTCTGTCTTGGTGGCTTGCTGCCACAAAGCCTCTTGTCTGTTGGTGTAATAAACCTTGTTCCCTTGTACTGTTCCGGAGTGTGTGTACTGTGTGGGCAACGGAGGAAGGGGGGGGTCAGAACAGACCCAGAGCTCAGTTTTGAACAAGACATATTGGTTGTTTCCTGAGTCGGGAAAGCGAAAAAACCACTCCATTCGCTGATCTGAGCTTTCCCTGAGTAGTTAGACCAAAGCTTATATCAGAATTGGCAAAAGAGCCCAATTCAGCCAGAAACGTAACTTTTGACACAGAGCTCAGTTTCGAACAACATACACACGTTAGTGGTGTCCTGAGTCGGGGAAGCTAAAAAACCACTCCATTCGCTGATCTGAGCTTTCCCTGAGGAATTAGACCAAAGCTTATATCAGAATTGGCAAAAGAGCCCAATTCAGCCAGAAACGTAACTTTTGACACAGAGCTCAGTTTCGAATAACATAAATATGTAAATGGTGTCCTGAGTCGAGGAAGGTAAAAAACCACTCCATTCGCTGATCTGAGCTTTCCCTGAGGAGTTAGACCAAAGCTTATATTAGAATTAACAAAATAGCACAATTCAGCCAGAAACGTAACTTTTGACCCAGAGCTCAGTTTCGAACAACATACATATGTTATTGGTGTCCTGAGTCGGGGAAGAGAAAAAACCACTCCATTCGCTGATCTGAGCTTTCCCTGAGGAGTTAGACCAAAGCTTATATCAGAATTGGCAAAAGAGCCCAATTTAGCCATAAATGTAACTTTTGACCCAGAGCTCAGTTTCGAATAGCATACACATGTTAGTGGTGTCCTGTCGGGGAAGGTAAAAAAAACCACTCCATTCGCTAATCTGAGCTTTCACTGAGGAGTTAGACCAAAGCTTATATCAGAATTGGCAAAAGAGCCCAATTCAGCCAGAAATGTAACTTTTGACCCAGAGCTCACTTTCGAAAAACATAGTTATGTTAGTGGCGTCCTGAGTCGGGGAAGCTAAAAAACCACTCCATTCGCTGATCTGAGCTTTCACTGAGGACTTAGACCAAAGCTTATATCAGAATTGGCAAAAGAGCCCAATTCAGCCAGAAACGTAACTTTTGACCCAGAGCTCAGTTTCGAATAACATAAACACGTTAATGGTGTCCTGAGTCGGGGAAGCTAAAAAACCACTCCATTCTCTGATCTGAGCTTTCCCTGAGGAGATAGACCAAAGCTTATATCAGAATTAGCAAAAGAGCCTAATTCAGCCAGAAACGTAACTTTTGACACAGAGCTAAGTTTCAAACAACATACATAGTTTTGTAATATCCTGAATCGGGAAAGCTAAAAAACCACTCCATTCGCTGATCTGAGCTTTCCCTGAGGAGATAGACCAAAGCTTATATTAGAATTGGCAAAAGAGCACAATTCACCCAGAAACGTAACTTTTGACCCCGAGCTCACTTTCGAATAACATAAATATGTAAATGGTGTCTGAGTCGGGGAAGCTAAAAAAACCACTCCATTCGCTGATCTGAGCTTTCCCTGAGGAGTTAGACCGAAGCTTATATTGGAATTGGCAAAAGAGCCCAATTGAGCCAGAAATGTAACTTTTGACCCAGAGCTCAGTTTCGAATAACATACACATGTTAATGGTGTCCTGTCGGTGAATGTAAAAAACCACTCCATTCGCTGATCTGAGCTTTCACTGAGGAGTTAGACCAAAGCTTATATCAGAATTAGCAAAAGAGCCTAATTCAGCCAGAAACGTAACTTTTGACACAGAGCTAAGTTTCAAACAACATACATAGTTTTGTAATATCCTGAATCGGGAAAGCTAAAAAACCACTCCATTCGCTGATCTGAGCTTTCCCTGAGGAGATAGACCAAAGCTTATATTAGAATTGGCAAAAGAGCACAATTCACCCAGAAACGTAACTTTTGACCCATAGCTCAGATTCGAATAACAAACACGTTAGTGGTGTCCTGAGTCGGGGAAGCGAAAAAACCACTCCATTCGCTGATCTGAGCTTTCCCTGAGGAGTTAGACCAAAGCTTATTTCAAAATTGGCAAAAGAGCCCAATTCAGCCAGAAATGTAACTTTTGACCCAGAGCACAGTTTCGAATATCATACACGTTAGTGGTGTCCTGTCGGGGAAGGTAAAAAAAGCCACACCATTCGCTGATCTGAGCTTTCCCTGAGGAGTTAGACCAAAGCTTATATCAGAATTGGCAAAAGAGCCCAATTCAGCCAGAAACGTAACTTTTGACCCCGAGCTCAGTTTCGAATAACATAAATATGTAAATGGTGTCCTGAGTCGGGGAAGCTAAAAAAACCACTCCATTCGCTGATCTAAGCTTTCCCTTAGGAGTTAGACCAAAGCTTATATCAGAATTAGCAAAAGAGCCTAATTCAGCCAGAAACGTAACTTTTGACACAGAGCTAAGTTTCGAACAACATACAGTTTTGTAGTATCCTGAGTCGGGAAAGCGAGAAAACCACTCCATTCGCTGATCTGAGCTTCCCTGAGGAGATAGACCAAAGCTTACATCAGAATTAGCAAAAGAGCCTAATTCAGCCAGAAATGTAACTTTTCACCCAGAACACAGTTTCGAATAACATACACATGTTAGTGGTGTTCTGTCGGGGAAGGTAAAAAAAGCCACACCATTCGCTGATATGAGCTTTCACTGAGGAGTTAGACCAAAGCTTATATCAGAATTAGCAAAAGAGCCTAATTCAGCCAGAAACGTAACTTTTGACCCAGAGCTCAGTTTCGACAAACATACATATGTTAGTGGTGTCCTGAGTCGGGGAAGCTAAAAAACCACTCCATTCGCTGATCTGAGCTTTCCCTAAGGAGTTAGACCAAAGCTTATATCAGATTTGGCAAAAGAGTGCAATTCAGCCAGAAACGTAACTTTTGACCCACAACGCAGTTTCGAATAACATAAACACGTTAATGGTGTCCTGAGTCGGGGAAGCTAAAAAACCACTCCATTCGCTGATCTGAGCTTTCCCTGAGGAGATAGACCAAAGCTTACATCAGAATTAGCAAAAGAGCCTAATTCAGCCAGAAATGTAACTTTTGACCCAGAACACAGTTTCGAATAACATACACATGTTACTGGTGTTCTGTCGGGGAAGGTAAAAAAAGCCACACCATTCGCTGATATGAGCTTTCACTGAGGAGTTAGACCAAAGCTTATATCAGAATTAGCAAAAGAGCCTAATTCAGCCAGAAACGTAACTTTTGATACAGATCTAAGTTTCGAACAACATACAAAGTTTTGTAGTATCCTGAGTCGGGAAAGCTAGAAAACCACTCCATTCGCTGATCTGAGCTTTCCCTGAGGAGTTAGACCAAAGCTTATATTAGAATTGGCAAAATAGCACAATTCAACAAGAAACGTAACTTTTGACCCAGAGCTCAGTTTCCAATAACATACAATTGTTAGTGGAGTCCTGAGTCGGGGAAGCTAAAAAACCACTCCATTCGCTGATCTGAGCTTTCACTGAGGAGTTAGACCAAAGCTTATATCAGAATTGGCAAAAGAGCCCAATTCAGCCAGAAATGTAACTGTTGACCCAGAGCTCAGTTTTGAAAAACATAAACACATTAATGGTGTCCTGAGTCAGGGAAGCTAAAAGACCACTCCATTCGCTGATCTGAGCTTTCCCTGAGGAGTTAGACCAAAGCTTATATCAGAATTGGCAAAAGAGCCCAATTGAGCCACAAACGTAACTTTTGACCCAGAGCTCAGTTTTGAATTACATACACATGTTAGTGGTGTCCTGAGTCGGGGAAGCTAAAAAACCACTCCATTCGCTGATCTGAGCTTTCCCTGAGGAGATAGACCAAAGCTTACATCAGAATTAGCAAAAGAGCCTAATTCAGCCAGAAACGTAACTTTTGACCCAGAGCTCAGTTTCGAACAAGATACATATGTTAGTGGTGTCCTGAGTCGGGGAAGCTAAAAAACCACTCCATTCGCTGATCTGAGCTTTCCCTAAGGAGTTAGACCAAAGCTTATATCAGATTTGGCAAAAGAGTGCAATTCAGCCAGAAACGTAACTATTGACCCACAACGCAGTTTCGAATAACATAAACACGTTAATGGTGTCCTGAGTCGGGAAAGCTAAAAAACCACTCCATTCGCTGATCTGAGCTTTCCCTGAGGAGATAGACCAAAGTTTACATCAGAATTAGCAAAAGAGCCTAATTCAGCCAGAAATGTAACTTTTGACCCAGAACACAGTTTCGAATAACATACACATGTTAGTGGTGTTCTGTCGGGGAAGGTAAAAAAAGCCACACCATTCGCTGATATGAGCTTTCACTGAGGAGTTAGACCAAAGCTTATATCAGAATTAGCAAAAGAGCCTAATTCAGCGAGAAACGTAACTTTTGACACAGATCTAAGTTTCGAACAACATACATAGTTTTGTAATATCCTGAATCGGGAAAGCTAAAAAACCACTCCATTCGCTGATCTGAGCTTTCCCTGAGGAGATAGACCAAAGCTTATATTAGAATTGGCAAAAGAGCACAATTCAAACCAGAAACGTAACTTTTGACCCAGAGCTCAGTTTCGAATAACATACACGTTAGTGGTGTCCTGAGTCGGGGAAGCGAAAAAACCACTCCATTCGCTGATCTGAGCTTTCCCTGAGGAGTTACACCAAAGCTTATTTCAGAATTGGCAAAAGAGCCCAATTGAGCCAGAAATGTAACTTTTGACCCAGAGCTCACTTTCGAATAACATACACATGTTAGTGGTGTCCTGTCGGTGAATGGAAAAAACCACTCCATTTGCTGATCTGAGCTTTCACTGAGGAGTTAGACCAAAGCTTATATCAGAATTAGCAAAAGAGCCTAATTCAGCGAGAAACGTAACTTTTGACACAGATCTAAGTTTCGAACAACATACATAGTTTTGTAATATCCTGAATCGGGAAAGCTAAAAAACCACTCCATTCGCTGATCTGAGCTTTCCCTGAGGAGTTAGACCAAAGCTTATATCAGATTTGGCAAAAGAGTGCAATTCAGCCAGAAACGTAACTTTTGACCCAGAGCTCAGTTTTGAATTACATACACATGTTAGTGGTGTCCTGAGTCGGGGAAGCTAAAAAACCACTCCATTCGCTGATCTGAGCTTCCCCTGAGGAGATAGACCAAAGCTTACATCAGAATTAGCAAAAGAGCCTAATTCAGCCAGAAACGTAACTTTTGACCCAGAGCTCAGTTTCGAACAACATACATATGTTAGTGGTGTCCTGAGTCGGGGAAGCTAAAAAAACCACTCCATTCGCTGATCTGAGCTTTCCCTAAGGAGTTAGACCAAAGCTTATATCAGATTTGGCAAAAGAGTGCAATTCAGCCAGAAACGTAACTTTTGACCCAGAGCTCAGTTTCGAACAACATACATATGTTAGTGGAGTCCTGAGTCGGGGAAGCTAAAAAACCACTCCATTCGCTGATCTAAGCTTTCCCTTAGGAGTTAGACCAAAGCTTATATCAGAATTAGCAAAAGAGCCTAATTCAGCCAGAAACGTAACTTTTGACACAGAGCTAAGTTTCGAACAACATACAGTTTTGTAGTATCCTGAGTCGGGAAAGCGAGAAAACCACTCCATTCGCTGATCTGAGCTTCCCTGAGGAGATAGACCAAAGCTTACATCAGAATTAGCAAAAGAGCCTAATTCAGCCAGAAATGTAACTTTTCACCCAGAACACAGTTTCGAATAACATACACATGTTAGTGGTGTTCTGTCGGGGAAGGTAAAAAAAGCCACACCATTCGCTGATATGAGCTTTCACTGAGGAGTTAGACCAAAGCTTATATCAGAATTAGCAAAAGAGCCTAATTCAGCCAGAAACGTAACTTTTGACCCAGAGCTCAGTTTCGAACAACATACATATGTTAGTGGTGTCCTGAGTCGGGGAAGCTAAAAAACCACTCCATTCGCTGATCTGAGCTTTCCCTAAGGAGTTAGACCAAAGCTTATATCAGATTTGGCAAAAGAGTGCAATTCAGCCAGAAACGTAACTTTTGACCCACAACGCAGTTTCGAATAACATAAACATGTTAATGGTGTCCTGAGTCGGGGAAGCTAAAAAACCACTCCATTCGCTGATCTGAGCTTTCCCTGAGGAGATAGACCAAAGCTTACATCAGAATTAGCAAAAGAGCCTAATTCAGCCAGAAATGTAACTTTTGACCCAGAACACAGTTTCGAATAACATACACATGTTACTGGTGTTCTGTCGGGGAAGGTAAAAAAAGCCACACCATTCGCTGATATGAGCTTTCACTGAGGAGTTAGACCAAAGCTTATATCAGAATTAGCAAAAGAGCCTAATTCAGCCAGAAACGTAACTTTTGATACAGATCTAAGTTTCGAACAACATACAAAGTTTTGTAGTATCCTGAGTCGGGAAAGCTAGAAAACCACTCCATTCGCTGATCTGAGCTTTCCCTGAGGAGTTAGACCAAAGCTTATATTAGAATTGGCAAAATAGCACAATTCAACAAGAAACGTAACTTTTGACCCAGAGCTCAGTTTCCAATAACATACAATTGTTAGTGGAGTCCTGAGTCGGGGAAGCTAAAAAACCACTCCATTCGCTGATCTGAGCTTTCACTGAGGAGTTAGACCAAAGCTTATATCAGAATTGGCAAAAGAGCCCAATTCAGCCAGAAATGTAACTGTTGACCCAGAGCTCAGTTTTGAAAAACATAAACACATTAATGGTGTCCTGAGTCGGGGAAGCTAAAAGACCACTCCATTCGCTGATCTGAGCTTTCCCTGAGGAGTTAGACCAAAGCTTATATCAGAATTGGCAAAAGAGCCCAATTGAGCCACAAACGTAACTTTTGACCCAGAGCTCAGTTTTGAATTACATACACATGTTAGTGGTGTCCTGAGTCGGGGAAGCTAAAAAACCACTCCATTCGCTGATCTGAGCTTTCCCTGAGGAGATAGACCAAAGCTTACATCAGAATTAGCAAAAGAGCCTAATTCAGCCAGAAACGTAACTTTTGACCCAGAGCTCAGTTTCGAACAAGATACATATGTTAGTGGTGTCCTGAGTCGGGGAAGCTAAAAAACCACTCCATTCGCTGATCTGAGCTTTCCCTAAGGAGTTAGACCAAAGCTTATATCAGATTTGGCAAAAGAGTGCAATTCAGCCAGAAACGTAACTATTGACCCACAACGCAGTTTCGAATAACATAAACACGTTAATGGTGTCCTGAGTCGGGAAAGCTAAAAAACCACTCCATTCGCTGATCTGAGCTTTCCCTGAGGAGATAGACCAAAGCTTACATCAGAATTAGCAAAAGAGCCTAATTCAGCCAGAAATGTAACTTTTGACCCAGAACACAGTTTCGAATAACATACACATGTTAGTGGTGTTCTGTCGGGGAAGGTAAAAAAAGCCACACCATTCGCTGATATGAGCTTTCACTGAGGAGTTAGACCAAAGCTTATATCAGAATTAGCAAAAGAGCCTAATTCAGCGAGAAACGTAACTTTTGACACAGATCTAAGTTTCGAACAACATACATAGTTTTGTAATATCCTGAATCGGGAAAGCTAAAAAACCACTCCATTCGCTGATCTGAGCTTTCCCTGAGGAGATAGACCAAAGCTTATATTAGAATTGGCAAAAGAGCACAATTCAAACCAGAAACGTAACTTTTGACCCAGAGCTCAGTTTCGAATAACATACACGTTAGTGGTGTCCTGAGTCGGGGAAGCGAAAAAACCACTCCATTCGCTGATCTGAGCTTTCCCTGAGGAGTTACACCAAAGCTTATTTCAGAATTGGCAAAAGAGCCCAATTCAGCCAGAAACGTAACATTTGACCCCGAGCTCACTTTCGAATAACATAATTATGTAAATGGTGTCTGAGTCGGGGAAGCTAAAAAACCACTCCATTCGCTGATCTGAGCTTTCCCTGAGGAGTTAGACAAAAGCTTATATTAGAATTGGCAAAAGAGCCCAATTGAGCCAGAAATGTAACTTTTGACCCAGAGCTCACTTTCGAATAACATACACATGTTAGTGGTGTCCTGTCGGTGAATGGAAAAAACCACTCCATTTGCTGATCTGAGCTTTCACTGAGGAGTTAGACCAAAGCTTATATCAGAATTAGCAAAAGAGCCTAATTCAGCGAGAAACGTAACTTTTGACACAGATCTAAGTTTCGAACAACATACATAGTTTTGTAATATCCTGAATCGGGAAAGCTAAAAAACCACTCCATTCGCTGATCTGAGCTTTCCCTGAGGAGTTAGACCAAAGCTTATATCAGATTTGGCAAAAGAGTGCAATTCAGCCAGAAACGTAACTTTTGACCCAGAGCTCAGTTTTGAATTACATACACATGTTAGTGGTGTCCTGAGTCGGGGAAGCTAAAAAACCACTCCATTCGCTGATCTGAGCTTCCCCTGAGGAGATAGACCAAAGCTTACATCAGAATTAGCAAAAGAGCCTAATTCAGCCAGAAACGTAACTTTTGACCCAGAGCTCAGTTTCGAACAACATACATATGTTAGTGGTGTCCTGAGTCGGGGAAGCTAAAAAAACCACTCCATTCGCTGATCTGAGCTTTCCCTAAGGAGTTAGACCAAAGCTTATATCAGATTTGGCAAAAGAGTGCAATTCAGCCAGAAACGTAACTTTTGACACAGAGCTCAGTTTCGAACAACATACATATGTTAGTGGAGTCCTGAGTCGGGGAAGCTAAAAAACCACTCCATTCGCTGATCTGAGCTTTCCCTGAGGAGATAGACGAAAGCTTATATTAGAATTGGCAAAAGAGCCTAATTCAGCCAGAAACGTAACTTTTGACTCAGAGCTCAGTTTCGAACAACATACAAAGTTTTGTAGTATCCTGAGTCGGGAAACCTAGAAAACCACTCCATTCGCTGATCTGAGCTTTCCCTGAGGAGTTAGACGAAAGCTTATATTAGAATTGGCAAAATAGCACAATTCAACAAGAAACGTAACTTTTGACCCAGAGCTCAGTTTCCAATAACATACAATTGTTAGTGGAGTCCTGAGTCGGGGAAGCTAAAAAACCACTCCATTCGCTTATCTGAGCTTTCACTGAGGAGTTAGACCAAAGCTTATATCAGAATTGGCAAAAGAGCCCAATTCAGCCAGAAATGTAACTTTTGACCCAGAGCTCAGTTTTGAAAAACATAAACACATTAATGGTGTCCAGAGTCGAGGAAGCTAAAAGACCACTCCATTCGAGGATCTGCGCTTTCCCTGAGGAGTTAGACCAAAGCTTATATCAGATTTGGCAAAAGAGTGCAATTCAGCCAGAAACGTAACTTTTGACCCAGAGCTCAGTTTTGAATTACATACACATGTTAGTGGTGTCCTGAGTCGGGGAAGCAAAAAAACCACTCCATTCGCTGATCTGAGCTTTCCCTAAGGAGTTAGACCAAAGCTTATATCAGATTTGGCAAAAGAGTGCAATTCAGCCAGAAACGTAACTTTTGACACAGAGCTCAGTTTCGAACAACATACATATGTTAGTGGAGTCCTGAGTCGGGGAAGCTAAAAAACCACTCCATTCGCTGATCTGAGCTTTCCCTGAGGAGTTAGACCAAAGCTTATATCAGAATTAACAAAATAGCACAATTCAGCCAGAAACGTAACTTTTGACCCAGAGCTCAGTTTCGAACAACATACATATGTTAGTGGTGTCCTGAGTCGGGGAAGCTAAAAAACCACTCCATTCGCTGATCTGAGCTTTCCCTAAGGAGTTAGACCAAAGCTTATATCAGATTTGGCAAAAGAGTGCAATTCAGCCAGAAACGTAACTTTTGACCCAGAGCTCAGTTTTGAATTACATACACATGTTAGTGGTGTCCTGAGTCGGGGAAGCTAAAAAACCACTCCATTCGCTGATCTGAGCTTTCCCTGAGGAGATAGACCAAAGCTTACATCAGAATTAGCAAAAGAGCCTAATTCAGCCAGAAACGTAACTTTTGACCCAGAGCTCAGTTTCGAACAAGATACATATGTTAGTGGTGTCCTGAGTCGGGGAAGCTAAAAAACCACTCCATTCGCTGATCTGAGCTTTCCCTAAGGAGTTAGACCAAAGCTTATATCAGATTTGGCAAAAGAGTGCAATTCAGCCAGAAACGTAACTATTGACCCACAACGCAGTTTCGAATAACATAAACACGTTAATGGTGTCCTGAGTCGGGAAAGCTAAAAAACCACTCCATTCGCTGATCTGAGCTTTCCCTGAGGAGATAGACCAAAGCTTACATCAGAATTAGCAAAAGAGCCTAATTCAGCCAGAAATGTAACTTTTGACCCAGAACACAGTTTCGAATAACATACACATGTTAGTGGTGTTCTGTCGGGGAAGGTAAAAAAAGCCACACCATTCGCTGATATGAGCTTTCACTGAGGAGTTAGACCAAAGCTTATATCAGAATTAGCAAAAGAGCCTAATTCAGCGAGAAACGTAACTTTTGACACAGATCTAAGTTTCGAACAACATACATAGTTTTGTAATATCCTGAATCGGGAAAGCTAAAAAACCACTCCATTCGCTGATCTGAGCTTTCCCTGAGGAGATAGACCAAAGCTTATATTAGAATTGGCAAAAGAGCACAATTCAAACCAGAAACGTAACTTTTGACCCAGAGCTCAGTTTCGAATAACATACACGTTAGTGGTGTCCTGAGTCGGGGAAGCGAAAAAACCACTCCATTCGCTGATCTGAGCTTTCCCTGAGGAGTTACACCAAAGCTTATTTCAGAATTGGCAAAAGAGCCCAATTCAGCCAGAAACGTAACATTTGACCCCGAGCTCACTTTCGAATAACATAATTATGTAAATGGTGTCTGAGTCGGGGAAGCTAAAAAACCACTCCATTCGCTGATCTGAGCTTTCCCTGAGGAGTTAGACAAAAGCTTATATTAGAATTGGCAAAAGAGCCCAATTGAGCCAGAAATGTAACTTTTGACCCAGAGCTCACTTTCGAATAACATACACATGTTAGTGGTGTCCTGTCGGTGAATGGAAAAAACCACTCCATTTGCTGATCTGAGCTTTCACTGAGGAGTTAGACCAAAGCTTATATCAGAATTAGCAAAAGAGCCTAATTCAGCGAGAAACGTAACTTTTGACACAGATCTAAGTTTCGAACAACATACATAGTTTTGTAATATCCTGAATCGGGAAAGCTAAAAAACCACTCCATTCGCTGATCTGAGCTTTCCCTGAGGAGTTAGACCAAAGCTTATATCAGATTTGGCAAAAGAGTGCAATTCAGCCAGAAACGTAACTTTTGACCCAGAGCTCAGTTTTGAATTACATACACATGTTAGTGGTGTCCTGAGTCGGGGAAGCTAAATAACCACTCCATTCGCTGATCTGAGCTTCCCCTGAGGAGATAGACCAAAGCTTACATCAGAATTAGCAAAAGAGCCTAATTCAGCCAGAAACGTAACTTTTGACCCAGAGCTCAGTTTCGAACAACATACATATGTTAGTGGTGTCCTGAGTCGGGGAAGCTAAAAAAACCACTCCATTCGCTGATCTGAGCTTTCCCTAAGGAGTTAGACCAAAGCTTATATCAGATTTGGCAAAAGAGTGCAATTCAGCCAGAAACGTAACTTTTGACCCAGAGCTCAGTTTCGAACAACATACATATGTTAGTGGAGTCCTGAGTCGGGGAAGCTAAAAAACCACTCCATTCGCTGATCTAAGCTTTCCCTTAGGAGTTAGACCAAAGCTTATATCAGAATTAGCAAAAGAGCCTAATTCAGCCAGAAACGTAACTTTTGACACAGAGCTAAGTTTCGAACAACATACAGTTTTGTAGTATCCTGAGTCGGGAAAGCGAGAAAACCACTCCATTCGCTGATCTGAGCTTCCCTGAGGAGATAGACCAAAGCTTACATCAGAATTAGCAAAAGAGCCTAATTCAGCCAGAAATGTAACTTTTCACCCAGAACACAGTTTCGAATAACATACACATGTTAGTGGTGTTCTGTCGGGGAAGGTAAAAAAAGCCACACCATTCGCTGATATGAGCTTTCACTGAGGAGTTAGACCAAAGCTTATATCAGAATTAGCAAAAGAGCCTAATTCAGCCAGAAACGTAACTTTTGACCCAGAGCTCAGTTTCGAACAACATACATATGTTAGTGGTGTCCTGAGTCGGGGAAGCTAAAAAACCACTCCATTCGCTGATCTGAGCTTTCCCTAAGGAGTTAGACCAAAGCTTATATCAGATTTGGCAAAAGAGTGCAATTCAGCCAGAAACGTAACTTTTGACCCACAACGCAGTTTCGAATAACATAAACATGTTAATGGTGTCCTGAGTCGGGGAAGCTAAAAAACCACTCCATTCGCTGATCTGAGCTTTCCCTGAGGAGATAGACCAAAGCTTACATCAGAATTAGCAAAAGAGCCTAATTCAGCCAGAAATGTAACTTTTGACCCAGAACACAGTTTCGAATAACATACACATGTTACTGGTGTTCTGTCGGGGAAGGTAAAAAAAGCCACACCATTCGCTGATATGAGCTTTCACTGAGGAGTTAGACCAAAGCTTATATCAGAATTAGCAAAAGAGCCTAATTCAGCCAGAAACGTAACTTTTGATACAGATCTAAGTTTCGAACAACATACAAAGTTTTGTAGTATCCTGAGTCGGGAAAGCTAGAAAACCACTCCATTCGCTGATCTGAGCTTTCCCTGAGGAGTTAGACCAAAGCTTATATTAGAATTGGCAAAATAGCACAATTCAACAAGAAACGTAACTTTTGACCCAGAGCTCAGTTTCCAATAACATACAATTGTTAGTGGAGTCCTGAGTCGGGGAAGCTAAAAAACCACTCCATTCGCTGATCTGAGCTTTCACTGAGGAGTTAGACCAAAGCTTATATCAGAATTGGCAAAAGAGCCCAATTCAGCCAGAAATGTAACTGTTGACCCAGAGCTCAGTTTTGAAAAACATAAACACATTAATGGTGTCCTGAGTCGGGGAAGCTAAAAGACCACTCCATTCGCTGATCTGAGCTTTCCCTGAGGAGTTAGACCAAAGCTTATATCAGAATTGGCAAAAGAGCCCAATTGAGCCACAAACGTAACTTTTGACCCAGAGCTCAGTTTTGAATTACATACACATGTTAGTGGTGTCCTGAGTCGGGGAAGCTAAAAAACCACTCCATTCGCTGATCTGAGCTTTCCCTGAGGAGATAGACCAAAGCTTACATCAGAATTAGCAAAAGAGCCTAATTCAGCCAGAAACGTAACTTTTGACCCAGAGCTCAGTTTCGAACAAGATACATATGTTAGTGGTGTCCTGAGTCGGGGAAGCTAAAAAACCACTCCATTCGCTGATCTGAGCTTTCCCTAAGGAGTTAGACCAAAGCTTATATCAGATTTGGCAAAAGAGTGCAATTCAGCCAGAAACGTAACTATTGACCCACAACGCAGTTTCGAATAACATAAACACGTTAATGGTGTCCTGAGTCGGGAAAGCTAAAAAACCACTCCATTCGCTGATCTGAGCTTTCCCTGAGGAGATAGACCAAAGCTTACATCAGAATTAGCAAAAGAGCCTAATTCAGCCAGAAATGTAACTTTTGACCCAGAACACAGTTTCGAATAACATACACATGTTAGTGGTGTTCTGTCGGGGAAGGTAAAAAAAGCCACACCATTCGCTGATATGAGCTTTCACTGAGGAGTTAGACCAAAGCTTATATCAGAATTAGCAAAAGAGCCTAATTCAGCGAGAAACGTAACTTTTGACACAGATCTAAGTTTCGAACAACATACATAGTTTTGTAATATCCTGAATCGGGAAAGCTAAAAAACCACTCCATTCGCTGATCTGAGCTTTCCCTGAGGAGATAGACCAAAGCTTATATTAGAATTGGCAAAAGAGCACAATTCAAACCAGAAACGTAACTTTTGACCCAGAGCTCAGTTTCGAATAACATACACGTTAGTGGTGTCCTGAGTCGGGGAAGCGAAAAAACCACTCCATTCGCTGATCTGAGCTTTCCCTGAGGAGTTACACCAAAGCTTATTTCAGAATTGGCAAAAGAGCCCAATTCAGCCAGAAACGTAACATTTGACCCCGAGCTCACTTTCGAATAACATAATTATGTAAATGGTGTCTGAGTCGGGGAAGCTAAAAAACCACTCCATTCGCTGATCTGAGCTTTCCCTGAGGAGTTAGACAAAAGCTTATATTAGAATTGGCAAAAGAGCCCAATTGAGCCAGAAATGTAACTTTTGACCCAGAGCTCACTTTCGAATAACATACACATGTTAGTGGTGTCCTGTCGGTGAATGGAAAAAACCACTCCATTTGCTGATCTGAGCTTTCACTGAGGAGTTAGACCAAAGCTTATATCAGAATTAGCAAAAGAGCCTAATTCAGCGAGAAACGTAACTTTTGACACAGATCTAAGTTTCGAACAACATACATAGTTTTGTAATATCCTGAATCGGGAAAGCTAAAAAACCACTCCATTCGCTGATCTGAGCTTTCCCTGAGGAGTTAGACCAAAGCTTATATCAGATTTGGCAAAAGAGTGCAATTCAGCCAGAAACGTAACTTTTGACCCAGAGCTCAGTTTTGAATTACATACACATGTTAGTGGTGTCCTGAGTCGGGGAAGCTAAAAAACCACTCCATTCGCTGATCTGAGCTTCCCCTGAGGAGATAGACCAAAGCTTACATCAGAATTAGCAAAAGAGCCTAATTCAGCCAGAAACGTAACTTTTGACCCAGAGCTCAGTTTCGAACAACATACATATGTTAGTGGTGTCCTGAGTCGGGGAAGCTAAAAAAACCACTCCATTCGCTGATCTGAGCTTTCCCTAAGGAGTTAGACCAAAGCTTATATCAGATTTGGCAAAAGAGTGCAATTCAGCCAGAAACGTAACTTTTGACACAGAGCTCAGTTTCGAACAACATACATATGTTAGTGGAGTCCTGAGTCGGGGAAGCTAAAAAACCACTCCATTCGCTGATCTGAGCTTTCCCTGAGGAGTTAGACCAAAGCTTATATCAGAATTAACAAAATAGCACAATTCAGCCAGAAACGTAACTTTTGACCCAGAGCTCAGTTTCGAACAACATACATATGTTAGTGGTGTCCTGAGTCGGGGAAGCTAAAAAACCACTCCATTCGCTGATCTGAGCTTTCCCTAAGGAGTTAGACCAAAGCTTATATCAGATTTGGCAAAAGAGTGCAATTCAGCCAGAAACGTAACTTTTGACCCAGAGCTCAGTTTTGAATTACATACACATGTTAGTGGTGTCCTGAGTCGGGGAAGCTAAAAAACCACTCCATTCGCTGATCTGAGCTTTCCCTGAGGAGATAGACCAAAGCTTACATCAGAATTAGCAAAAGAGCCTAATTCAGCCAGAAACGTAACTTTTGACCCAGAGCTCAGTTTCGAACAAGATACATATGTTAGTGGTGTCCTGAGTCGGGGAAGCTAAAAAACCACTCCATTCGCTGATCTGAGCTTTCCCTAAGGAGTTAGACCAAAGCTTATATCAGATTTGGCAAAAGAGTGCAATTCAGCCAGAAACGTAACTATTGACCCACAACGCAGTTTCGAATAACATAAACACGTTAATGGTGTCCTGAGTCGGGAAAGCTAAAAAACCACTCCATTCGCTGATCTGAGCTTTCCCTGAGGAGATAGACCAAAGCTTACATCAGAATTAGCAAAAGAGCCTAATTCAGCCAGAAATGTAACTTTTGACCCAGAACACAGTTTCGAATAACATACACATGTTAGTGGTGTTCTGTCGGGGAAGGTAAAAAAAGCCACACCATTCGCTGATATGAGCTTTCACTGAGGAGTTAGACCAAAGCTTATATCAGAATTAGCAAAAGAGCCTAATTCAGCGAGAAACGTAACTTTTGACACAGATCTAAGTTTCGAACAACATACATAGTTTTGTAATATCCTGAATCGGGAAAGCTAAAAAACCACTCCATTCGCTGATCTGAGCTTTCCCTGAGGAGATAGACCAAAGCTTATATTAGAATTGGCAAAAGAGCACAATTCAAACCAGAAACGTAACTTTTGACCCAGAGCTCAGTTTCGAATAACATACACGTTAGTGGTGTCCTGAGTCGGGGAAGCGAAAAAACCACTCCATTCGCTGATCTGAGCTTTCCCTGAGGAGTTACACCAAAGCTTATTTCAGAATTGGCAAAAGAGCCCAATTCAGCCAGAAACGTAACATTTGACCCCGAGCTCACTTTCGAATAACATAATTATGTAAATGGTGTCTGAGTCGGGGAAGCTAAAAAACCACTCCATTCGCTGATCTGAGCTTTCCCTGAGGAGTTAGACAAAAGCTTATATTAGAATTGGCAAAAGAGCCCAATTGAGCCAGAAATGTAACTTTTGACCCAGAGCTCACTTTCGAATAACATACACATGTTAGTGGTGTTCTGTCGGGGAAGGTAAAAAAAGCCACACCATTTGCTGATCTGAGCTTTCACTGAGGAGTTAGACCAAAGCTTATATCAGAATTAGCAAAAGAGCCTAATTCAGCGAGAAACGTAACTTTTGACACAGATCTAAGTTTCGAACAACATACATAGTTTTGTAATATCCTGAATCGGGAAAGCTAAAAAACCACTCCATTCGCTGATCTGAGCTTTCCCTGAGGAGTTAGACCAAAGCTTATATCAGATTTGGCAAAAGAGTGCAATTCAGCCAGAAACGTAACTTTTGACCCAGAGCTCAGTTTTGAATTACATACACATGTTAGTGGTGTCCTGAGTCGGGGAAGCTAAAAAACCACTCCATTCGCTGATCTGAGCTTCCCCTGAGGAGATAGACCAAAGCTTACATCAGAATTAGCAAAAGAGCCTAATTCAGCCAGAAACGTAACTTTTGACCCAGAGCTCAGTTTCGAACAACATACATATGTTAGTGGTGTCCTGAGTCGGGGAAGCTAAAAAAACCACTCCATTCGCTGATCTGAGCTTTCCCTAAGGAGTTAGACCAAAGCTTATATCAGATTTGGCAAAAGAGTGCAATTCAGCCAGAAACGTAACTTTTGACACAGAGCTCAGTTTCGAACAACATACATATGTTAGTGGAGTCCTGAGTCGGGGAAGCTAAAAAACCACTCCATTCGCTGATCTGAGCTTTCCCTGAGGAGATAGACGAAAGCTTATATTAGAATTGGCAAAAGAGCCTAATTCAGCCAGAAACGTAACTTTTGACTCAGAGCTCAGTTTCGAACAACATACAAAGTTTTGTAGTATCCTGAGTCGGGAAACCTAGAAAACCACTCCATTCGCTGATCTGAGCTTTCCCTGAGGAGTTAGACGAAAGCTTATATTAGAATTGGCAAAATAGCACAATTCAACAAGAAACGTAACTTTTGACCCAGAGCTCAGTTTCCAATAACATACAATTGTTAGTGGAGTCCTGAGTCGGGGAAGCTAAAAAACCACTCCATTCGCTTATCTGAGCTTTCACTGAGGAGTTAGACCAAAGCTTATATCAGAATTGGCAAAAGAGCCCAATTCAGCCAGAAATGTAACTTTTGACCCAGAGCTCAGTTTTGAAAAACATAAACACATTAATGGTGTCCAGAGTCGAGGAAGCTAAAAGACCACTCCATTCGAGGATCTGCGCTTTCCCTGAGGAGTTAGACCAAAGCTTATATCAGATTTGGCAAAAGAGTGCAATTCAGCCAGAAACGTAACTTTTGACCCAGAGCTCAGTTTTGAATTACATACACATGTTAGTGGTGTCCTGAGTCGGGGAAGCAAAAAAACCACTCCATTCGCTGATCTGAGCTTTCCCTAAGGAGTTAGACCAAAGCTTATATCAGATTTGGCAAAAGAGTGCAATTCAGCCAGAAACGTAACTTTTGACACAGAGCTCAGTTTCGAACAACATACATATGTTAGTGGAGTCCTGAGTCGGGGAAGCTAAAAAACCACTCCATTCGCTGATCTGAGCTTTCCCTGAGGAGTTAGACCAAAGCTTATATCAGAATTAACAAAATAGCACAATTCAGCCAGAAACGTAACTTTTGACCCAGAGCTCAGTTTCGAACAACATACATATGTTAGTGGTGTCCTGAGTCGGGGAAGCTAAAAAACCACTCCATTCGCTGATCTGAGCTTTCCCTAAGGAGTTAGACCAAAGCTTATATCAGATTTGGCAAAAGAGTGCAATTCAGCCAGAAACGTAACTTTTGACCCAGAGCTCAGTTTTGAATTACATACACATGTTAGTGGTGTCCTGAGTCGGGGAAGCTAAAAAACCACTCCATTCGCTGATCTGAGCTTTCCCTGAGGAGATAGACCAAAGCTTACATCAGAATTAGCAAAAGAGCCTAATTCAGCCAGAAATGTAACTTTTGACCCAGAACACAGTTTCGAATAACATACACATGTTACTGGTGTTCTGTCGGGGAAGGTAAAAAAAGCCACAGCATTCGCTGAAATGAGCTTTCACTGAGGAGTTAGACCAAAGCTTATATCAGAATTAGCAAAAGAGCCTAATTCAGCCAGAAACGTAACTTTTGACCCAGAGCTCAGTTTCGAACAACATACAAAGTTTTGTAGTATCCTGAGTCGGGAAACCTAGAAAACCACTCCATTCGCTGATCTGAGCTTTCCCTGAGGAGTTAGACGAAAGCTTATATTAGAATTGGCAAAATAGCACAATTCAACAAGAAACGTAACTTTTGACCCAGAGCTCAGTTTCCAATAACATACAATTGTTAGTGGAGTCCTGAGTCGGGGAAGCTAAAAAACCACTCCATTCGCTTATCTGAGCTTTCACTGAGGAGTTAGACCAAAGCTTATATCAGAATTGGCAAAAGAGCCCAATTCAGCCAGAAACGTAACTTTTGACCCAGAGCTCAGTTTTGAATTACATACACATCTTAGTGGTGTCCTGAGTCGGGGAAGCTAAAAAACCACTCCATTCGCTGATCTGAGCTTTCCCTGAGGAGATAGACCAAAGCTTACATCAGAATTAGCAAAAGAGCCTAATTCAGCCAGAAATGTAACTTTTGACCCAGAACACAGTTTCGAATAACATACATATGTTACTGGTGTTCTGTCGGGGAAGGTAAAAAAAGCCACAGCATTCGCTGAAATGAGCTTTCACTGAGGAGTTAGACCAAAGCTTATATCAGAATTAGCAAAAGAGCCTAATTCAGCCAGAAACGTAACTTTTGACCCAGAGCTCAGTTTCGAACAACATACATATGTTAGTGGTGTCCTGAGTCGGGGAAGCTAAAAAACCACTCCATTCGCTGATCTGAGCTTTCCCTAAGGAGTTAGACCAAAGCTTATATCAGATTTGGCAAAAGAGTGCAATTCAGCCAGAAACGTAACTTTTGACCCAGAGCTCAGTTTTGAATTACATACACATCTTAGTGGTGTCCTGAGTCGGGGAAGCTAAAAAACCACTCCATTCGCTGATCTGAGCTTTCCCTGAGGAGATAGACCAAAGCTTACATCAGAATTAGCAAAAGAGCCTAATTCAGCCAGAAATGTAACTTTTGACCCAGAACACAGTTTCGAATAACATACATATGTTACTGGTGTTCTGTCGGGGAAGGTAAAAAAAGCCACAGCATTCGCTGAAATGAGCTTTCACTGAGGAGTTAGACCAAAGCTTATATCAGAATTAGCAAAAGAGCCTAATTCAGCCAGAAACGTAACTTTTGACCCAGAGCTCAGTTTCGAACAACATACATATATTAGTGGTGTCCTGAGTCGGGGAAGCTAAAAAACCACTCCATTCGCTGATCTGAGCTTTCCCTAAGGAGTTAGACCAAAGCTTATATCAGATTTGGCAAAAGAGTGCAATTCAGCCAGAAACGTAACTTTTGACCCAGAGCTCAGTTTTGAATTACATACACATCTTAGTGGTGTCCTGAGTCGGGGAAGCTAAAAAACCACTCCATTCGCTGATCTGAGCTTTCCCTGAGGAGATAGACCAAAGCTTACATCAGAATTAGCAAAAGAGCCTAATTCAGCCAGAAATGTAACTTTTGACCCAGAACACAGTTTCGAATAACATACGCATGTTACTGGTGTTCTGTCGGGGAAGGTAAAAAAATCCGCAGCATTCGCTGATATAAGCTTTCACTGAGGAGTTAGACCAAAGCTTATATCAGAATTAGCAAAAGAGCCTAATTCAGCCTGAAACGTAACTTTTGACCCAGAGCTCAGTTTCGAACAACATACAAAGTTTTGTAGTATCCTGAGTCGGGAAACCTAGAAAACCACTCCATTCGCTGATCTGAGCTTTCCCTGAGGAGTTAGACCAAAGCTTATATTAGAATTGGCAAAATAGCACAATTCAACAAGAAAGGTAACTTTTGACCCAGAGCTCAGTTTCCAATAACATAGAATTGTTAGTGGAGTCCTGAGTCGGGGAAGCTAAAAAACCACTCCATTCGCTGATCTGAGCTTTCACTGAGGAGTTAGACCAAAGCTTACATCAGAATTAGCAAAAGAGCCTAATTCAGCCAGAAATGTAACTTTTGACCCAGAACACAGTTTCGAATAACATACACATGTTACTGGTGTTCTGTCGGGGAAGGTAAAAAAAGCCACAGCATTCGCTGATATGAGCTTTCACTGAGGAGTTAGACCAAAGCTTATATCAGAATTAGCAAAAGAGCCTAATTCAGCCAGAAACGTAACTTTTGACCCAGAACTCAGTTTCGAACAACATACAAAGTTTTGTAGTATCCTGAGTCGGGAAACCTAGAAAACCACTCCATTCGCTGATCTGAGCTTTCCCTAAGGAGTTAGACCAAAGCTTATATCAGATTTGGCAGAAGAGTGCAATTCAGCCAGAAACGTAACTTTTGACCCACAACGCAGTTTCGAATAACATAAACAGGTTAATGGTGTCCTGAGTCGGGGAAGCTAAAAAACCACTCCATTCGCTGATCTGAGCTTTCCCTGAGGAGATAGACCAAAGCTTACATCAGAATTAGCAAAAGAGCCTAATTCAGCAAGAAATGTAACTTTTGACCCAGAACACAGTTTCAAATAACATACACATGTTACTGGTGTTCTGTCGGGGAAGGTAAAAAAAGCCAAACCATTCGCTGATATGAGCTTTCACTGAGGAGTTAGACCAAAGCTTATGTCAGATATGGCAAAAGAGTGCAATTCAGCCAGAAACGTAACTTTTGACCCACAACGCAGTTTCGAATAACATAAACACGTTAATGGTGTCCTGAGTCGGGGAAGCTAAAAAACCACTCCATTCGCTGATCTGAGCTTTCCCTGAGGAGATAGACGAAAGCTTATATTAGAATTGGCAAAAGAGCCTAATTCAGCCAGAAACGTAACTTTTGACTCAGAGCTCAGTTTCGAACAACATACAAAGTTTTGTAGTATCCTGAGTCGGGAAACCTAGAAAACCACTCCATTCGCTGATCTGAGCTTTCCCTGAGGAGTTAGACGAAAGCTTATATTAGAATTGGCAAAATAGCACAATTCAACAAGAAACGTAACTTTTGACCCAGAGCTCAGTTTCCAATAACATACAATTGTTAGTGGAGTCCTGAGTCGGGGAAGCTAAAAAACCACTCCATTCGCTTATCTGAGCTTTCACTGAGGAGTTAGACCAAAGCTTATATCAGAATTGGCAAAAGAGCCCAATTCAGCCAGAAACGTAACTTTTGACCCAGAGCTCAGTTTTGAATTACATACACATCTTAGTGGTGTCCTGAGTCGGGGAAGCTAAAAAACCACTCCATTCGCTGATCTGAGCTTTCCCTGAGGAGATAGACCAAAGCTTACATCAGAATTAGCAAAAGAGCCTAATTCAGCCAGAAATGTAACTTTTGACCCAGAACACAGTTTCGAATAACATACATATGTTACTGGTGTTCTGTCGGGGAAGGTAAAAAAAGCCACAGCATTCGCTGAAATGAGCTTTCACTGAGGAGTTAGACCAAAGCTTATATCAGAATTAGCAAAAGAGCCTAATTCAGCCAGAAACGTAACTTTTGACCCAGAGCTCAGTTTCGAACAACATACATATGTTAGTGGTGTCCTGAGTCGGGGAAGCTAAAAAACCACTCCATTCGCTGATCTGAGCTTTCCCTAAGGAGTTAGACCAAAGCTTATATCAGATTTGGCAAAAGAGTGCAATTCAGCCAGAAACGTAACTTTTGACCCAGAGCTCAGTTTTGAATTACATACAAATCTTAGTGGTGTCCTGAGTCGGGGAAGCTAAAAAACCACTCCATTCGCTGATCTGAGCTTTCCCTGAGGAGATAGACCAAAGCTTACATCAGAATTAGCAAAAGAGCCTAATTCAGCCAGAAATGTAACTTTTGACCCAGAACACAGTTTCGAATAACATACACATGTTACTGGTGTTCTGTCGGGGAAGGTAAAAAAAGCCACAGCATTCGCTGAAATGAGCTTTCACTGAGGAGTTAGACCAAAGCTTATATCAGAATTAGCAAAAGAGCCTAATTCAGCCAGAAACGTAACTTTTGACCCAGAGCTCAGTTTCGAACAACATACAAAGTTTTGTAGTATCCTGAGTCGGGAAACCTAGAAAACCACTCCATTCGCTGATCTGAGCTTTCCCTGAGGAGTTAGACGAAAGCTTATATTAGAATTGGCAAAATAGCACAATTCAGCCAGAAACGTAACTTTTGACCCAGAGCTCAGTTTCGAACAACATACATATGTTAGTGGTGTCCTGAGTCGGGGAAGCTAAAAAACCACTCCATTCGCTGATCTGAGCTTTCCCTAAGGAGTTAGACCAAAGCTTATATCAGATTTGGCAAAAGAGTGCAATTCAGCCAGAAACGTAACTTTTGACCCAGAGCTCAGTTTTGAATTACATACACATCTTAGTGGTGTCCTGAGTCGGGGAAGCTAAAAAACCACTCCATTCGCTGATCTGAGCTTTCCCTGAGGAGATAGACCAAAGCTTACATCAGAATTAGCAAAAGAGCCTAATTCAGCCAGAAACGTAACTTTTGACCCAGAGCTCAGTTTCGAACAACATACATATGTTAGTGGTGTCCTGAGTCGGGGAAGCTAAAAAAACCACTCCATTCGCTGATCTGAGCTTTCCCTAAGGAGTTAGACCAAAGCTTATATCAGATTTGGCAAAAGAGTGCAATTCAGCCAGAAACGTAACTTTTGACACAGAGCTCAGTTTCGAACAACATACCTATGTTAGTGGAGTCCTGAGTCGGGGAAGCTAAAAAACCACTCCATTCGCTGATCTGAGCTTTCCCTGAGGAGTTAGACCAAAGCTTATATTAGAATTAACAAAATAGCACAATTCAGCCAGAAACGTAACTTTTGACCCAGAGCTCAGTTTCGAACAACATACATATGTTAGTGGTGTCCTGAGTCGGGGAAGCTAAAAAACCACTCCATTCGCTGATCTGAGCTTTCCCTAAGGAGTTAGACCAAAGCTTATATCAGATTTGGCAAAAGAGTGCAATTCAGCCAGAAACGTAACTTTTGACCCAGAGCTCAGTTTTGAATTACATACACATCTTAGTGGTGTCCTGAGTCGGGGAAGCTAAAAAACCACTCCATTCGCTGATCTGAGCTTTCCCTGAGGAGATAGACCAAAGCTTACATCAGAATTAGCAAAAGAGCCTAATTCAGCCAGAAACGTAACTTTTGACCCAGAGCTCAGTTTCGAACAACATACATATGTTAGTGGTGTCCTGAGTCGGGGAAGCTAAAAAAACCACTCCATTCGCTGATCTGAGCTTTCCCTAAGGAGTTAGACCAAAGCTTATATCAGATTTGGCAAAAGAGTGCAATTCAGCCAGAAACGTAACTTTTGACACAGAGCTCAGTTTCGAACAACATACCTATGTTAGTGGAGTCCTGAGTCGGGGAAGCTAAAAAACCACTCCATTCGCTGATCTGAGCTTTCCCTGAGGAGTTAGACCAAAGCTTATATTAGAATTAACAAAATAGCACAATTCAGCCAGAAACGTAACTTTTGACCCAGAGCTCAGTTTCGAACAACATACATATGTTAGTGGTGTCCTGAGTCGGGGAAGCTAAAAAACCACTCCATTCGCTGATCTGAGCTTTCCCTAAGGAGTTAGACCAAAGCTTATATCAGATTTGGCAAAAGAGTGCAATTCAGCCAGAAACGTAACTTTTGACCCAGAGCTCAGTTTTGAATTACATACACATCTTAGTGGTGTCCTGAGTCGGGGAAGCTAAAAAACCACTCCATTCGCTGATCTGAGCTTTCCCTGAGGAGATAGACCAAAGCTTACATCAGAATTAGCAAAAGAGCCTAATTCAGCCAGAAATGTAACTTTTGACCCAGAACACAGTTTCGAATAACATACACATGTTACTGGTGTTCTGTCGGGGAAGGTAAAAAAAGCCACAGCATTCGCTGAAATGAGCTTTCACTGAGGAGTTAGACCAAAGCTTATATCAGAATTAGCAAAAGAGCCTAATTCAGCCAGAAACGTAACTTTTGACCCAGAACTCAGTTTCGAACAACATACAAAGTTTTGTAGTATCCTGAGTCGGGAAACCTAGAAAACCACTCCATTCGCTGATCTGAGCTTTCCCTAAGGAGTTAGACCAAAGCTTATATCAGATTTGGCAGAAGAGTGCAATTCAGCCAGAAACGTAACTTTTGACCCACAACGCAGTTTCGAATAACATAAACAGGTTAATGGTGTCCTGAGTCGGGGAAGCTAAAAAACCACTCCATTCGCTGATCTGAGCTTTCCCTGAGGAGATAGACCAAAGCTTACATCAGAATTAGCAAAAGAGCCTAATTCAGCAAGAAATGTAACTTTTGACCCAGAACACAGTTTCAAATAACATACACATGTTACTGGTGTTCTGTCGGGGAAGGTAAAAAAAGCCAAACCATTCGCTGATATGAGCTTTCACTGAGGAGTTAGACCAAAGCTTATATCAGATTTGGCAAAAGAGTGCAATTCAGCCAGAAACGTAACTTTTGACCCACAACGCAGTTTCGAATAACATAAACACGTTAATGGTGTCCTGAGTCGGGGAAGCTAAAAAACCACTCCATTCGCTGATCTGAGCTTTCCCTGAGGAGATAGACGAAAGCTTATATTAGAATTGGCAAAAGAGCCTAATTCAGCCAGAAACGTAACTTTTGACTCAGAGCTCAGTTTCGAACAACATACAAAGTTTTGTAGTATCCTGAGTCGGGAAACCTAGAAAACCACTCCATTCGCTGATCTGAGCTTTCCCTGAGGAGTTAGACGAAAGCTTATATTAGAATTGGCAAAATAGCACAATTCAACAAGAAACGTAACTTTTGACCCAGAGCTCAGTTTCCAATAACATACAATTGTTAGTGGAGTCCTGAGTCGGGGAAGCTAAAAAACCACTCCATTCGCTTATCTGAGCTTTCACTGAGGAGTTAGACCAAAGCTTATATCAGAATTGGCAAAAGAGCCCAATTCAGCCAGAAACGTAACTTTTGACCCAGAGCTCAGTTTTGAATTACATACACATGTTAGTGGTGTCCTGAGTCGGGGAAGCTAAAAAACCACTCCATTCGCTGATCTGAGCTTTCCCTGAGGAGATAGACCAAAGCTTACATCAGAATTAGCAAAAGAGCCTAATTCAGCCAGAAACGTAACTTTTGACCCAGAGCTCAGTTTCGAACAACATACATATGTTAGTGGTGTCCTGAGTCGGGGAAGCTAAAAAAACCACTCCATTCGCTGATCTGAGCTTTCCCTAAGGAGTTAGACCAAAGCTTATATCAGATTTGGCAAAAGAGTGCAATTCAGCCAGAAACGTAACTTTTGACACAGAGCTCAGTTTCGAACAACATACATATGTTAGTGGAGTCCAGAGTCGGGGAAGCTAAAAAACCACTCCATTCGCTGATCTGAGCTTTCACTGAGGAGTTAGACCAAAGCTTACATCAGAATTAGCAAAAGAGCCTAATTCAGCCAGAAATGTAACTTTTGACCCAGAACACAGTTTCGAATAACATACACATGTTACTGGTGTTCTGTCGGGGAAGGTAAAAAAAGCCACAGCATTCGCTGATATGAGCTTTCACTGAGGAGTTAGACCAAAGCTTATATCAGAATTAGCAAAAGAGCCTAATTCAGCCAGAAACGTAACTTTTGACCCAGAGCTCAGTTTCGAACAACATACAAAGTTTTGTAGTATCCTGAGTCGGGAAACCTAGACAACCACTCCATTCGCTGATCTGAGCTTTCCCTGAGGAGTTAGACGAAAGCTTATATTAGAATTGGCAAAATAGCACAATTCAACAAAAAACGTAATTTTTGACCCAGAGCTCAGTTTCCAATAACATACACATGTTACTGGTGTTCTGTCGGGGAAGGTAAAAAAAGCCACAGCATTCGCTGATATGAGCTTTCACTGAGGAGTTAGACCAAAGCTTATATCAGAATTAGCAAAAGAGCCTAATTCAGCCAGAAACGTAACTTTTGACCCAGAACTCAGTTTCGAACAACATACAAAGTTTTGTAGTATCCTGAGTCGGGAAACCTAGAAAACCACTCCATTCGCTGATCTGAGCTTTCCCTAAGGAGTTAGACCAAAGCTTATATCAGATTTGGCAGAAGAGTGCAATTCAGCCAGAAACGTAACTTTTGACCCACAACGCAGTTTCGAATAACATAAACACGTTAATGGTGTCCTGAGTCGGGGAAGCTAAAAAACCACTCCATTCGCTGATCTGAGCTTTCCCTGAGGAGATAGACCAAAGCTTACATCAGAATTAGCAAAAGAGCCTAATTCAGCAGGAAATGTAACTTTTGACCAAGAACACAGTTTCAAATAACATACACATGTTACTGGTGTTCTGTCGGGGAAGGTAAAAAAAGCCAAACCATTCGCTGATATGAGCTTTCACTGAGGAGTTAGACCAAAGCTTATATTAGAATTGGCAAAAGAGCCTAATTCAGCCAGAAACGTAACTTTTGACTCAGAGCTCAGTTTCGAACAACATACAAAGTTTTGTAGTATCCTGAGTCGGGAAACCTAGAAAACCACTCCATTCGCTGATCTGAGCTTTCCCTGAGGAGTTAGACGAAAGCTTATATTAGAATTGGCAAAATAGCACAATTCAACAAGAAACGTAACTTTTGACCCAGAGCTCAGTTTCCAATAACATACAATTGTTAGTGGAGTCCTGAGTCGGGGAAGCTAAAAAACCACTCCATTCGCTTATCTGAGCTTTCACTGAGGAGTTAGACCAAAGCTTATATCAGATTTGGCAAAAGAGTGCAATTCAGCCAGAAACGTAACTTTTGACACAGAGCTCAGTTTCGAACAACATACATATGTTAGTGGAGTCCTGAGTCGGGGAAGCTAAAAAACCACTCCATTCGGTGATCTGAGCTTTCCCTGAGGAGTTAGACCAAAGCTTATATTAGAATTAACAAAATAGCACAATTCAGCCAGAAACGTAACTTTTGACCCAGAGCTCAGTTTCGAACAACATACATATGTTAGTGGTGTCCTGAGTCGGGGAAGCTAAAAAACCACTCCATTCGCTGATCTGAGCTTTCCCTAAGGAGTTAGACCAAAGCTTATATCAGATTTTGCAAAAGAGTGGAATTCAGCCAGAAACGTAACTTTTGACCCAGAGCTCAGTTTTGAATTACATACACATGTTAGTGGTGTCCTGAGTCGGGGAAGCTAAAAAACCACTCCATTCGCTGATCTGAGCTTTCCCTGAGGAGATAGACCAAAGCTTACATCAGAATTAGCAAAAGAGCCTAATTCAGCCAGAAATGTAACTTTTGACCCAGAACACAGTTTCGAATAACATACACATGTTACTGGTGTTCTGTCGGGGAAGGTAAAAAAAGCCACAGCATTCGCTGATATGAGCTTTCACTGAGGAGTTAGACCAAAGCTTATATCAGAATTAGCAAAAGAGCCTAATTCAGCCAGAAACGTAACTTTTGACCCAGAGCTCAGTTTCGAACAACATACAAAGTTTTGTAGTATCCTGAGTCGGGAAACCTAGAAAACCACTCCATTCGCTGATCTGAGCTTTCCCTAAGGAGTTAGACCAAAGCTTATATCAGATTTGGCAGAAGAGTGCAATTCAGCCAGAAACGTAACTTTTGACCCACAACGCAGTTTCGAATAACATAAACACGTTAATGGTGTCCTGAGTCGGGGAAGCTAAAAAACCACTCCATTCGCTGATCTGAGCTTTCCCTGAGGAGATAGACCAAAGCTTACATCAGAATTAGCAAAAGAGCCTAATTCAGCAAGAAATGTAACTTTTGACCCAGAACACAGTTTCAAATAACATACACATGTTACTGGTGTTCTGTCGGGGAAGGTAAAAAAAGCCAAACCATTCGCTGATATGAGCTTTCACTGAGGAGTTAGACCAAAGCTTATATCAGATTTGGCAAAAGAGTGCAATTCAGCCAGAAACGTAACTTTTGACCCACAACGCAGTTTCGAATAACATAAACACGTTAATGGTGTCCTGAGTCGGGGAAGCTAAAAAACCACTCCATTCGCTGATCTGAGCTTTCCCTGAGGAGATAGACGAAAGCTTATATTAGAATTGGCAAAAGAGCCTAATTCAGCCAGAAACGTAACTTTTGACTCAGAGCTCAGTTTCGAAGAACATACAAAGTTTTGTAGTATCCTGAGTCGGGAAACCTAGAAAACCACTCCATTCGCTGATCTGAGCTTTCCCTGAGGAGTTAGACGAAAGCTTATATTAGAATTGGCAAAATAGCACAATTCAACAAGAAACGTAACTTTTGACCCAGAGCTCAGTTTCCAAGAACATACAATTGTTAGTGGAGTCCTGAGTCGGGGAAGCTAAAAAACCACTCCATTCGCTTATCTGAGCTTTCACTGAAGAGTTAGACCAAAGCTTATATCAGAATTGGCAAAAGAGCCCAATTCAGCCAGAAATGTAACTTTTGACCCAGAGCTCAGTTTTGAAAAACATAAACACATTAATGGTGTCCAGAGTCGAGGAAGCTAAATGACCACTCCATTCGAGGATCTGCGCTTTCCCTGAGGAGATAGACCAAAGCTTACATCAGAATTGGCAAAAGAGTGCAATTCAGCCAGAAACGTAACTTTTGACCCAGAGCTCAGTTTTGAATTACATACACATGTTAGTGGTGTCCTGAGTCGGGGAAGCTAAAAAACCACTCCATTCGCTGATCTGAGCTTTCCCTGAGGAGATAGACCAAAGCTTACATCAGAATTAGCAAAAGAGCCTAATTCAGCCAGAAACGTAACTTTTGACCCAGAGCTCAGTTTCGAACAACATACATATGTTAGTGTTGTCCTGAGTCGGGGAAGCTAAAAAAACCACTCCATTCGCTGATCTGAGCTTTCCCTAAGGAGTTAGACCAAAGCTTATATCAGATTTGGCAAAAGAGTGCAATTCAGCCAGAAACGTAACTTTTGGCACAGAGCTCAGTTTCGAACAACATACATAGGTTAGTGGAGTCCTGAGTCGGGGAAGCTAAAAAACCACTCCATTCGCTGATCTGAGCTTTCCCTGAGGAGTTAGACCAAAGCTTATATTAGAATTAACAAAATAGCACAATTCAGCCAGAAACGTAACTTTTGACCCAGAGCTCAGTTTCGAACAACATACATATGTTAGTGGTGTCCTGAGTCGGGGAAGCTAAAAAACCACTCCATTCGCTGATCTGAGCTTTCACTGAGGAGTTAGACCAAAGCTTACATCAGAATTAGCAAAAGAGCCTAATTCAGCAAGAAATGTAACTTTTGACTCAGAACACAGTTTCAAATAACATAAACATGTTACTGGTGTTCTGTCGGGGAAGGTAAAAAAAGCCAAACCATTCGCTGATATGAGCTTTCACTGAGGAGTTAGACCAAAGCTTATATCAGATTTGGCAAAAGAGTGCAATTCAGCCAGAAACGTAACTTTTGACCCACAACGCAGTTTCGAATAACATAAACACGTTAATGGTGTCCTGAGTCGGGGAAGCTAAAAAACCACTCCATTCGCTGATCTGAGCTTTCCCTGAGGAGATAGACGAAAGCTTATATTAGAATTGGCAAAAGAGCCTAATTCAGCCAGAAACGTAACTTTTGACTCAGAGCTCAGTTTCGAAGAACATACAAAGTTTTGTAGTATCCTGAGTCGGGAAACCTAGAAAACCACTCCATTCGCTGATCTGAGCTTTCCCTGAGGAGTTAGACGAAAGCTTATATTAGAATTGGCAAAATAGCACAATTCAACAAGAAACGTAACTTTTGACCCAGAGCTCAGTTTCCAATAACATACAATTGTTAGTGGAGTCCTGAGTCGGGGAAGCTAAAAAACCACTCCATTCGCTTATCTGAGCTTTCACTGAGGAGTTAGACCAAAGCTTATATCAGAATTGGCAAAAGAGCCCAATTCAGCCAGAAACGTAACTTTTGACCCAGAGCTCAGTTTCGAACAACATACAAAGTTTTGTAGTATCCTGAGTCGGGAAACCTAGAAAACCACTCCATTCGCTGATCTGAGCTTTCCCTGAGGAGATAGACGAAAGCTTATATTAGAATTGGCAAAAGAGCCTAATTCAGCCAGAAACGTAACTTTTGACTCAGAGCTCAGTTTCGAACAACATACAAAGTTTTGTAGTATCCTGAGTCGGGAAACCTAGAAAACCACTCCATTCGCTGATCTGAGCTTTCCCTGAGGAGTTAGACGAAAGCTTATATTAGAATTGGCAAAATAGCACAATTCAACAAGAAACGTAACTTTTGACCCAGAGCTCAGTTTCGAATAACATAAACACGTTAATGGTGTCCAGAGTCGAGGAAGCTAAAAGACCACTCCATTCGAGGATCTGCGCTTTCCCTGAGGAGTTAGACCAAAGCTTATATCAGATTTGGCAAAAGAGTGCAATTCAGCCAGAAACGTAACTTTTGACCCAGAGCTCAGTTTTGAATTACGTACACATGTTAGTGGTGTCCTGAGTCGGGGAAGCTAAAAAACCACTCCATTCGCTGATCTGAGCTTTCCCTGAGGAGATAGACCAAAGCTTACATCAGAATTAGCAAAAGAGCCTAATTCAGCCAGAAATGTAACTTTTGACCCAGAACACAGTTTCGAATAACATACACATGTTACTGGTGTTCTGTCGGGGAAGGTAAAAAAAGCCACAGCATTCGCTGATATGAGCTTTCACTGAGGAGTTAGACCAAAGCTTATATCAGAATTAGCAAAAGAGCCTAATTCAGCCAGAAACGTAACTTTTGACCCAGAGCTCAGTTTCGAACAACATACAAAGTTTTGTAGTATCCTGAGTCGGGAAACCTAGAAAACCACTCCATTCGCTGATCTGAGCTTTCCCTGAGGAGTTAGACGAAAGCTTATATTAGAATTGGCAAAATAGCACAATTCAACAAGAAACGTAACTTTTGACCCAGAGCTCAGTTTCCAATAACATACAATTGTTAGTGGAGTCCTGAGTCGGGGAAGCTAAAAAACCACTCCATTCGCTGATCTGAGCTTTCACTGAGGAGTTAGACCAAAGCTTATATTAGAATTGGCAAAATAGCACAATTCAACAAGAAACGTAACTTTTGACCCAGAGCTCAGTTCCCAATAACATACAATTGTTAGTGGAGTCCTGAGTCGGGGAAGCTAAAAAACCACTCCATTTGCTTATCTGAGCTTTCACTGAGGAGTTAGACCAAAGCTTATATCAGAATTGGCAAAAGAGCCCAATTCAGCCAGAAATGTAACTTTTGACCCACAACGCAGTTTCGAATAACATAAACACGTTAATGGTGTCCAGAGTCGAGGAAGCTAAAAGACCACTCCATTCGAGGATCTGCGCTTTCCCTGAGGAGTTAGACCAAAGCTTATATCAGATTTGGCAAAAGAGTGCAATTCAGCCAGAAACGTAACTTTTGACCCAGAGCTCAGTTTTGAATTACATACACATGTTAGTGGTGTCCTGAGTCGGGGAAGCTAAAAAACCACTCCATTCGCTGATCTGAGCTTTCCCTGAGGAGATAGACCAAAGCTTACATCAGAATTAGCAAAAGAGCCTAATTCAGCCAGAAACGTAACTTTTGACCCAGAGCTCAGTTTCGAACAACATACATATGTCAGTGGTGTCCTGAGTCGGGGATGCTAAAAAAACCACTCCATTCGCTGATCTGAGCTTTCCCTAAGGAGTTAGACCAAAGCTTATATCAGATTTGGCAAAAGAGTGCAATTCAGCCAGAAACGTAACTTTTGACACAGAGCTCAGTTTCGAACAACATACATATGTTAGTGGAGTCCTGAGTCGGGGAAGCTAAAAAACCACTCCATTCGCTGATCTGAGCTTTCCCTGAGGAGTTAGACCAAAGCTTATATTAGAATTAACAAAATAGCACAATTCAGCCAGAAACGTAACTTTTGACCCAGAGCTCAGTTTTGAATTACGTACACATGTTAGTGGTGTCCTGAGTCGGGGAAGCTAAAAAACCACTCCATTCGCTGATCTGAGCTTTCCCTGAGGAGATAGACCAAAGCTTACATCAGAATTAGCAAAAGAGCCTAATTCAGCCAGAAATGTAACTTTTGACCCAGAACACAGTTTCGAATAACATACACATGTTACTGGTGTTCTGTCGGGGAAGGTAAAAAAAGCCACAGCATTCGCTGATATGAGCTTTCACTGAGGAGTTAGACCAAAACTTATATCAGAATTAGCAAAAGAGACTAATTCAGCCAGAAACGTAACTTTTGACCCAGAGCTCAGTTTCGAACAACATACAAAGTTTTGTAGTATCCTGAGTCGGGAAACCTAGAAAACCACTCCATTCGCTGATCTGAGCTTTCCCTGAGGAGTTAGACGAAAGCTTATATTAGAATTGGCAAAATAGCACAATTCAACAAGAAACGTAACTTTTGACCCAGAGCTCAGTTTCCAATAACATACAATTGTTAGTGGAGTCCTGAGTCGGGGAAGCTAAAAAACCACTCCATTCGCTGATCTGAGCTTTCACTGAGGAGTTAGACCAAAGCTTATATCAGATTTGGCAAAAGAGTACAATTCAGCCAGAAACGTAACTTTTGACACAGAGCTCAGTTTTGAACAACATACATATGTTAGTGGAGTCCTGAGTCAGGGAAGCTAAAAAACCACTCCATTCGCTGATCTGAGCTTTCCCTGAGGAGTTAGACCAAAGCTTATATTAGAATTAACAAAATAGCACAATTCAGCCAGAAACGTAACTTTTGACCCAGAGCTCAGTTTCGAACTACATACATATGTTATTGGTGTCCTGAGTCGGGGAAGCTAAAAAACCACTCCATTCGCTGATCTGAGCTTTCCCTAAGGAGTTAGACCAAAGCTTATATCAGATTTGGCAAAAGAGTGCAATTCAGCCAGAAACGTAACTTTTGACCCAGAGCTCAGTTTTGAATTACATACACATGTTAGTGGTGTCCTGAGTCGGGGAAGCTAAAAAACCACTCCATTTGCTTATCTGAGCTTTCACTGAGGAGTTAGACCAAAGCTTATATCAGAATTGGCAAAAGAGCCCAATTCAGCCAGAAATGTAACTTTTGACCCACAACGCAGTTTCGAATAACATAAACACGTTAATGGTGTCCAGAGTCGAGGAAGCTAAAAGACCACTCCATTCGAGGATCTGCGCTTTCCCTGAGGAGTTAGACCAAAGCTTATATCAGATTTGGCAAAAGAGTGCAATTCAGCCAGAAACGTAACTTTTGACCCAGAGCTCAGTTTTGAATTACATACACATGTTAGTGGTGTCCTGAGTCGGGGAAGCTAAAAAACCACTCCATTCGCTGATCTGAGCTTTCCCTGAGGAGATAGACCAAAGCTTACATCAGAATTAGCAAAAGAGCCTAATTCAGCCAGAAACGTAACTTTTGACCCAGAGCTCAGTTTTGAATTACATACACATGTTAGTGGTGTCCTGAGTCGGGGAAGCTAAAAAACCACTCCATTTGCTTATCTGAGCTTTCACTGAGGAGTTAGACCAAAGCTTATATCAGAATTGGCAAAAGAGCCCAATTCAGCCAGAAATGTAACTTTTGACCCACAACGCAGTTTCGAATAACATAAACACGTTAATGGTGTCCAGAGTCGAGGAAGCTAAAAGACCACTCCATTCGAGGATCTGCGCTCTCCCTGAGGAGTTAGACCAAAGCTTATATCAGATTTGGCAAAAGAGTGCAATTCAGCAAGAAACGTAACTTTTGACCCAGAGCTCAGTTTTGAATTACATACATATGTCAGTGGTGTCCTGAGTCGGGGAAGCTAAAAAAACCACTCCATTCGCTGATCTGAGCTTTCCCTAAGGAGTTAGACCAAAGCTTATATCAGATTTGGCAAAAGAGTGCAATTCAGCCAGAAACGTAACTTTTGACACAGAGCTCAGTTTCGAACAACATACATATGTTAGTGGAGTCCTGAGTCGGGGAAGCTAAAAAACCACTCCATTCGCTGATCTGAGCTTTCCCTGAGGAGTTAGACCAAAGCTTATATTAGAATTAACAAAATAGCACAATTCAGCCAGAAACGTAACTTTTGACCCAGAGCTCAGTTTCGAACAACATACATATGTTAGTGGTGTCCTGAGTCGGGGAAGCTAAAAAACCACTCCATTCGCTGATCTGAGCTTTCCCTAAGGAGTTAGACCAAAGCTTATATCAGATTTGGCAAAAGAGTGCAATTCAGCCAGAAACGTAACTTTTGACCCAGAGCTCAGTTTTGAATTACGTACACATGTTAGTGGTGTCCTGAGTCGGGGAAGCTAAAAAACCACTCCATTCGCTGATCTGAGCTTTCCCTGAGGAGATAGACCAAAGCTTACATCAGAATTAGCAAAAGAGCCTAATTCAGCCAGAAATGTAACTTTTGACCCAGAGCTCAGTTTCGAACAACATACATATGTTAGTGGTGTCCTGAGTCGGGGAAGCTAAAAAAACCACTCCATTCGCTGATCTGAGCTTTCCCTGAGGAGTTAGACCAAAGCTTATATCAGAATTAGCAAAAGAGCCTAATTCAGTCAGAAACGTAACTTTTGACCCAGAGCTCAGTTTCGAACAACATACAAAGTTTTGTAGTATCCTGAGTAGGGAAACCTAGAAAACCACTCCATTCGCTGATCTGAGCTTTCCCTAAGGAGTTAGACCAAAGCTTATATCAGATTTGGCAAAAGAGTACAATTCAGCCAGAAACGTAACTTTTGACACAGAGCTCAGTTTCGAACAACATACATATGTTAGTGGAGTCCTGAGTCAGGGAAGCTAAAAAACCACTCCATTCGCTGATCTGAGCTTTCCCTGAGGAGTTAGACCAAAGCTTATATTAGAATTAACAAAATAGCACAATTCAGCCAGAAACGTAACTTTTGACCCAGAGCTCAGTTTCGAACTACATACATATGTTATTGGTGTCCTGAGTCGGGGAAGCTAAAAAACCACTCCATTCGCTGATCTGAGCTTTCCCTAAGGAGTTAGACCAAAGCTTATATCAGATTTGGCAAAAGAGTGCAATTCAGCCAGAAACGTAACTTTTGACCCAGAGCTCAGTTTTGAATTACATACACATGTTAGTGGTGTCCTGAGTCGGGGAAGCTAAAAAACCACTCCATTTGCTTATCTGAGCTTTCACTGAGGAGTTAGACCAAAGCTTATATCAGAATTGGCAAAAGAGCCCAATTCAGCCAGAAATGTAACTTTTGACCCACAACGCAGTTTCGAATAACATAAACACGTTAATGGTGTCCAGAGTCGAGGAAGCTAAAAGACCACTCCATTCGAGGATCTGCGCTTTCCCTGAGGAGTTAGACCAAAGCTTATATCAGATTTGGCAAAAGAGTGCAATTCAGCCAGAAACGTAACTTTTGACCCAGAGCTCAGTTTTGAATTACATACACATGTTAGTGGTGTCCTGAGTCGGGGAAGCTAAAAAACCACTCCATTCGCTGATCTGAGCTTTCCCTGAGGAGATAGACCAAAGCTTACATCAGAATTAGCAAAAGAGCCTAATTCAGCCAGAAAAGTAACTTTTGACCCAGAGCTCAGTTTCGAACAACATACATATGTTAGTGGTGTCCTGAGTCGGGGAAGCTAAAAAACCACTCCATTCGCTGATCTGAGCTTTCCCTAAGGAGTTAGACCAAAGCTTATATCAGATTTGGCAAAAGAGTGCAATTCAGCCAGAAACGTAACTTTTGACCCAGAGCTCAGTTTTGAATTACATACACATGTTAGTGGTGTCCTGAGTCGGGGAAGCTAAAAAACCACTCCATTTGCTTATCTGAGCTTTCACTGAGGAGTTAGACCAAAGCTTATATCAGAATTGGCAAAAGAGCCCAATTCAGCCAGAAATGTAACTTTTGACCCACAACGCAGTTTCGAATAACATAAACACGTTAATGGTGTCCAGAGTCGAGGAAGCTAAAAGACCACTCCATTCGAGGATCTGCGCTTTCCCTGAGGAGTTAGACCAAAGCTTATATCAGATTTGGCAAAAGAGTGCAATTCAGCAAGAAACGTAACTTTTGACCCAGAGCTCAGTTTTGAATTACATACATATGTCAGTGGTGTCCTGAGTCGGGGAAGCTAAAAAAACCACTCCATTCGCTGATCTGAGCTTTCCCTAAGGAGTTAGACCAAAGCTTATATCAGAATTAGCAAAAGAGCCTAATTCAGCCAGAAATGTAACTTTTGACCCAGAACACAGTTTCGAATAACATACACATGTTACTGGTGTTCTGTCGGGGAAGGTAAAAAAAGCCACAGCATTCGCTGATATGAGCTTTCACTGAGGAGTTAGACCAAAACTTATATCAGAATTAGCAAAAGAGACTAATTCAGCCAGAAACGTAACTTTTGACCCAGAGCTCAGTTTCGAACAACATACAAAGTTTTGTAGTATCCTGAGTCGGGAAACCTAGAAAACCACTCCATTCGCTGATCTGAGCTTTCCCTGAGGAGTTAGACGAAAGCTTATATTAGAATTGGCAAAATAGCACAATTCAACAAGAAACGTAACTTTTGACCCAGAGCTCAGTTTCCAATAACATACAATTGTTAGTGGAGTCCTGAGTCGGGGAAGCTAAAAAACCACTCCATTCGCTGATCTGAGCTTTCACTGAGGAGTTAGACCAAAGCTTATATCAGATTTGGCAAAAGAGTACAATTCAGCCAGAAACGTAACTTTTGACACAGAGCTCAGTTTTGAACAACATACATATGTTAGTGGAGTCCTGAGTCAGGGAAGCTAAAAAACCACTCCATTCGCTGATCTGAGCTTTCCCTGAGGAGTTAGACCAAAGCTTATATTAGAATTAACAAAATAGCACAATTCAGCCAGAAACGTAACTTTTGACCCAGAGCTCAGTTTCGAACTACATACATATGTTATTGGTGTCCTGAGTCGGGGAAGCTAAAAAACCACTCCATTCGCTGATCTGAGCTTTCCCTAAGGAGTTAGACCAAAGCTTATATCAGATTTGGCAAAAGAGTGCAATTCAGCCAGAAACGTAACTTTTGACCCAGAGCTCAGTTTTGAATTACATACACATGTTAGTGGTGTCCTGAGTCGGGGAAGCTAAAAAACCACTCCATTTGCTTATCTGAGCTTTCACTGAGGAGTTAGACCAAAGCTTATATCAGAATTGGCAAAAGAGCCCAATTCAGCCAGAAATGTAACTTTTGACCCACAACGCAGTTTCGAATAACATAAACACGTTAATGGTGTCCAGAGTCGAGGAAGCTAAAAGACCACTCCATTCGAGGATCTGCGCTTTCCCTGAGGAGTTAGACCAAAGCTTATATCAGATTTGGCAAAAGAGTGCAATTCAGCCAGAAACGTAACTTTTGACCCAGAGCTCAGTTTTGAATTACATACACATGTTAGTGGTGTCCTGAGTCGGGGAAGCTAAAAAACCACTCCATTCGCTGATCTGAGCTTTCCCTGAGGAGATAGACCAAAGCTTACATCAGAATTAGCAAAAGAGCCTAATTCAGCCAGAAACGTAACTTTTGACCCAGAGCTCAGTTTTGAATTACATACACATGTTAGTGGTGTCCTGAGTCGGGGAAGCTAAAAAACCACTCCATTTGCTTATCTGAGCTTTCACTGAGGAGTTAGACCAAAGCTTATATCAGAATTGGCAAAAGAGCCCAATTCAGCCAGAAATGTAACTTTTGACCCACAACGCAGTTTCGAATAACATAAACACGTTAATGGTGTCCAGAGTCGAGGAAGCTAAAAGACCACTCCATTCGAGGATCTGCGCTCTCCCTGAGGAGTTAGACCAAAGCTTATATCAGATTTGGCAAAAGAGTGCAATTCAGCAAGAAACGTAACTTTTGACCCAGAGCTCAGTTTTGAATTACATACATATGTCAGTGGTGTCCTGAGTCGGGGAAGCTAAAAAAACCACTCCATTCGCTGATCTGAGCTTTCCCTAAGGAGTTAGACCAAAGCTTATATCAGATTTGGCAAAAGAGTACAATTCAGCCAGAAACGTAACTTTTGACACAGAGCTCAGTTTCGAACAACATACATATGTTAGTGGAGTCCTGAGTCGGGGAAGCTAAAAAACCACTCCATTCGCTGATCTGAGCTTTCCCTGAGGAGTTAGACCAAAGCTTATATTAGAATTAACAAAATAGCACAATTCAGCCAGAAACGTAACTTTTGACCCAGAGCTCAGTTTCGAACAACATACATATGTTAGTGGTGTCCTGAGTCGGGGAAGCTAAAAAACCACTCCATTCGCTGATCTGAGCTTTCCCTAAGGAGTTAGACCAAAGCTTATATCAGATTTGGCAAAAGAGTGCAATTCAGCCAGAAACGTAACTTTTGACCCAGAGCTCAGTTTTGAATTACGTACACATGTTAGTGGTGTCCTGAGTCGGGGAAGCTAAAAAACCACTCCATTCGCTGATCTGAGCTTTCCCTGAGGAGATAGACCAAAGCTTACATCAGAATTAGCAAAAGAGCCTAATTCAGCCAGAAATGTAACTTTTGACCCAGAGCTCAGTTTCGAACAACATACATATGTTAGTGGTGTCCTGAGTCGGGGAAGCTAAAAAAACCACTCCATTCGCTGATCTGAGCTTTCCCTGAGGAGTTAGACCAAAGCTTATATCAGAATTAGCAAAAGAGCCTAATTCAGTCAGAAACGTAACTTTTGACCCAGAGCTCAGTTTCGAACAACATACAAAGTTTTGTAGTATCCTGAGTAGGGAAACCTAGAAAACCACTCCATTCGCTGATCTGAGCTTTCCCTAAGGAGTTAGACCAAAGCTTATATCAGATTTGGCAAAAGAGTACAATTCAGCCAGAAACGTAACTTTTGACACAGAGCTCAGTTTCGAACAACATACATATGTTAGTGGAGTCCTGAGTCAGGGAAGCTAAAAAACCACTCCATTCGCTGATCTGAGCTTTCCCTGAGGAGTTAGACCAAAGCTTATATTAGAATTAACAAAATAGCACAATTCAGCCAGAAACGTAACTTTTGACCCAGAGCTCAGTTTCGAACTACATACATATGTTATTGGTGTCCTGAGTCGGGGAAGCTAAAAAACCACTCCATTCGCTGATCTGAGCTTTCCCTAAGGAGTTAGACCAAAGCTTATATCAGATTTGGCAAAAGAGTGCAATTCAGCCAGAAACGTAACTTTTGACCCAGAGCTCAGTTTTGAATTACATACACATGTTAGTGGTGTCCTGAGTCGGGGAAGCTAAAAAACCACTCCATTTGCTTATCTGAGCTTTCACTGAGGAGTTAGACCAAAGCTTATATCAGAATTGGCAAAAGAGCCCAATTCAGCCAGAAATGTAACTTTTGACCCACAACGCAGTTTCGAATAACATAAACACGTTAATGGTGTCCAGAGTCGAGGAAGCTAAAAGACCACTCCATTCGAGGATCTGCGCTTTCCCTGAGGAGTTAGACCAAAGCTTATATCAGATTTGGCAAAAGAGTGCAATTCAGCCAGAAACGTAACTTTTGACCCAGAGCTCAGTTTTGAATTACATACACATGTTAGTGGTGTCCTGAGTCGGGGAAGCTAAAAAACCACTCCATTCGCTGATCTGAGCTTTCCCTGAGGAGATAGACCAAAGCTTACATCAGAATTAGCAAAAGAGCCTAATTCAGCCAGAAAAGTAACTTTTGACCCAGAGCTCAGTTTTGAATTACATACACATGTTAGTGGTGTCCTGAGTCGGGGAAGCTAAAAAACCACTCCATTTGCTTATCTGAGCTTTCACTGAGGAGTTAGACCAAAGCTTATATCAGAATTGGCAAAAGAGCCCAATTCAGCCAGAAATGTAACTTTTGACCCACAACGCAGTTTCGAATAACATAAACACGTTAATGGTGTCCAGAGTCGAGGAAGCTAAAAGACCACTCCATTCGAGGATCTGCGCTTTCCCTGAGGAGTTAGACCAAAGCTTATATCAGATTTGGCAAAAGAGTGCAATTCAGCAAGAAACGTAACTTTTGACCCAGAGCTCAGTTTTGAATTACATACATATGTCAGTGGTGTCCTGAGTCGGGGAAGCTAAAAAAACCACTCCATTCGCTGATCTGAGCTTTCCCTAAGGAGTTAGACCAAAGCTTATATCAGATTTGGCAAAAGAGTGCAATTCAGCCAGAAACGTAACTTTTGACACAGAGCTCAGTTTCGAACAACATACATATGTTAGTGGAGTCCTGAGTCGGGGAAGCTAAAAAACCACTCCATTCGCTGATCTGAGCTTTCCCTGAGGAGTTAGACCAAAGCTTATATTAGAATTAACAAAATAGCACAATTCAGCCAGAAACGTAACTTTTGACCCAGAGCTCAGTTTCGAACAACATACATATGTTAGTGGTGTCCTGAGTCGGGGAAGCTAAAAAACCACTCCATTCGCTGATCTGAGCTTTCCCTAAGGAGTTAGACCAAAGCTTATATCAGATTTGGCAAAAGAGTGCAATTCAGCCAGAAACGTAACTTTTGACCCAGAGCTCAGTTTTGAATTACGTACACATGTTAGTGGTGTCCTGAGTCGGGGAAGCTAAAAAACCACTCCATTCGCTGATCTGAGCTTTCCCTGAGGAGATAGACCAAAGCTTACATCAGAATTAGCAAAAGAGCCTAATTCAGCCAGAAATGTAACTTTTGACCCAGAACACAGTTTCGAATAACATACACATGTTACTGGTGTTCTGTCGGGGAAGGTAAAAAAAGCCACAGCATTCGCTGATATGAGCTTTCACTGAGGAGTTAGACCAAAGCTTATATCAGAATTAGCAAAAGAGCCTAATTCAGTCAGAAACGTAACTTTTGACCCAGAGCTCAGTTTCGAACAACATACAAAGTTTTGTAGTATCCTGAGTAGGGAAACCTAGAAAACTACTCCATTCGCTGATCTGAGCTTTCCCTGAGGAGTTAGACGAAAGCTTATATTAGAATTGGCAAAATAGCACAATTCAACAAGAAACGTAACTTTTGACCCAGAGCTCAGTTTCCAATAACATACAATTGTTAGTGGAGTCCTGAGTCGGGGAAGCTAAAAAACCACTCCATTCGCTGATCTGAGCTTTCACTGAGGAGTTAGACCAAAGCTTACATCAGAATTAGCAAAAGAGCCTAATTCAGCCAGAAACGTAACTTTTGACCCAGAGCTCAGTTTCGAACAACATACATATGTTAGTGGTGTCCTGAGTCGGGGAAGCTAAAAAAACCACTCCATTCGCTGATCTGAGCTTTCCCTGAGGAGTTAGACCAAAGCTTATATCAGATTTGGCAAAAGAGTGCAATTCAGCCAGAAACGTAACTTTTGACCCACAATGCAGTTTCGAATAACATAAACACGTTAATGGTGTCCTGAGTCGGGGAAGCTAAAAAACCACTCCATTCGCTGATCTGAGCTTTCCCTGAGATAGACCAAAGCTTACATCAGAATTAGCAAAAGAGCCTAATTCAGCCAGAAACGTAACTTTTGACACAGATCTAAGTTACGAATAACATACACATGTTAGTCGTGTCCTTTCGAGGAAGGTAAAAAAAAAAACACCATTCGCTGATATGAGCTTTCCCTGAGGAGTTAGACCAAAGCTTATATCAGAATTGGCAAAAGAGCCCAATTGAGCCACAAACGTAACTTTTGACCCAGAGCTCAGTTTTGAATTACATACACATGTTAGTGGTGTCCTGAGTTGGGGAAGCTAAAAAACCACTCCATTCGCTGATCTGAGCTTTCCCTAAGGAGTTAGACCAAAGCTTATATCAGATTTGGCAAAAGAGTGCAATTCAGTCAGAAACGTAACTTTTGACCCAGAGCTCATTTTTGAATTACATAGACATGTTAGTGGTGTCCTGAGTCGGGGAAGCTAAAAAACCACTCCATTCGCTGATCTGAGCTTTCCCTGAGGAGATAGACCAAAGCTTACATCAGAATTAGCAAAAGAGCCTAATTCAGCCAGAAATGTAACTTTTGACCCAGAACACAGTTTCGAATAACATACACATGTTACTGGTGTTCTGTCGGGGAAGGTAAAAAAAGCCAAAGCATTCGCTGATATGAGCTTTCACTGAGGAGTTAGACCAAAACTTATATCAGAATTAGCAAAAGAGCCTAATTCAGCCAGAAACGTAACTTTTGACCCAGAGCTCAGTTTCGAACAACATACAAAGTTTTGTAGTATCCTGAGTCGGGAAACCTAGAAAACCACTCCATTCGCTGATCTGAGCTTTCCCTGAGGAGTTAGACCAAAGCTTATATCAGATTTGGCAAAAGAGTGCAATTCAGCCAGAAACGTAACTTTTGACCCACAACGCAGTTTCGAACAACATACATATGTTAGTGGAGTCCTGAGTCGGGGAAGCTAAAAAACCACTCCATTCGCTGATCTGAGCTTTCCCTGAGGAGTTAGACCAAAGCTTATATTAGAATTAACAAAATAGCACAATTCAGCCAGAAACGTAACTTTTGACCCAGAGCTCAGTTTCGAACAACATACATATGTTAGTGGTGTCCTGAGTCGGGGAAGCTAAAAAACCACTCCATTCGCTGATCTGAGCTTTCCCTAAGGAGTTAGACCAAAGCTTATATCAGATTTGGCAAAAGAGTGCAATTCAGCCAGAAACGTAACTTTTGACCCAGAGCTCAGTTTTGAATTACATACACATGTTAGTGGTGTCCTGAGTCGGGGAAGCTAAAAAACCACTCCATTCGCTGATCTGAGCTTTCCCTGAGGAGATAGACCAAAGCTTACATCAGAATTAGCAAAAGAGCCTAATTCAGCCAGAAATGTAACTTTTGACCCAGAACACAGTTTCGAATAACATACACATGTTACTGGTGTTCTGTCGGGGAAGGTAAAAAAAGCCACAGCATTCGCTGATATGAGCTTTCACTGAGGAGTTAGACCAAAACTTATATCAGAATTAGCAAAAGAGCCTAATTCAGCCAGAAACGTAACTTTTGACCCAGAGCTCAGTTTCGAACAACATACAAAGTTTTGTAGTATCCTGAGTCGGGAAACCTAGAAAACCACTCCATTCGCTGATCTGAGCTTTCCCTGAGGAGTTAGACGAAAGCTTATATTAGAATTGGCAAAATAGCACAATTCAACAAGAAACGTAACTTTTGACCCAGAGCTCAGTTTCCAATAACATACAATTGTTAGTGGAGTCCTGAGTCGGGGAAGCTAATAAACCAATCCATTCGCTGATCTGAGCTTTCACTGAGGAGTTAGACCAAAGCTTACATCAGAATTAGCAAAAGAGCCTAATTCAGCCAGAAACGTAACTTTTGACCCAGAGCTCAGTTTCGAACAACATACATATGTTAGTGGTGTCCTGAGTCGGGGAAGCTAAAAAAACCACTCCATTCGCTGATCTGAGCTTTCCCTAAGGAGTTAGACCAAATCTTATATCAGATTTGGCAAAAGAGTGCAATTCAGCCAGAAACGTAACTTTTGACACAGAGCTCAGTTTCGAACAACATACATATGTTAGTGGAGTCCTGAGTCGGGGAAGCTAAAAAACCTCTCCATTCGCTGATCTGAGCTTTCCCTGAGGAGTTAGACCAAAGCTTATATTAGAATTAACAAAATAGCACAATTCAGCCAGAAACGTAACTTTTGACCCAGAGCTCAGTTTCGAACAACATACATATGTTAGTGGTGTCCTGAGTCGGGGAAGCTAAAAAACCACTCCATTCGCTGATCTGAGCTTTCCCTAAGGAGTTAGACCAAAGCTTATATCAGATTTGGCAAAAGAGTGCAATTCAGCCAGAAACCTAACTTTTGACCCAGAGCTCAGTTTTGAATTACATACTCATCTTAGTGGTGTCCTGAGTCGGGGAAGCTAAAAAACCACTCCATTCACTGATCTGAGCTTTCCCTGAGGAGATAGACCAAAGCTTACATCAGAATAAGCAAAAGAGCCTAATTCAGCCAGAAATGTAACTTTTGACCCAGAACACAGTTTCGAATAACATACACATGTTACTGGTGTTCTGTCGGGGAAGGTAAAAAAAGCCACAGCATTCGCTGATATGAGCTTTCACTGAGGAGTTAGACCAAAGCTTATATCAGAATTAGCAAAAGAGCCTAATTCAGTCAGAAACGTAACTTTTGACCCAGAGCTCAGTTTCGAACAACATACAAAGTTTTGTAGTATCCTGAGTCGGGAAACCTAGAAAACTACTCCATTCGCTGATCTGAGCTTTCCCTGAGGAGTTAGACGAAAGCTTATATTAGAATTGGAAAAATAGCACAATTCAACAAGAAATGTAACTTTTGACCCAGAGCTCAGTTTCCAATAACATACAATTTTTAGTGGAGTCCTGAGTCGGGGAAGCTAAAAAACCACTCCATTCGCTGATCTGAGCTTTCACTGAGGAGTTAGACCAAAGCTTACATCAGAATTAGCAAAAGAGCCTAATTCAGCCAGAAACGTAACTTTTGACCCAGAGCTCAGTTTCGAACAACATACATATGTTAGTGGTGTCCTGAGTCGGGGAAGCTAAAAAAACCACTCCATTCGCTGATCTGAGCTTTCCCTAAGGAGTTAGACCAAAGCTTATATCAGATTTGGCAAAAGAGTGCAATTCAGCCAGAAACGTAACTTTTGACCCACAATGCAGTTTCGAATAACATAAACACGTTAATGGTGTCCTGAGTCGGGGAAGCTAAAAAACCACTCCATTCGCTGATCTGAGCTTTCCCTGAGGAGATAGACGAAAGCTTATATTAGAATTGGCAAAAGAGCCTAATTCAGCCAGAAACGTAACTTTTGACTCAGAGCTCAGTTTCGAAGAACATACAAAGTTTTGTAGTATCCTGAGTTGGGAAACCTAGAAAACCACTCCATTCGCTGATCTGAGCTTTCCCTGAGGAGTTAGACGAAAGCTTATATTAGAATTGGCAAAATAGCACAATTCAACAAGAAACGTAACTTTTGACCCAGAGCTCAGTTTCCAATAACATACAATTGTTAGTGGAGTCCTGAGTCGGGGAAGCTAAAAAACCACTCCATTCGCTGATCTGAGCTTTCCCTGAGGAGATAGACCAAAGCTTATATCAGAATTGGCAAAAGAGCCCAATTCAGCCAGAAACGTAACTTTTGACCCAGAGCTCAGTTTCGAACAACATACAAAGTTTTGTAGTATCCTGAGTCGGGAAACCTAGAAAACCACTCCATTCGCTGATCTGAGCTTTCCCTGAGGAGATAGACGAAAGCTTATATTAGAATTGGCAAAAGAGCCTAATTCATCCAGAAACGTAACTTTTGACTCAGAGCTCAGTTTCGAACAACATACAAAGTTTTGTAGTATCCTGAGTCGGGAAACCTAGAAAACCACTCCATTCGCTGATCTGAGCTTTCCCTGAGGAGATAGACGAAAGCTTATATTAGAATTGGCAAAAGAGCCTAATTCATCCAGAAACGTAACTTTTGACTCAGAGCTCAGTTTCGAACAACATACAAAGTTTTGTAGTATCCTGAGTCGGGAAACCTAGAAAACCACTCCATTCGCTGATCTGAGCTTTCCCTGAGGAGTTAGACGAAAGCTTATATTAGAATTGGCAAAATAGCACAATTCAACAAGAAACGTAACTTTTGACCCAGAGCTCAGTTTCCAATAACATACAATTGTTAGTGGAGTCCTGAGTCGGGGAAGCTAAAAAACCACTCCATTTGCTTATCTGAGCTTTCACTGAGGAGTTAGACCAAAGCTTATATCAGAATTGGCAAAAGAGCCCAATTCAGCCAGAAATGTAACTTTTGACCCACAACGCAGTTTCGAATAACATAAACACATTAATGGTGTCCAGAGTCGAGGAAGCTAAAAGACCACTCCATTCGAGGATCTGCGCTTTCCCTGAGGAGTTAGACCAAAGCTTATATCAGATTTGGCAAAAGAGTGCAATTCAGCCAGAAACGTAACTTTTGACCCAGAGCTCAGTTTTGAATTACATACACATGTTAGTGGTGTCCTGAGTCGGGGAAGCTAAAAAACCACTCCATTCGCTGATCTGAGCTTTCCCTGAGGAGATAGACCAAAGCTTACATCAGAATTAGCAAAAGAGCCTAATTCAGCCAGAAATGTAACTTTTGACCCAGAACACAGTTTCGAATAACATACACATGTTACTGGTGTTCTGTCGGGGAAGGTAAAAAAAGCCAAAGCATTCGCTGATATGAGCTTTCACTGAGGAGTTAGACCAAAACTTATATCAGATTTGGCAAAAGAGTGCAATTCAGCCAGAAACGTAACTTTTGACCCACAACGCAGTTTCGAATAACATAAACACGTTAATGGTGTCCTGAGTCGGGGAAGCTAAAAAACCACTCCATTCGCTGATCTGAGCTTTCCCTGAGGAGTTAGACCAAAGCTTATATCAGATTTGGCAAAAGAGTGCAATTCAGCCAGAAACGTAACTTTTGACACAGAGCTCAGTTTCGAACAACATACATATGTTAGTGGAGTCCTGAGTCGGGGAAGCTAAAAAACCACTCCATTCGCTGATCTGAGCTTTCCCTGAGGAGTTAGACCAAAGCTTATATTAGAATTAACAAAATAGCACAATTCAGCCAGAAACGTAACTTTTGTCCCAGAGCTCAGTTTCGAACAACATACATATGTTAGTGGTGTCCTGAGTCGGGGAAGCTAAAAAACCACTCCATTCGCTGATCTGAGCTTTCCCTAAGGAGTTAGACCAAAGCTTATATCAGATTTGGCAAAAGAGTGCAATTCAGCCAGAAACGTAACTTTTGACCCAGAGCTCAGTTTCGAACAACATACATATGTTAGTGGTGTCCTGAGTCGGGGAAGCTAAAAAACCACTCCATTCGCTGATCTGAGCTTTCCCTAAGGAGTTAGACCAAAGCTTATATCAGATTTGGCAAAAGAGTGCAATTCAGCCAGAAACCTAACTTTTGACCCAGAGCTCAGTTTTGAATTACATACTCATCTTAGTGGTGTCCTGAGTCGGGGAAGCTAAAAAACCACTCCATTCACTGATCTGAGCTTTCCCTGAGGAGATAGACCAAAGCTTACATCAGAATAAGCAAAAGAGCCTAATTCAGCCAGAAATGTAACTTTTGACCCAGAACACAGTTTCGAATAACATACACATGTTACTGGTGTTCTGTCGGGGAAGGTAAAAAAAGCCACAGCATTCGCTGATATGAGCTTTCACTGAGGAGTTAGACCAAAGCTTATATCAGAATTAGCAAAAGAGCCTAATTCAGTCAGAAACGTAACTTTTGACCCAGAGCTCAGTTTCGAACAACATACAAAGTTTTGTAGTATCCTGAGTCGGGAAACCTAGAAAACTACTCCATTCGCTGATCTGAGCTTTCCCTGAGGAGTTAGACGAAAGCTTATATTAGAATTGGAAAAATAGCACAATTCAACAAGAAATGTAACTTTTGACCCAGAGCTCAGTTTCCAATAACATACAATTTTTAGTGGAGTCCTGAGTCGGGGAAGCTAAAAAACCACTCCATTCGCTGATCTGAGCTTTCACTGAGGAGTTAGACCAAAGCTTACATCAGAATTAGCAAAAGAGCCTAATTCAGCCAGAAACGTAACTTTTGACCCAGAGCTCAGTTTCGAACAACATACATATGTTAGTGGTGTCCTGAGTCGGGGAAGCTAAAAAAACCACTCCATTCGCTGATCTGAGCTTTCCCTAAGGAGTTAGACCAAAGCTTATATCAGATTTGGCAAAAGAGTGCAATTCAGCCAGAAACGTAACTTTTGACCCACAATGCAGTTTCGAATAACATAAACACGTTAATGGTGTCCTGAGTCGGGGAAGCTAAAAAACCACTCCATTCGCTGATCTGAGCTTTCCCTGAGGAGATAGACGAAAGCTTATATTAGAATTGGCAAAAGAGCCTAATTCAGCCAGAAACGTAACTTTTGACTCAGAGCTCAGTTTCGAAGAACATACAAAGTTTTGTAGTATCCTGAGTTGGGAAACCTAGAAAACCACTCCATTCGCTGATCTGAGCTTTCCCTGAGGAGTTAGACGAAAGCTTATATTAGAATTGGCAAAATAGCACAATTCAACAAGAAACGTAACTTTTGACCCAGAGCTCAGTTTCCAATAACATACAATTGTTAGTGGAGTCCTGAGTCGGGGAAGCTAAAAAACCACTCCATTCGCTGATCTGAGCTTTCCCTGAGGAGATAGACCAAAGCTTATATCAGAATTGGCAAAAGAGCCCAATTCAGCCAGAAACGTAACTTTTGACCCAGAGCTCAGTTTCGAACAACATACAAAGTTTTGTAGTATCCTGAGTCGGGAAACCTAGAAAACCACTCCATTCGCTGATCTGAGCTTTCCCTGAGGAGATAGACGAAAGCTTATATTAGAATTGGCAAAAGAGCCTAATTCATCCAGAAACGTAACTTTTGACTCAGAGCTCAGTTTCGAACAACATACAAAGTTTTGTAGTATCCTGAGTCGGGAAACCTAGAAAACCACTCCATTCGCTGATCTGAGCTTTCCCTGAGGAGATAGACGAAAGCTTATATTAGAATTGGCAAAAGAGCCTAATTCATCCAGAAACGTAACTTTTGACTCAGAGCTCAGTTTCGAACAACATACAAAGTTTTGTAGTATCCTGAGTCGGGAAACCTAGAAAACCACTCCATTCGCTGATCTGAGCTTTCCCTGAGGAGTTAGACGAAAGCTTATATTAGAATTGGCAAAATAGCACAATTCAACAAGAAACGTAACTTTTGACCCAGAGCTCAGTTTCCAATAACATACAATTGTTAGTGGAGTCCTGAGTCGGGGAAGCTAAAAAACCACTCCATTTGCTTATCTGAGCTTTCACTGAGGAGTTAGACCAAAGCTTATATCAGAATTGGCAAAAGAGCCCAATTCAGCCAGAAATGTAACTTTTGACCCACAACGCAGTTTCGAATAACATAAACACATTAATGGTGTCCAGAGTCGAGGAAGCTAAAAGACCACTCCATTCGAGGATCTGCGCTTTCCCTGAGGAGTTAGACCAAAGCTTATATCAGATTTGGCAAAAGAGTGCAATTCAGCCAGAAACGTAACTTTTGACCCAGAGCTCAGTTTTGAATTACATACACATGTTAGTGGTGTCCTGAGTCGGGGAAGCTAAAAAACCACTCCATTCGCTGATCTGAGCTTTCCCTGAGGAGATAGACCAAAGCTTACATCAGAATTAGCAAAAGAGCCTAATTCAGCCAGAAATGTAACTTTTGACCCAGAACACAGTTTCGAATAACATACACATGTTACTGGTGTTCTGTCGGGGAAGGTAAAAAAAGCCAAAGCATTCGCTGATATGAGCTTTCACTGAGGAGTTAGACCAAAACTTATATCAGATTTGGCAAAAGAGTGCAATTCAGCCAGAAACGTAACTTTTGACCCACAACGCAGTTTCGAATAACATAAACACGTTAATGGTGTCCTGAGTCGGGGAAGCTAAAAAACCACTCCATTCGCTGATCTGAGCTTTCCCTGAGGAGTTAGACCAAAGCTTATATCAGATTTGGCAAAAGAGTGCAATTCAGCCAGAAACGTAACTTTTGACACAGAGCTCAGTTTCGAACAACATACATATGTTAGTGGAGTCCTGAGTCGGGGAAGCTAAAAAACCACTCCATTCGCTGATCTGAGCTTTCCCTGAGGAGTTAGACCAAAGCTTATATTAGAATTAACAAAATAGCACAATTCAGCCAGAAACGTAACTTTTGACCCAGAGCTCAGTTTCGAACAACATACATATATTAGTGGTGTCCTGAGTCGGGGAAGCTAAAAAACCACTCCATTCGCTGATCTGAGCTTTCCCTAAGGAGTTAGACCAAAGCTTATATCAGATTTGGCAAAAGAGTGCAATTCAGCCAGAAACGTAACTTTTGACCCAGAGCTCAGTTTTGAATTACATACACATGTTAGTGGTGTCCTGAGTCGGGGAAGCTAAAAAACCACTCCATTCGCTGATCTGAGCTTTCCCTGAGGAGATAGACCAAAGCTTACATCAGAATTAGCAAAAGAGCCTAATTCAGCCAGAAACGTAACTTTTGACCCAGAGCTCAGTTTCGAACAACATACAAAGTTTTGTAGTATCCTGAGTCGGGAAACCTAGAAAACCACTCCATTCGCTGATCTGAGCTTTCCCTGAGGAGTTAGACGAAAGCTTATATTAGAATTGGCAAAATAGCACAATTCAACAAGAAACGTAACTTTTGACCCAGAGCTCAGTTTCCAATAACATACAATTGTTAGTGGAGTCCTGAGTCGGGGAAGCTAATAAACCAATCCATTCGCTGATCTGAGCTTTCACTGAGGAGTTAGACCAAAGCTTACATCAGAATTAGCAAAAGAGCCTAATTCAGCCAGAAACGTAACTTTTGACCCAGAGCTCAGTTTCGAACAACATACATATGTTAGTGGTGTCCTGAGTCGGGGAAGCTAAAAAAACCACTCCATTCGCTGATCTGAGCTTTCCCTGAGGAGATAGACCAAAGCTTACATCAGAATTAGCAAAAGAGCCTAATTCAGCCAGAAATGTAACTTTTGACCCAGAACACAGTTTCGAATAACATACACATGTTACTGGTGTTCTGTCGGGGAAGGTAAAAAAAGCCACAGCATTCGCTGATATGAGCTTTCACTGAGGAGTTAGACCAAAGCTTATATCAGAATTAGCAAAAGAGCCTAATTCAGTCAGAAACGTAACTTTTGACCCAGAGCTCAGTTTCGAACAACATACAAAGTTTTGTAGTATCCTCAGTCGGGAAACCTAGAAAACTACTCCATTCGCTGATCTGAGCTTTCCCTGAGGAGTTAGACGAAAGCTTATATTAGAATTGGAAAAATAGCACAATTCAAGAAGAAACGTAACTTTTGACCCAGAGCTCAGTTTCCAATAACATACAATTTTTAGTGGAGTCCTGAGTCGGGGAAGCTAAAAAACCACTCCATTCGCTGATCTGAGCTTTCACTGAGGAGTTAGACCAAAGCTTACATCAGAATTAGCAAAAGAGCCTAATTCAGCCAGAAACGTAACTTTTGACCCAGAGCTCAGTTTCGAACAACATACATATGTTAGTGGTGTCCTGAGTCGGGGAAGCTAAAAAAACCACTCCATTCGCTGATCTGAGCTTTCCCTAAGGAGTTAGACCAAAGCTTATATCAGATTTGGCAAAAGAGTGCAATTCAGCCAGAAACGTAACTTTTGACCCACAATGCAGTTTCGAATAACATAAACACGTTAATGGTGTCCTGAGTCGGGGAAGCTAAAAAACCACTCCATTCGCTGATCTGAGCTTTCCCTGAGGAGATAGACGAAAGCTTATATTAGAATTGGCAAAAGAGCCTAATTCAGCCAGAAACGTAACTTTTGACTCAGAGCTCAGTTTCGAAGAACATACAAAGTTTTGTAGTATCCTGAGTCGGGAAACCTAGAAAACCACTCCATTCGCTGATCTGAGCTTTCCCTGAGGAGTTAGACGAAAGCTTATATTAGAATTGGCAAAATAGCACAATTCAACAAGAAACGTAACTTTTGACCCAGAGCTCAGTTTCCAATAACATACAATTGTTAGTGGAGTCCTGAGTCGGGGAAGCTAAAAAACCACTCCATTCGCTGATCTGAGCTTTCCCTGAGGAGATAGACCAAAGCTTATATCAGAATTGGCAAAAGAGCCCAATTCAGCCAGAAACGTAACTTTTGACCCAGAGCTCAGTTTCGAACAACATACAAAGTTTTGTAGTATCCTGAGTCGGGAAACCTAGAAAACCACTCCATTCGCTGATCTGAGCTTTCCCTGAGGAGATAGACGAAAGCTTATATTAGAATTGGCAAAAGAGCCTAATTCATCCAGAAACGTAACTTTTGACTCAGAGCTCAGTTTCGAACAACATACAAAGTTTTGTAGTATCCTGAGTCGGGAAACCTAGAAAACCACTCCATTCGCTGATCTGAGCTTTCCCTGAGGAGTTAGACGAAAGCTTATATTAGAATTGTCAAAATAGCACAATTCAACAAGAAACGTAACTTTTGACCCAGAGCTCAGTTTCCAATAACATACAATTGTTAGTGGAGTCCTGAGTCGGGGAAGCTAAAAAACCACTCCATTTGCTTATCTGAGCTTTCACTGAGGAGTTAGACCAAAGCTTATATCAGAATTGGCAAAAGAGCCCAATTCAGCCAGAAATGTAACTTTTGACCCACAACGCAGTTTCGAATAACATAAACACATTAATGGTGTCCAGAGTCGAGGAAGCTAAAAGACCACTCCATTCGAGGATCTGCGCTTTCCCTGAGGAGTTAGACCAAAGCTTATATCAGATTTGGCAAAAGAGTGCAATTCAGCCAGAAACGTAACTTTTGACCCAGAGCTCAGTTTTGAATTACATACACATGTTAGTGGTGTCCTGAGTCGGGGAAGCTAAAAAACCACTCCATTCGCTGATCTGAGCTTTCCCTGAGGAGATAGACCAAAGCTTACATCAGAATTAGCAAAAGAGCCTAATTCAGCCAGAAACGTAACTTTTGACCCAGAGCTCAGTTTAGAACAACATACATATGTCAGTGGTGTCCTGAGTCGGGGAAGCTAAAAAAACCACTCCATTCGCTGATCTGAGCTTTCCCTAAGGAGTTAGACCAAAGCTTATATCAGATTTGGCAAAAGAGTGCAATTCAGCCAGAAACGTAACTTTTGACACAGAGCTCAGTTTCGAACAACATACATATGTTAGTGGAGTCCTGAGTCGGGGAAGCTAAAAAACCACTCCATTCGCTGATCTGAGCTTTCCCTGAGGAGTTAGACCAAAGCTTATATTAGAATTAACAAAATAGCACAATTCAGCCAGAAACGTAACTTTTGACCCAGAGCTCAGTTTCGAACAACATACATATGTTAGTGGTGTCCTGAGTCGGGGAAGCTAAAAAACCACTCCATTCGCTGATCTGAGCTTTCCCTAAGGAGTTAGACCAAAGCTTATATCAGATTTGGCAAAAGAGTGCAATTCAGCCAGAAACGTAACTTTTGACCCAGAGCTCAGTTTTGAATTACATACACATGTTAGTGGTGTCCTGAGTCGGGGAAGCTAAAAAACCACTCCATTCGCTGATCTGAGCTTTCCCTGAGGAGATAGACCAAAGCTTACATCAGAATTAGCAAAAGAGCCTAATTCAGCCAGAAACGTAACTTTTGACCCAGAGCTCAGTTTCGAACAACATACAAAGTTTTGTAGTATCCTGAGTCGGGAAACCTAGAAAACCACTCCATTCGCTGATCTGAGCTTTCCCTGAGGAGTTAGACGAAAGCTTATATTAGAATTGGCAAAATAGCACAATTCAACAAGAAACGTAACTTTTGACCCAGAGCTCAGTTTCCAATAACATACAATTGTTAGTGGAGTCCTGAGTCGGGGAAGCTAATAAACCAATCCATTCGCTGATCTGAGCTTTCACTGAGGAGTTAGACCAAAGCTTACATCAGAATTAGCAAAAGAGCCTAATTCAGCCAGAAACGTAACTTTTGACCCAGAGCTCAGTTTCGAACAACATACATATGTTAGTGGTGTCCTGAGTCGGGGAAGCTAAAAAAACCACTCCATTCGCTGATCTGAGCTTTCCCTAAGGAGTTAGACCAAAGCTTATATCAGATTTGGCAAAAGAGTGCAATTCAGCCAGAAACGTAACTTTTGACCCACAATGCAGTTTCGAATAACATAAACACGTTAATGGTGTCCTGAGTCGGGGAAGCTAAAAAACCACTCCATTCGCTGATCTGAGCTTTCCCTGAGGAGATAGACGAAAGCTTATATTAGAATTGGCAAAAGAGCCTAATTCAGCCAGAAACGTAACTTTTGACTCAGAGCTCAGTTTCGAAGAACATACAAAGTTTTGTAGTATCCTGAGTCGGGAAACCTAGAAAACCACTCCATTCGCTGATCTGAGCTTTCCCTGAGGAGTTAGACGAAAGCTTATATTAGAATTGGCAAAATAGCACAATTCAACAAGAAACGTAACTTTTGACCCAGAGCTCAGTTTCCAATAACATACAATTGTTAGTGGAGTCCTGAGTCGGGGAAGCTAAAAAACCACTCCATTCGCTGATCTGAGCTTTCCCTGAGGAGATAGACCAAAGCTTATATCAGAATTGGCAAAAGAGCCCAATTCAGCCAGAAACGTAACTTTTGACCCAGAGCTCAGTTTCGAACAACATACAAAGTTTTGTAGTATCCTGAGTCGGGAAACCTAGAAAACCACTCCATTCGCTGATCTGAGCTTTCCCTGAGGAGATAGACGAAAGCTTATATTAGAATTGGCAAAAGAGCCTAATTCATCCAGAAACGTAACTTTTGACTCAGAGCTCAGTTTCGAACAACATACAAAGTTTTGTAGTATCCTGAGTCGGGAAACCTAGAAAACCACTCCATTCGCTGATCTGAGCTTTCCCTGAGGAGTTAGACGAAAGCTTATATTAGAATTGTCAAAATAGCACAATTCAACAAGAAACGTAACTTTTGACCCAGAGCTCAGTTTCCAATAACATACAATTGTTAGTGGAGTCCTGAGTCGGGGAAGCTAAAAAACCACTCCATTTGCTTATCTGAGCTTTCACTGAGGAGTTAGACCAAAGCTTATATCAGAATTGGCAAAAGAGCCCAATTCAGCCAGAAATGTAACTTTTGACCCACAACGCAGTTTCGAATAACATAAACACATTAATGGTGTCCAGAGTCGAGGAAGCTAAAAGACCACTCCATTCGAGGATCTGCGCTTTCCCTGAGGAGTTAGACCAAAGCTTATATCAGATTTGGCAAAAGAGTGCAATTCAGCCAGAAACGTAACTTTTGACCCAGAGCTCAGTTTTGAATTACATACACATGTTAGTGGTATCCTGAGTCGGGGAAGCTAAAAAACCACTCCATTCGCTGATCTGAGCTTTCCCTGAGGAGATAGACCAAAGCTTACATCAGAATTAGCAAAAGAGCCTAATTCAGCCAGAAACGTAACTTTTGACCCAGAGCTCAGTTTAGAACAACATACATATGTCAGTGGTGTCCTGAGTCGGGGAAGCTAAAAAAACCACTCCATTCGCTGATCTGAGCTTTCCCTAAGGAGTTAGACCAAAGCTTATATCAGATTTGGCAAAAGAGTGCAATTCAGCCAGAAACGTAACTTTTGACACAGAGCTCAGTTTCGAACAACATACATATGTTAGTGGAGTCCTGAGTCGGGGAAGCTAAAAAACCACTCCATTCGCTGATCTGAGCTTTCCCTGAGGAGTTAGACCAAAGCTTATATTAGAATTAACAAAATAGCACAATTCAGCCAGAAACGTAACTTTTGACCCAGAGCTCAGTTTCGAACAACATACATATGTTAGTGGTGTCCTGAGTCGGGGAAGCTAAAAAACCACTCCATTCGCTGATCTGAGCTTTCCCTAAGGAGTTAGACCAAAGCTTATATCAGATTTGGCAAAAGAGTGCAATTCAGCCAGAAACGTAACTTTTGACCCAGAGCTCAGTTTTGAATTACATACACATGTTAGTGGTGTCCTGAGTCGGGGAAGCTAAAAAACCACTCCATTCGCTGATCTGAGCTTTCCCTGAGGAGATAGACCAAAGCTTACATCAGAATTAGCAAAAGAGCCTAATTCAGCCAGAAATGTAACTTTTGACCCAGAACACAGTTTCGAATAACATACACATGTTACTGGTGTTCTGTCGGGGAAGGTAAAAAAAGCCACAGCATTCGCTGATATGAGCTTTCACTGAGGAGTTAGACCAAAACTTATATCAGAATTAGCAAAAGAGCCTAATTCAGCCAGAAACGTAACTTTTGACCCAGAGCTCAGTTTCGAACAACATACAAAGTTTTGTAGTATCCTGAGTCGGGAAACCTAGAAAACCACTCCATTCGCTGATCTGAGCTTTCCCTGAGGAGTTAGACGAAAGCTTATATTAGAATTGGCAAAATAGCACAATTCAACAAGAAACGTAACTTTTGACCCAGAGCTCAGTTTCCAATAACATACAATTGTTAGTGGAGTCCTGAGTCGGGGAAGCTAAAAAACCACTCCATTCGCTGATCTGAGCTTTCACTGAGGAGTTAGACCAAAGCTTATATCAGATTTGGCAAAAGAGTGCAATTCAGCCAGAAACGTAACTTTTGACACAGAGTTCAGTTTCGAACAACATATATATGTTAGTGGAGTCCTGAGTCGGGGAAGCTAAAAAACCACTCCATTCGCTGATCTGAGCTTTCCCTGAGGAGTTAGACCAAAGCTTATATCAGATTTGGCAAAAGAGTGCAATTCAGCCAGAAACGTAACTTTTGACCCACAATGCAGTTTCGAATAACATAAACACGTTAATGGTGTCCTGAGTCGGGGAAGCTAAAAAACCACTCCATTCGCTGATCTGAGCTTTCCCTGAGATAGACCAAAGCTTACATCAGAATTAGCAAAAGAGCCTAATTCAGCCAGAAACGTAACTTTTGACACAGATCTAAGTTACGAATAACATACACATGTTAGTCGTGTCCTTTCGAGGAAGGTAAAAAAAGCCACAGCATTCGCTGATATGAGCTTTCACTGAGGAGTTAGACCAAAACTTATATCAGAATTAGCAAAAGAGCCTAATTCAGCCAGAAACGTAACTTTTGACCCAGAGCTCAGTTTCGAACAACATACAAAGTTTTGTAGTATCCTGAGTCGGGAAACCTAGAAAACCACTCCATTCGAGGATCTGCGCTTTCCCTGAGGAGTTAGACCAAAGCTTATATCAGATTTGGCAAAAGAGTGCAATTCAGCCAGAAACGTAACTTTTGACCCAGAGCTCAGTTTTGAATTACATACACATGTTAGTGGTGTCCTGAGTCGGGGAAGCTAAAAAACCACTCCATTCGCTGATCTGAGCTTTCCCTGAGGAGATAGACCAAAGCTTACATCAGAATTAGCAAAAGAGCCTAATTCAGCCAGAAATGTAACTTTTGACCCAGAACACAGTTTCGAATAACATACACATGTTACTGGTGTTCTGTCGGGGAAGGTAAAAAAAGCCAAAGCATTCGCTGATATGAGCTTTCACTGAGGAGTTAGACCAAAACTTATATCAGATTTGGCAAAAGAGTGCAATTCAGCCAGAAACGTAACTTTTGACCCACAACGCAGTTTCGAATAACATAAACACGTTAATGGTGTCCTGAGTCGGGGAAGCTAAAAAACCACTCCATTCGCTGATCTGAGCTTTCCCTGAGGAGTTAGACCAAAGCTTATATCAGATTTGGCAAAAGAGTGCAATTCAGCCAGAAACGTAACTTTTGACACAGAGCTCAGTTTCGAACAACATACATATGTTAGTGGAGTCCTGAGTCGGGGAAGCTAAAAAACCACTCCATTCGCTGATCTGAGCTTTCCCTGAGGAGTTAGACCAAAGCTTATATTAGAATTAACAAAATAGCACAATTCAGCCAGAAACGTAACTTTTGACCCAGAGCTCAGTTTCGAACAACATACATATGTTAGTGGTGTCCTGAGTCGGGGAAGCTAAAAAACCACTCCATTCGCTGATCTGAGCTTTCCCTAAGGAGTTAGACCAAAGCTTATATCAGATTTGGCAAAAGAGTGCAATTCAGCCAGAAACGTAACTTTTGACCCAGAGCTCAGTTTCGAACAACATACATATGTTAGTGGTGTCCTGAGTCGGGGAAGCTAAAAAACCACTCCATTCGCTGATCTGAGCTTTCCCTAAGGAGTTAGACCAAAGCTTATATCAGATTTGGCAAAAGAGTGCAATTCAGCCAGAAACCTAACTTTTGACCCAGAGCTCAGTTTTGAATTACATACTCATCTTAGTGGTGTCCTGAGTCGGGGAAGCTAAAAAACCACTCCATTCACTGATCTGAGCTTTCCCTGAGGAGATAGACCAAAGCTTACATCAGAATAAGCAAAAGAGCCTAATTCAGCCAGAAATGTAACTTTTGACCCAGAACACAGTTTCGAATAACATACACATGTTACTGGTGTTCTGTCGGGGAAGGTAAAAAAAGCCACAGCATTCGCTGATATGAGCTTTCACTGAGGAGTTAGACCAAAGCTTATATCAGAATTAGCAAAAGAGCCTAATTCAGTCAGAAACGTAACTTTTGACCCAGAGCTCAGTTTCGAACAACATACAAAGTTTTGTAGTATCCTGAGTCGGGAAACCTAGAAAACTACTCCATTCGCTGATCTGAGCTTTCCCTGAGGAGTTAGACGAAAGCTTATATTAGAATTGGAAAAATAGCACAATTCAACAAGAAATGTAACTTTTGACCCAGAGCTCAGTTTCCAATAACATACAATTTTTAGTGGAGTCCTGAGTCGGGGAAGCTAAAAAACCACTCCATTCGCTGATCTGAGCTTTCACTGAGGAGTTAGACCAAAGCTTACATCAGAATTAGCAAAAGAGCCTAATTCAGCCAGAAACGTAACTTTTGACCCAGAGCTCAGTTTCGAACAACATACATATGTTAGTGGTGTCCTGAGTCGGGGAAGCTAAAAAAACCACTCCATTCGCTGATCTGAGCTTTCCCTAAGGAGTTAGACCAAAGCTTATATCAGATTTGGCAAAAGAGTGCAATTCAGCCAGAAACGTAACTTTTGACCCACAATGCAGTTTCGAATAACATAAACACGTTAATGGTGTCCTGAGTCGGGGAAGCTAAAAAACCACTCCATTCGCTGATCTGAGCTTTCCCTGAGGAGATAGACGAAAGCTTATATTAGAATTGGCAAAAGAGCCTAATTCAGCCAGAAACGTAACTTTTGACTCAGAGCTCAGTTTCGAAGAACATACAAAGTTTTGTAGTATCCTGAGTTGGGAAACCTAGAAAACCACTCCATTCGCTGATCTGAGCTTTCCCTGAGGAGTTAGACGAAAGCTTATATTAGAATTGGCAAAATAGCACAATTCAACAAGAAACGTAACTTTTGACCCAGAGCTCAGTTTCCAATAACATACAATTGTTAGTGGAGTCCTGAGTCGGGGAAGCTAAAAAACCACTCCATTCGCTGATCTGAGCTTTCCCTGAGGAGATAGACCAAAGCTTATATCAGAATTGGCAAAAGAGCCCAATTCAGCCAGAAACGTAACTTTTGACCCAGAGCTCAGTTTCGAACAACATACAAAGTTTTGTAGTATCCTGAGTCGGGAAACCTAGAAAACCACTCCATTCGCTGATCTGAGCTTTCCCTGAGGAGATAGACGAAAGCTTATATTAGAATTGGCAAAAGAGCCTAATTCATCCAGAAACGTAACTTTTGACTCAGAGCTCAGTTTCGAACAACATACAAAGTTTTGTAGTATCCTGAGTCGGGAAACCTAGAAAACCACTCCATTCGCTGATCTGAGCTTTCCCTGAGGAGATAGACGAAAGCTTATATTAGAATTGGCAAAAGAGCCTAATTCATCCAGAAACGTAACTTTTGACTCAGAGCTCAGTTTCGAACAACATACAAAGTTTTGTAGTATCCTGAGTCGGGAAACCTAGAAAACCACTCCATTCGCTGATCTGAGCTTTCCCTGAGGAGTTAGACGAAAGCTTATATTAGAATTGGCAAAATAGCACAATTCAACAAGAAACGTAACTTTTGACCCAGAGCTCAGTTTCCAATAACATACAATTGTTAGTGGAGTCCTGAGTCGGGGAAGCTAAAAAACCACTCCATTTGCTTATCTGAGCTTTCACTGAGGAGTTAGACCAAAGCTTATATCAGAATTGGCAAAAGAGCCCAATTCAGCCAGAAATGTAACTTTTGACCCACAACGCAGTTTCGAATAACATAAACACATTAATGGTGTCCAGAGTCGAGGAAGCTAAAAGACCACTCCATTCGAGGATCTGCGCTTTCCCTGAGGAGTTAGACCAAAGCTTATATCAGATTTGGCAAAAGAGTGCAATTCAGCCAGAAACGTAACTTTTGACCCAGAGCTCAGTTTTGAATTACATACACATGTTAGTGGTGTCCTGAGTCGGGGAAGCTAAAAAACCACTCCATTCGCTGATCTGAGCTTTCCCTGAGGAGATAGACCAAAGCTTACATCAGAATTAGCAAAAGAGCCTAATTCAGCCAGAAATGTAACTTTTGACCCAGAACACAGTTTCGAATAACATACACATGTTACTGGTGTTCTGTCGGGGAAGGTAAAAAAAGCCAAAGCATTCGCTGATATGAGCTTTCACTGAGGAGTTAGACCAAAACTTATATCAGATTTGGCAAAAGAGTGCAATTCAGCCAGAAACGTAACTTTTGACCCACAACGCAGTTTCGAATAACATAAACACGTTAATGGTGTCCTGAGTCGGGGAAGCTAAAAAACCACTCCATTCGCTGATCTGAGCTTTCCCTGAGGAGTTAGACCAAAGCTTATATCAGATTTGGCAAAAGAGTGCAATTCAGCCAGAAACGTAACTTTTGACACAGAGCTCAGTTTCGAACAACATACATATGTTAGTGGAGTCCTGAGTCGGGGAAGCTAAAAAACCACTCCATTCGCTGATCTGAGCTTTCCCTGAGGAGTTAGACCAAAGCTTATATTAGAATTAACAAAATAGCACAATTCAGCCAGAAACGTAACTTTTGACCCAGAGCTCAGTTTCGAACAACATACATATGTTAGTGGTGTCCTGAGTAGGGGAAGCTAAAAAACCACTCCATTCGCTGATCTGAGCTTTCCCTAAGGAGTTAGACCAAAGCTTATATCAGATTTGGCAAAAGAGTGCAATTCAGCCAGAAACGTAACTTTTGACCCAGAGCTCAGTTTTGAATTACATACACATGTTAGTGGTGTCCTGAGTCGGGGAAGCTAAAAAACCACTCCATTCGCTGATCTGAGCTTTCCCTGAGGAGATAGACCAAAGCTTACATCAGAATTAGCAAAAGAGCCTAATTCAGCCAGAAATGTAACTTTTGACCCAGAACACAGTTTCGAATAACATACACATGTTACTGGTGTTCTGTCGGGGAAGGTAAAAAAAGCCACAGCATTCGCTGATATGAGCTTTCACTGAGGAGTTAGACCAAAACTTATATCAGAATTAGCAAAAGAGCCTAATTCAGCCAGAAACGTAACTTTTGACCCAGAGCTCAGTTTCGAACAACATACAAAGTTTTGTAGTATCCTGAGTCGGGAAACCTAGAAAACCACTCCATTCGCTGATCTGAGCTTTCCCTGAGGAGTTAGACGAAAGCTTATATTAGAATTGGCAAAATAGCACAATTCAACAAGAAACGTAACTTTTGACCCAGAGCTCAGTTTCCAATAACATACAATTGTTAGTGGAGTCCTGAGTCGGGGAAGCTAATAAACCAATCCATTCGCTGATCTGAGCTTTCACTGAGGAGTTAGACCAAAGCTTACATCAGAATTAGCAAAAGAGCCTAATTCAGCCAGAAACGTAACTTTTGACCCAGAGCTCAGTTTCGAACAACATACATATGTTAGTGGTGTCCTGAGTCGGGGAAGCTAAAAAAACCACTCCATTCGCTGATCTGAGCTTTCCCTGAGGAGATAGACCAAAGCTTACATCAGAATTAGCAAAAGAGCCTAATTCAGCCAGAAATGTAACTTTTGACCCAGAACACAGTTTCGAATAACATACACATGTTACTGGTGTTCTGTCGGGGAAGGTAAAAAAAGCCACAGCATTCGCTGATATGAGCTTTCACTGAGGAGTTAGACCAAAGCTTATATCAGAATTAGCAAAAGAGCCTAATTCAGTCAGAAACGTAACTTTTGACCCAGAGCTCAGTTTCGAACAACATACAAAGTTTTGTAGTATCCTCAGTCGGGAAACCTAGAAAACTACTCCATTCGCTGATCTGAGCTTTCCCTGAGGAGTTAGACGAAAGCTTATATTAGAATTGGAAAAATAGCACAATTCAACAAGAAACGTAACTTTTGACCCAGAGCTCAGTTTCCAATAACATACAATTTTTAGTGGAGTCCTGAGTCGGGGAAGCTAAAAAACCACTCCATTCGCTGATCTGAGCTTTCACTGAGGAGTTAGACCAAAGCTTACATCAGAATTAGCAAAAGAGCCTAATTCAGCCAGAAACGTAACTTTTGACCCAGAGCTCAGTTTCGAACAACATACATATGTTAGTGGTGTCCTGAGTCGGGGAAGCTAAAAAAACCACTCCATTCGCTGATCTGAGCTTTCCCTAAGGAGTTAGACCAAAGCTTATATCAGATTTGGCAAAAGAGTGCAATTCAGCCAGAAACGTAACTTTTGACCCACAATGCAGTTTCGAATAACATAAACACGTTAATGGTGTCCTGAGTCGGGGAAGCTAAAAAACCACTCCATTCGCTGATCTGAGCTTTCCCTGAGGAGATAGACGAAAGCTTATATTAGAATTGGCAAAAGAGCCTAATTCAGCCAGAAACGTAACTTTTGACTCAGAGCTCAGTTTCGAAGAACATACAAAGTTTTGTAGTATCCTGAGTCGGGAAACCTAGAAAACCACTCCATTCGCTGATCTGAGCTTTCCCTGAGGAGTTAGACGAAAGCTTATATTAGAATTGGCAAAATAGCACAATTCAACAAGAAACGTAACTTTTGACCCAGAGCTCAGTTTCCAATAACATACAATTGTTAGTGGAGTCCTGAGTCGGGGAAGCTAAAAAACCACTCCATTCGCTGATCTGAGCTTTCCCTGAGGAGATAGACCAAAGCTTATATCAGAATTGGCAAAAGAGCCCAATTCAGCCAGAAACGTAACTTTTGACCCAGAGCTCAGTTTCGAACAACATACAAAGTTTTGTAGTATCCTGAGTCGGGAAACCTAGAAAACCACTCCATTCGCTGATCTGAGCTTTCCCTGAGGAGATAGACGAAAGCTTATATTAGAATTGGCAAAAGAGCCTAATTCATCCAGAAACGTAACTTTTGACTCAGAGCTCAGTTTCGAACAACATACAAAGTTTTGTAGTATCCTGAGTCGGGAAACCTAGAAAACCACTCCATTCGCTGATCTGAGCTTTCCCTGAGGAGTTAGACGAAAGCTTATATTAGAATTGTCAAAATAGCACAATTCAACAAGAAACGTAACTTTTGACCCAGAGCTCAGTTTCCAATAACATACAATTGTTAGTGGAGTCCTGAGTCGGGGAAGCTAAAAAACCACTCCATTTGCTTATCTGAGCTTTCACTGAGGAGTTAGACCAAAGCTTATATCAGAATTGGCAAAAGAGCCCAATTCAGCCAGAAATGTAACTTTTGACCCACAACGCAGTTTCGAATAACATAAACACATTAATGGTGTCCAGAGTCGAGGAAGCTAAAAGACCACTCCATTCGAGGATCTGCGCTTTCCCTGAGGAGTTAGACCAAAGCTTATATCAGATTTGGCAAAAGAGTGCAATTCAGCCAGAAACGTAACTTTTGACCCAGAGCTCAGTTTTGAATTACATACACATGTTAGTGGTGTCCTGAGTCGGGGAAGCTAAAAAACCACTCCATTCGCTGATCTGAGCTTTCCCTGAGGAGATAGACCAAAGCTTACATCAGAATTAGCAAAAGAGCCTAATTCAGCCAGAAACGTAACTTTTGACCCAGAGCTCAGTTTAGAACAACATACATATGTCAGTGGTGTCCTGAGTCAGGGAAGCTAAAAAAACCACTCCATTCGCTGATCTGAGCTTTCCCTAAGGAGTTAGACCAAAGCTTATATCAGATTTGGCAAAAGAGTGCAATTCAGCCAGAAACGTAACTTTTGACACAGAGCTCAGTTTCGAACAACATACATATGTTAGTGGAGTCCTGAGTCGGGGAAGCTAAAAAACCACTCCATTCGCTGATCTGAGCTTTCCCTGAGGAGTTAGACCAAAGCTTATATTAGAATTAACAAAATAGCACAATTCAGCCAGAAACGTAACTTTTGACCCAGAGCTCAGTTTCGAACAACATACATATGTTAGTGGTGTCCTGAGTCGGGGAAGCTAAAAAACCACTCCATTCGCTGATCTGAGCTTTCCCTAAGGAGTTAGACCAAAGCTTATATCAGATTTGGCAAAAGAGTGCAATTCAGCCAGAAACGTAACTTTTGACCCAGAGCTCAGTTTTGAATTACATACACATGTTAGTGGTGTCCTGAGTCGGGGAAGCTAAAAAACCACTCCATTCGCTGATCTGAGCTTTCCCTGAGGAGATAGACCAAAGCTTACATCAGAATTAGCAAAAGAGCCTAATTCAGCCAGAAATGTAACTTTTGACCCAGAACACAGTTTCGAATAACATACACATGTTACTGGTGTTCTGTCGGGGAAGGTAAAAAAAGCCACAGCATTCGCTGATATGAGCTTTCACTGAGGAGTTAGACCAAAACTTATATCAGAATTAGCAAAAGAGCCTAATTCAGCCAGAAACGTAACTTTTGACCCAGAGCTCAGTTTCGAACAACATACAAAGTTTTGTAGTATCCTGAGTCGGGAAACCTAGAAAACCACTCCATTCGCTGATCTGAGCTTTCCCTGAGGAGTTAGACGAAAGCTTATATTAGAATTGGCAAAATAGCACAATTCAACAAGAAACGTAACTTTTGACCCAGAGCTCAGTTTCCAATAACATACAATTGTTAGTGGAGTCCTGAGTCGGGGAAGCTAAAAAACCACTCCATTCGCTGATCTGAGCTTTCACTGAGGAGTTAGACCAAAGCTTATATCAGATTTGGCAAAAGAGTGCAATTCAGCCAGAAACGTAACTTTTGACACAGAGTTCAGTTTCGAACAACATATATATGTTAGTGGAGTCCTGAGTCGGGGAAGCTAAAAAACCACTCCATTCGCTGATCTGAGCTTTCCCTGAGGAGTTAGACCAAAGCTTATATCAGATTTGGCAAAAGAGTGCAATTCAGCCAGAAACGTAACTTTTGACCCACAATGCAGTTTCGAATAACATAAACACGTTAATGGTGTCCTGAGTCGGGGAAGCTAAAAAACCACTCCATTCGCTGATCTGAGCTTTCCCTGAGATAGACCAAAGCTTACATCAGAATTAGCAAAAGAGCCTAATTCAGCCAGAAACGTAACTTTTGACACAGATCTAAGTTACGAATAACATACACATGTTAGTCGTGTCCTTTCGAGGAAGGTAAAAAAAAAAACACCATTCGCTGATATGAGCTTTCCCTGAGGAGTTAGACCAAAGCTTATATCAGAATTGGCAAAAGAGCCCAATTGAGCCACAAACGTAACTTTTGACCCAGAGCTCAGTTTTGAATTACATACACATGTTAGTGGTGTCCTGAGTTGGGGAAGCTAAAAAACCACTCCATTCGCTGATCTGAGCTTTCCCTAAGGAGTTAGACCAAAGCTTATATCAGATTTGGCAAAAGAGTGCAATTCAGCCAGAAACGTAACTTTTGACCCAGAGCTCATTTTTGAATTACATACACATGTTAGTGGTGTCCTGAGTCGGGGAAGCTAAAAAACCACTCCATTCGCTGATCTGAGCTTTCCCTGAGGAGATAGACCAAAGCTTATATTAGAATTGGCAAAAGAGCCTAATTCAGCCAGAAACGTAACTTTTGACTCAGAGCTCAGTTTCGAAGAACATACAAAGTTTTGTAGTATCCTGAGTCGGGAAACCTAGAAAACCACTCCATTCGCTGATCTGAGCTTTCCCTGAGGAGTTAGACGAAAGCTTATATTAGAATTGGCAAAATAGCACAATTCAACAAGAAACGTAACTTTTGACCCAGAGCTCAGTTTCCAATAACATACAATTGTTAGTGGAGTCCTGAGTCGGGGAAGCTAAAAAACCACTCCATTCGCTGATCTGAGCTTTCCCTGAGGAGATAGACCAAAGCTTATATCAGAATTGGCAAAAGAGCCCAATTCAGCCAGAAACGTAACTTTTGACCCAGAGCTCAGTTTCGAACAACATACAAAGTTTTGTAGTATCCTGAGTCGGGAAACCTAGAAAACCACTCCATTCGCTGATCTGAGCTTTCCCTGAGGAGATAGACGAAAGCTTATATTAGAATTGGCAAAAGAGCCTAATTCATCCAGAAACGTAACTTTTGACTCAGAGCTCAGTTTCGAACAACATACAAAGTTTTGTAGTATCCTGAGTCGGGAAACCTAGAAAACCACTCCATTCGCTGATCTGAGCTTTCCCTGAGGAGTTAGACGAAAGCTTATATTAGAATTGTCAAAATAGCACAATTCAACAAGAAACGTAACTTTTGACCCAGAGCTCAGTTTCCAATAACATACAATTGTTAGTGGAGTCCTGAGTCGGGGAAGCTAAAAAACCACTCCATTTGCTTATCTGAGCTTTCACTGAGGAGTTAGACCAAAGCTTATATCAGAATTGGCAAAAGAGCCCAATTCAGCCAGAAATGTAACTTTTGACCCACAACGCAGTTTCGAATAACATAAACACATTAATGGTGTCCAGAGTCGAGGAAGCTAAAAGACCACTCCATTCGAGGATCTGCGCTTTCCCTGAGGAGTTAGACCAAAGCTTATATCAGATTTGGCAAAAGAGTGCAATTCAGCCAGAAACGTAACTTTTGACCCAGAGCTCAGTTTTGAATTACATACACATGTTAGTGGTGTCCTGAGTCGGGGAAGCTAAAAAACCACTCCATTCGCTGATCTGAGCTTTCCCTGAGGAGATAGACCAAAGCTTACATCAGAATTAGCAAAAGAGCCTAATTCAGCCAGAAACGTAACTTTTGACCCAGAGCTCAGTTTAGAACAACATACATATGTCAGTGGTGTCCTGAGTCAGGGAAGCTAAAAAAACCACTCCATTCGCTGATCTGAGCTTTCCCTAAGGAGTTAGACCAAAGCTTATATCAGATTTGGCAAAAGAGTGCAATTCAGCCAGAAACGTAACTTTTGACACAGAGCTCAGTTTCGAACAACATACATATGTTAGTGGAGTCCTGAGTCGGGGAAGCTAAAAAACCACTCCATTCGCTGATCTGAGCTTTCCCTGAGGAGTTAGACCAAAGCTTATATTAGAATTAACAAAATAGCACAATTCAGCCAGAAACGTAACTTTTGACCCAGAGCTCAGTTTCGAACAACATACATATGTTAGTGGTGTCCTGAGTCGGGGAAGCTAAAAAACCACTCCATTCGCTGATCTGAGCTTTCCCTAAGGAGTTAGACCAAAGCTTATATCAGATTTGGCAAAAGAGTGCAATTCAGCCAGAAACGTAACTTTTGACCCAGAGCTCAGTTTTGAATTACATACACATGTTAGTGGTGTCCTGAGTCGGGGAAGCTAAAAAACCACTCCATTCGCTGATCTGAGCTTTCCCTGAGGAGATAGACCAAAGCTTACATCAGAATTAGCAAAAGAGCCTAATTCAGCCAGAAATGTAACTTTTGACCCAGAACACAGTTTCGAATAACATACACATGTTACTGGTGTTCTGTCGGGGAAGGTAAAAAAAGCCACAGCATTCGCTGATATGAGCTTTCACTGAGGAGTTAGACCAAAACTTATATCAGAATTAGCAAAAGAGCCTAATTCAGCCAGAAACGTAACTTTTGACCCAGAGCTCAGTTTCGAACAACATACAAAGTTTTGTAGTATCCTGAGTCGGGAAACCTAGAAAACCACTCCATTCGCTGATCTGAGCTTTCCCTGAGGAGTTAGACGAAAGCTTATATTAGAATTGGCAAAATAGCACAATTCAACAAGAAACGTAACTTTTGACCCAGAGCTCAGTTTCCAATAACATACAATTGTTAGTGGAGTCCTGAGTCGGGGAAGCTAAAAAACCACTCCATTCGCTGATCTGAGCTTTCACTGAGGAGTTAGACCAAAGCTTATATCAGATTTGGCAAAAGAGTGCAATTCAGCCAGAAACGTAACTTTTGACACAGAGTTCAGTTTCGAACAACATATATATGTTAGTGGAGTCCTGAGTCGGGGAAGCTAAAAAACCACTCCATTCGCTGATCTGAGCTTTCCCTGAGGAGTTAGACCAAAACTTATATCAGATTTGGCAAAAGAGTGCAATTCAGCCAGAAACGTAACTTTTGACCCACAATGCAGTTTCGAATAACATAAACACGTTAATGGTGTCCTGAGTCGGGGAAGCTAAAAAACCACTCCATTCGCTGATCTGAGCTTTCCCTGAGATAGACCAAAGCTTACATCAGAATTAGCAAAAGAGCCTAATTCAGCCAGAAACGTAACTTTTGACACAGATCTAAGTTACGAATAACATACACATGTTAGTCGTGTCCTTTCGAGGAAGGTAAAAAAAAAAACACCATTCGCTGATATGAGCTTTCCCTGAGGAGTTAGACCAAAGCTTATATCAGAATTGGCAAAAGAGCCCAATTGAGCCAGAAACGTAACTTTTGACCCAGAGCTCAGTTTTGAATTACATACATATGTTAGTGGTGTCCTGAGTAGGGGAAGCTAAAAAACCACTCCATTCGCTGATCTGAGCTTTCCCTAAGGAGTTAGACCAAAGGTTATATCAGATTTGGCAAAAGAGTGCAATTCAGCCAGAAACGTAACTTTTGACCCAGAGCTCAGTTTTGAATTACATACACATGTTAGTGGTGTCCTGAGTCGGGGAAGCTAAAAAACCACTCCATTCGCTGATCTGAGCTTTCCCTGAGGAGATAGACCAAAGCTTACATCAGAATTAGCAAAAGAGCCTAATTCAGCCAGAAATGTAACTTTTGACCCAGAACACAGTTTCGAATAACATACACATGTTACTGGTGTTCTGTCGGGGAAGGTAAAAAAAGCCACAGCATTCGCTGATATGAGCTTTCACTGAGGAGTTAGACCAAAACTTATATCAGAATTAGCAAAAGAGCCTAATTCAGCCAGAAACGTAACTTTTGACCCAGAGCTCATTTTTGAATTACATACACATGTTAGTGGTGTCCTGAGTCGGGGAAGCTAAAAAACCACTCCATTTGCTTATCTGAGCTTTCACTGAGGAGTTAGACCAAAGCTTATATCAGAATTGGCAAAAGAGCCCAATTCAGCCAGAAATGTAACTTTTGACCCACAACGCAGTTTCGAATAACATAAACACATTAATGGTGTCCAGAGTCGAGGAAGCTAAAAGACCACTCCATTCGAGGATCTGCGCTTTCCCTGAGGAGTTAGACCAAAGCTTATATCAGATTTGGCAAAAGAGTGCAATTCAGCCAGAAACGTAACTTTTGACCCAGAGCTCAGTTTTGAATTACATACACATGTTAGTGGTGTCCTGAGTCGGGGAAGCTAAAAAACCACTCCATTCGCTGATCTGAGCTTTCCCTGAGGAGATAGACCAAAGCTTACATCAGAATTAGCAAAAGAGCCTAATTCAGCCAGAAACGTAACTTTTGACCCAGAGCTCAGTTTAGAACAACATACATATGTCAGTGGTGTCCTGAGTCAGGGAAGCTAAAAAAACCACTCCATTCGCTGATCTGAGCTTTCCCTAAGGAGTTAGACCAAAGCTTATATCAGATTTGGCAAAAGAGTGCAATTCAGCCAGAAACGTAACTTTTGACACAGAGCTCAGTTTCGAACAACATACATATGTTAGTGGAGTCCTGAGTCGGGGAAGCTAAAAAACCACTCCATTCGCTGATCTGAGCTTTCCCTGAGGAGTTAGACCAAAGCTTATATTAGAATTAACAAAATAGCACAATTCAGCCAGAAACGTAACTTTTGACCCAGAGCTCAGTTTCGAACAACATACATATGTTAGTGGTGTCCTGAGTCGGGGAAGCTAAAAAACCACTCCATTCGCTGATCTGAGCTTTCCCTAAGGAGTTAGACCAAAGCTTATATCAGATTTGGCAAAAGAGTGCAATTCAGCCAGAAACGTAACTTTTGACCCAGAGCTCAGTTTTGAATTACATACACATGTTAGTGGTGTCCTGAGTCGGGGAAGCTAAAAAACCACTCCATTCGCTGATCTGAGCTTTCCCTGAGGAGATAGACCAAAGCTTACATCAGAATTAGCAAAAGAGCCTAATTCAGCCAGAAATGTAACTTTTGACCCAGAACACAGTTTCGAATAACATACACATGTTACTGGTGTTCTGTCGGGGAAGGTAAAAAAAGCCACAGCATTCGCTGATATGAGCTTTCACTGAGGAGTTAGACCAAAACTTATATCAGAATTAGCAAAAGAGCCTAATTCAGCCAGAAACGTAACTTTTGACCCAGAGCTCAGTTTCGAACAACATACAAAGTTTTGTAGTATCCTGAGTCGGGAAACCTAGAAAACCACTCCATTCGCTGATCTGAGCTTTCCCTGAGGAGTTAGACGAAAGCTTATATTAGAATTGGCAAAATAGCACAATTCAACAAGAAACGTAACTTTTGACCCAGAGCTCAGTTTCCAATAACATACAATTGTTAGTGGAGTCCTGAGTCGGGGAAGCTAAAAAACCACTCCATTCGCTGATCTGAGCTTTCACTGAGGAGTTAGACCAAAGCTTATATCAGATTTGGCAAAAGAGTGCAATTCAGCCAGAAACGTAACTTTTGACACAGAGTTCAGTTTCGAACAACATATATATGTTAGTGGAGTCCTGAGTCGGGGAAGCTAAAAAACCACTCCATTCGCTGATCTGAGCTTTCCCTGAGGAGTTAGACCAAAGCTTATATCAGATTTGGCAAAAGAGTGCAATTCAGCCAGAAACGTAACTTTTGACCCACAATGCAGTTTCGAATAACATAAACACGTTAATGGTGTCCTGAGTCGGGGAAGCTAAAAAACCACTCCATTCGCTGATCTGAGCTTTCCCTGAGATAGACCAAAGCTTACATCAGAATTAGCAAAAGAGCCTAATTCAGCCAGAAACGTAACTTTTGACACAGATCTAAGTTACGAATAACATACACATGTTAGTCGTGTCCTTTCGAGGAAGGTAAAAAAAAAAACACCATTCGCTGATATGAGCTTTCCCTGAGGAGTTAGACCAAAGCTTATATCAGAATTGGCAAAAGAGCCCAATTGAGCCACAAACGTAACTTTTGACCCAGAGCTCAGTTTTGAATTACATACACATGTTAGTGGTGTCCTGAGTCGGGGAAGCTAAAAAACCTCTCCATTCGCTGATCTGAGCTTTCCCTGAGGAGTTAGACCAAAGCTTATATCAGATTTGGCAAAAGAGTGCAATTCAGCCAGAAACGTAACTTTTGACACAGAGCTCAGTTTCGAACAACATACATATGTTAGTGGAGTCCTGAGTCGGGGAAGCTAAAAAACCTCTCCATTCGCTGATCTGAGCTTTCCCTGAGGAGTTAGACCAAAGCTTATATTAGAATTAACAAAATAGCACAATTCTGCCAGAAACGTAACTTTTGACCCAGAGCTCAGTTTCGAACAACATACATATGTTAGTGGTGTCCTGAGTCGGGGAAGCTAAAAAACCACTCCATTCGCTGATCTGAGCTTTCCCTAAGGAGTTAGACCAAAGCTTATATCAGATTTGGCAAAAGAGTGCAATTCAGCCAGAAACGTAACTTTTGACCCAGAGCTCAGTTTTGAATTACATACTCATCTTAGTGGTGTCCTGAGTCGGGGAAGCTAAAAAACCACTCCATTCGCTGATCTGAGCTTTCCCTGAGGAGATAGACCAAAGCTTACATCAGAATAAGCAAAAGAGCCTAATTCAGCCAGAAATGTAACTTTTGACCCAGAACACAGTTTCGAATAACATACACATGTTACTGGTGTTCTGTCGGGGAAGGTAAAAAAAGCCACAGCATTCACTGATATGAGCTTTCACTGAGGAGTTAGACCAAAGCTTATATCAGAATTAGCAAAAGAGCCTAATTCAGTCAGAAACGTAACTTTTGACCCAGAGCTCAGTTTCGAACAACATACAAAGTTTTGTAGTATCCTGAGTCGGGAAACCTAGAAAACTACTCCATTCGCTGATCTGAGCTTTCCCTGAGGAGTTAGACGAAAGCTTATATTAGAATTGGCAAAATAGCACAATTCAACAAGAAACGTAACTTTTGACCCAGAGCTCAGTTTCCAATAACATACAATTTTTAGTGGAGTCCTGAGTCGGGGAAGCTAAAAAACCACTCCATTCGCTGATCTGAGCTTTCACTGAGGAGTTAGACCAAAGCTTACATCAGAATTAGCAAAAGAGCCTAATTCAGCCAGAAACGTAACTTTTGACCCAGAGCTCAGTTTCGAACAACATACATATGTTAGTGGTGTCCTGAGTCGGGGAAGCTAAAAAAACCACTCCATTCGCTGATCTGAGCTTTCCCTAAGGAGTTAGACCAAAGCTTATATCAGATTTGGCAAAAGAGTGCAATTCAGCCAGAAACGTAACTTTTGACCCACAATGCAGTTTCGAATAACATAAACACGTTAATGGTGTCCTGAGTCGGGGAAGCTAAAAAACCACTCCATTCGCTGATCTGAGCTTTCCCTGAGGAGATAGACGAAAGCTTATATTAGAATTGGCAAAAGAGCCTAATTCAGCCAGAAACGTAACTTTTGACTCAGAGCTCAGTTTCGAAGAACATACAAAGTTTTGTAGTATCCTGAGTCGGGAAACCTAGAAAACCACTCCATTCGCTGATCTGAGCTTTCCCTGAGGAGTTAGACGAAAGCTTATATTAGAATTGGCAAAATAGCACAATTCAACAAGAAACGTAACTTTTGACCCAGAGCTCAGTTTCCAATAACATACAATTGTTAGTGGAGTCCTGAGTCGGGGAAGCTAAAAAACCACTCCATTCGCTGATCTGAGCTTTCCCTGAGGAGATAGACCAAAGCTTATATCAGAATTGGCAAAAGAGCCCAATTCATCCAGAAACGTAACTTTTGACCCAGAGCTCAGTTTCGAACAACATACAAAGTTTTGTAGTATCCTGAGTCGGGAAACCTAGAAAACCACTCCATTCGCTGATCTGAGCTTTCCCTGAGGAGATAGACGAAAGCTTATATTAGAATTGGCAAAAGAGCCTAATTCATCCAGAAACGTAACTTTTGACTCAGAGCTCAGTTTCGAACAACATACAAAGTTTTGTAGTATCCTGAGTCGGGAAACCTAGAAAACCACTCCATTCGCTGATCTGAGCTTTCCCTGAGGAGTTAGACGAAAGCTTATATTAGAATTGGCAAAATAGCACAATTCAACAAGAAACGTAACTTTTGACCCAGAGCTCAGTTTCCAATAACATACAATTGTTAGTGGAGTCCTGAGTCGGGGAAGCTAAAAAACCACTCCATTTGCTTATCTGAGCTTTCACTGAGGAGTTAGACCAAAGCTTATATCAGAATTGGCAAAAGAGCCCAATTCAGCCAGAAATGTAACTTTTGACCCACAACGCAGTTTCGAATAACATAAACACATTAATGGTGTCCAGAGTCGAGGAAGCTAAAAGACCACTCCATTCGAGGATCTGCGCTTTCCCTGAGGAGTTAGACCAAAGCTTATATCAGATTTGGCAAAATAGCACAATTCAACAAGAAACGTAACTTTTGACCCAGAGCTCAGTTTCCAATAACATACAATTGTTAGTGGAGTCCTGAGTCGGGGAAGCTAAAAAACCACTCCATTCGCTGATCTGAGCTTTCACTGAGGAGTTAGACCAAAGCTTATATCAGATTTGGCAAAAGAGTGCAATTCAGCCAGAAACGTAACTTTTGACACAGAGTTCAGTTTCGAACAACATATATATGTTAGTGGAGTCCTGAGTCGGGGAAGCTAAAAAACCACTCCATTCGCTGATCTGAGCTTTCCCTGAGGAGTTAGACCAAAGCTTATATCAGATTTGGCAAAAGAGTGCAATTCAGCCAGAAACGTAACTTTTGACCCACAATGCAGTTTCGAATAACATAAACACGTTAATGGTGTCCTGAGTCGGGGAAGCTAAAAAACCACTCCATTCGCTGATCTGAGCTTTCCCTGAGATAGACCAAAGCTTACATCAGAATTAGCAAAAGAGCCTAATTCAGCCAGAAACGTAACTTTTGACACAGATCTAAGTTACGAATAACATACACATGTTAGTCGTGTCCTTTCGAGGAAGGTAAAAAAAAAAACACCATTCGCTGATATGAGCTTTCCCTGAGGAGTTAGACCAAAGCTTATATCAGAATTGGCAAAAGAGCCCAATTGAGCCACAAACGTAACTTTTGACCCAGAGCTCAGTTTTGAATTACATACACATGTTAGTGGTGTCCTGAGTTGGGGAAGCTAAAAAACCACTCCATTCGCTGATCTGAGCTTTCCCTAAGGAGTTAGACCAAAGCTTATATCAGATTTGGCAAAAGAGTGCAATTCAGCCAGAAACGTAACTTTTGACCCAGAGCTCATTTTTGAATTACATACACATGTTAGTGGTGTCCTGAGTCGGGGAAGCTAAAAAACCACTCCATTCGCTGATCTGATCTTTCCCTGAGGAGATAGACCAAAGCTTACATCAGAATTAGCAAAAGAGCCTAATTCAGCCAGAAATGTAACTTTTGACCCAGAACACAGTTTCGAATAACATACACATGTTACTGGTGTTCTGTCGGGGAAGGTAAAAAAAGCCACAGCATTCGCTGATATGAGCTTTCACTGAGGAGTTAGACCAAAACTTATATCAGAATTAGCAAAAGAGCCTAATTCAGCCAGAAACGTAACTTTTGACCCAGAGCTCAGTTTCGAACAACATACAAAGTTTTGTAGTATCCTGAGTCGGGAAACCTAGAAAACCACTCCATTCGCTGATCTGAGCTTTCCCTGAGGAGTTAGACGAAAGCTTATATTAGAATTGGCAAAATAGCACAATTCAACAAGAAACGTAACTTTTGACCCAGAGCTCAGTTTCCAATAACACAATTGTTAGTGGAGTCCTGAGTCGGGGAAGCTAAAAAACCACTCCATTCGCTGATCTGAGCTTTCACTGAGGAGTTAGACCAAAGCTTATATCAGATTTGGCAAAAGAGTGCAATTCAGCCAGAAACGTAACTTTTGACACAGAGCTCAGTTTCGAACAACATACATATGTTAGTGGAGTCCTGAGTCGGGGAAGCTAAAAAACCACTCCATTCGCTGATCTGAGCTTTCCCTGAGGAGTTAGACCAAAGCTTATATCAGATTTGGCAAAAGAGTGCAATTCAGCCAGAAACGTAACTTTTGACCCACAATGCAGTTTCGAATAACATAAACACGTTAATGGTGTCCTGAGTCGGGGAAGCTAAAAAACCACTCCATTCGCTGATCTGAGCTTTCCCTGAGATAGACCAAAGCTTACATCAGAATTAGCAAAAGAGCCTAATTCAGCCAGAAACGTAACTTTTGACACAGATCTAAGTTACGAATAACATACACATGTTAGTCGTGTCCTTTCGAGGAAGGTAAAAAAAAACACACCATTCGCTGATATGAGCTTTCCCTGAGGAGTTAGACCAAAGCTTATATCAGAATTGGCAAAAGAGCCCAATTGAGCCACAAACGTAACTTTTGACCCAGAGCTCAGTTTTGAATTACATACACATGTTAGTGGTGTCCTGAGTTGGGGAAGCTAAAAAACCACTCCATTCGCTGATCTGAGCTTTCCCTAAGGAGTTAGACCAAAGCTTATATCAGATTTGGCAAAAGAGTGCAATTCAGCCAGAAACGTAACTTTTGACCCAGAGCTCATTTTTGAATTACATACACATGTTAGTGGTGTCCTGAGTCGGGGAAGCTAAAAAACCACTCCATTCGCTGATCTGAGCTTTCCCTGAGGAGATAGACCAAAGCTTACATCAGAATTAGCAAAAGAGCCTAATTCAGCCAGAAATGTAACTTTTGACCCAGAACACAGTTTCGAATAACATACACATGTTACTGGTGTTCTGTCGGGTAAGGTAAAAAAAGCCACAGCATTCGCTGATATGAGCTTTCACTGAGGAGTTAGACCAAAACTTATATCAGAATTAGCAAAAGAGCCTAATTCAGCCAGAAACGTAACTTTTGACCCAGAGCTCAGTTTCGAACAACATACAAAGTTTTGTAGTATCCTGAGTCGGGAAACCTAGAAAACCACTCCATTCGCTGATCTGAGCTTTCCCTGAGGAGTTAGACGAAAGCTTACATTAGAATTGGCAAAATAGCACAATTCAACAAGAAACGTAACTTTTGACCCAGAGCTCAGTTTCCAATAACATACAATTGTTAGTGGAGTCCTGAGTCGGGGAAGCTAAAAAACCACTCCATTCGCTGATCTGAGCTTTCACTGAGGAGTTAGACCAAAGCTTATATCAGATTTGGCAAAAGAGTGCAATTCAGCCAGAAACGTAACTTTTGACACAGAGCTCAGTTTCGAACAACATACATATGTTAGTGGAGTCCTGAGTCGGGGAAGCTAAAAAACCACTCCATTCGCTGATCTGAGCTTTCCCTGAGGAGTTAGACCAAAGCTTATATTAGAATTAACAAAATAGGACAATTCAGCCAGAAACGTAACTTTTGACCCAGAGCTCAGTTTCGAACAACATACATATGTTAGTGGTGTCCTGAGTCGGGGAAGCTAAAAAACCATTCGCTGATCTGAGCTTTCCCTAAGGAGTTAGACCAAAGCTTATATCAGATTTGGCAAAAGAGTGCAATTCAGCCAGAAACGTAACTTTTGACCCAGAGCTCAGTTTTGAATTACATACACATGTTAGTGGTGTCCTGAGTCGGGGAAGCTAAAAAACCACTCCATTCGCTGATCTGAGCTTTCCCTGAGGAGATAGACCAAAGCTTACATCAGAATTAGCAAAAGAGCCTAATTCAGCCAGAAATGTAACTTTTGACCCAGAACACAGTTTCGAATAACATACACATGTTACTGGTGTTCTGTCGGGGAAGGTAAAAAAAGCCACAGCATTCGCTGATATGAGCTTTCACTGAGGAGTTAGACCAAAGCTTATATCAGAATTAGCAAAAGAGCCTAATTCAGTCAGAAACGTAACTTTTGACCCAGAGCTCAGTTTCGAACAACATACAAAGTTTTGTAGTATCCTGAGTCGGGAAACCTAGAAAACTACTCCATTCGCTGATCTGAGCTTTCCCTGAGGAGTTAGACGAAAGCTTATATTAGAATTGGCAAAATAGCACAATTCAACAAGAAACGTAACTTTTGACCCAGAGCTCAGTTTCCAATAACATACAATTTTTAGTGGAGTCCTGAGTCGGGGAAGCTAAAAAACCACTCCATTCGCTGATCTGAGCTTTCACTGAGGAGTTAGACCAAAGCTTACATCAGAATTAGCAAAAGAGCCTAATTCAGCCAGAAACGTAACTTTTGACCCAGAGCTCAGTTTCGAACAACATACATATGTTAGTGGTGTCCTGAGTCGGGGAAGCTAAAAAAACCACTCCATTCGCTGATCTGAGCTTTCCCTAAGGAGTTAGACCAAAGCTTATATCAGATTTGGCAAAAGAGTGCAATTCAGCCAGAAACGTAACTTTTGACCCACAATGCAGTTTCGAATAACATAAACACGTTAATGGTGTCCTGAGTCGGGGAAGCTAAAAAACCACTCCATTCGCTGATCTGAGCTTTCCCTGAGATAGACCAAAGCTTACATCAGAATTAGCAAAAGAGCCTAATTCAGCCAGAAACGTAACTTTTGACCCAGAGCTCAGTTTCGAACAACATACATATGTTAGTGGTGTCCTGAGTCGGGGAAGCTAAAAAAACCACTCCATTCGCTGATCTGAGCTTTCCCTAAGGAGTTAGACGAAATCTTATATCAGATTTGGCAAAAGAGTGCAATTCAGCCAGAAACGTAACTTTTGACACAGAGCTCAGTTTCCAACAACATACATATGTTAGTGGAGTCCTGAGTCGGGGAAGCTAAAAAACCTCTCCATTCGCTGATCTGAGCTTTCCCTGAGGAGTTAGACCAAAGCTTATATTAGAATTAACAAAATAGCACAATTCAGCCAGAAACGTAACTTTTGACCCAGAGCTCAGTTTCGAACAACATATATATGTTAGTGGTGTCCTGAGTCGGGGAAGCTAAAAAACCACTCCATTCGCTGATCTGAGCTTTCCCTAAGGAGTTAGACCAAAGCTTATATCAGATTTGGCAAAAGAGTGCAATTCAGCCAGAAACGTAACTTTTGACCCAGAGCTCAGTTTTGAATTACATACACATGTTAGTGGTGTCCTGAGTCGGGGAAGCTAAAAAACCACTCCATTCGCTGATCTGAGCTTTCCCTGAGGAGATAGACCAAAGCTTACATCAGAATTAGCAAAAGAGCCTAATTCAGCCAGAAATGTAACTTTTGACCCAGAACACAGTTTCGAATAACATACACATGTTACTGGTGTTCTGTCGGGGAAGGTAAAAAAAGCCACAGCATTCGCTGATATGAGCTTTCACTGAGGAGTTAGACCAAAACTTATATCAGAATTAGCAAAAGAGCCTAATTCAGCCAGAAACGTAACTTTTGACCCAGAGCTCAGTTTCGAACAACATACAAAGTTTTGTAGTATCCTGAGTCGGGAAACCTAGAAAACCACTCCATTCGCTGATCTGAGCTTTCCCTGAGGAGTTAGACGAAAGCTTACATTAGAATTGGCAAAATAGCACAATTCAACAAGAAACGTAACTTTTGACCCAGAGCTCAGTTTCCAATAACATACAATTGTTAGTGGAGTCCTGAGTCGGGGAAGCTAAAAAACCACTCCATTCGCTGATCTGAGCTTTCACTGAGGAGTTAGACCAAAGCTTATATCAGATTTGGCAAAAGAGTGCAATTCAGCCAGAAACGTAACTTTTGACACAGAGCTCAGTTTCGAACAACATACATATGTTAGTGGAGTCCTGAGTCGGGGAAGCTAAAAAACCACTCCATTCGCTGATCTGAGCTTTCCCTGAGGAGTTAGACCAAAGCTTATATTAGAATTAACAAAATAGCACAATTCAGCCAGAAACGTAACTTTTGACCCAGAGCTCAGTTTCGAACAACATACATATGTTAGTGGTGTCCTGAGTCGGGGAAGCTAAAAAACCATTCGCTGATCTGAGCTTTCCCTAAGGAGTTAGACCAAAGCTTATATCAGATTTGGCAAAAGAGTGCAATTCAGCCAGAAACGTAACTTTTGACCCAGAGCTCAGTTTTGAATTACATACACATGTTAGTGGTGTCCTGAGTCGGGGAAGCTAAAAAACCACTCCATTCGCTGATCTGAGCTTTCCCTGAGGAGATAGACCAAAGCTTACATCAGAATTAGCAAAAGAGCCTAATTCAGCCAGAAATGTAACTTTTGACCCAGAACACAGTTTCGAATAACATACACATGTTACTGGTGTTCTGTCGGGGAAGGTAAAAAAAGCCACAGCATTCGCTGATATGAGCTTTCACTGAGGAGTTAGACCAAAGCTTATATCAGAATTAGCAAAAGAGCCTAATTCAGTCAGAAACGTAACTTTTGACCCAGAGCTCAGTTTCGAACAACATACAAAGTTTTGTAGTATCCTGAGTCGGGAAACCTAGAAAACTACTCCATTCGCTGATCTGAGCTTTCCCTGAGGAGTTAGACGAAAGCTTATATTAGAATTGGCAAAATAGCACAATTCAACAAGAAACGTAACTTTTGACCCAGAGCTCAGTTTCCAATAACATACAATTTTTAGTGGAGTCCTGAGTCGGGGAAGCTAAAAAACCACTCCATTCGCTGATCTGAGCTTTCACTGAGGAGTTAGACCAAAGCTTACATCAGAATTAGCAAAAGAGCCTAATTCAGCCAGAAACGTAACTTTTGACCCAGAGCTCAGTTTCGAACAACATACATATGTTAGTGGTGTCCTGAGTCGGGGAAGCTAAAAAAACCACTCCATTCGCTGATCTGAGCTTTCCCTAAGGAGTTAGACCAAAGCTTATATCAGATTTGGCAAAAGAGTGCAATTCAGCCAGAAACGTAACTTTTGACCCACAATGCAGTTTCGAATAACATAAACACGTTAATGGTGTCCGAGTCGGGGAAGCTAAAAAACCACTCCATTCGCTGATCTGAGCTTTCCCTGAGATAGACCAAAGCTTACATCAGAATTAGCAAAAGAGCCTAATTCAGCCAGAAACGTAACTTTTGACCCAGAGCTCAGTTTCGAACAACATACATATGTTAGTGGTGTCCTGAGTCGGGGAAGCTAAAAAAACCACTCCATTCGCTGATCTGAGCTTTCCCTAAGGAGTTAGACGAAATCTTATATCAGATTTGGCAAAAGAGTGCAATTCAGCCAGAAACGTAACTTTTGACACAGAGCTCAGTTTCCAACAACATACATATGTTAGTGGAGTCCTGAGTCGGGGAAGCTAAAAAACCTCTCCATTCGCTGATCTGAGCTTTCCCTGAGGAGTTAGACCAAAGCTTATATTAGAATTAACAAAATAGCACAATTCAGCCAGAAACGTAACTTTTGACCCAGAGCTCAGTTTCGAACAACATACATATGTTAGTGGTGTCCTGAGTCGGGGAAGCTAAAAAACCACTCCATTCGCTGATCTGAGCTTTCCCTAAGGAGTTAGACCAAAGCTTATATCAGATTTGGCAAAAGAGTGCAATTCAGCCAGAAACGTAACTTTTGACCCAGAGCTCAGTTTTGAATTACATACACATGTTAGTGGTGTCCTGAGTCGGGGAAGCTAAAAAACCACTCCATTCGCTGATCTGAGCTTTCCCTGAGGAGATAGACCAAAGCTTACATCAGAATTAGCAAAAGAGCCTAATTCAGCCAGAAATGTAACTTTTGACCCAGAACACAGTTTCGAATAACATACACATGTTACTGGTGTTCTGTCGGGGAAGGTAAAAAAAGCCACAGCATTCGCTGATATGAGCTTTCACTGAGGAGTTAGACCAAAACTTATATCAGAATTAGCAAAAGAGCCTAATTCAGCCAGAAACGTAACTTTTGACCCAGAGCTCAGTTTCGAACAACATACAAAGTTTTGTAGTATCCTGAGTCGGGAAACCGAGAAAACCACTCCATTCGCTGATCTGAGCTTTCCCTGAGGAGTTAGACGAAAGCTTATATTAGAATTGGCAAAATAGCACAATTCAACAAGAAACGTAACTTTTGACCCAGAGCTCAGTTTCCAATAACATACAATTGTTAGTGGAGTCCTGAGTCGGGGAAGCTAATAAACCAATCCATTCGCTGATCTGAGCTTTCACTGAGGAGTTAGACCAAAGCTTACATCAGAATTAGCAAAAGAGCCTAATTCAGCCAGAAACGTAACTTTTGACCCAGAGCTCAGTTTCGAACAACATACATATGTTAGTGGTGTCCTGAGTCGGGGAAGCTAAAAAAACCACTCCATTCGCTGATCTGAGCTTTCCCTAAGGAGTTAGACCAAAGCTTATATCAGATTTGGCAAAAGAGTGCAATTCAGCCAGAAACGTAACTTTTGACCCACAATGCAGTTTCGAATAACATAAACACGTTAATGGTGTCCTGAGTCGGGGAAGCTAAAAAACCACTCCATTCGCTGATCTGAGCTTTCCCTGAGGAGATAGACGAAAGCTTATATTAGAATTGGCAAAAGAGCCTAATTCAGCCAGAAACGTAACTTTTGACTCAGAGCTCAGTTTCGAAGAACATACAAAGTTTTGTAGTATCCTGAGTCGGGAAACCTAGAAAACCACTCCATTCGCTGATCTGAGCTTTCCCTGAGGAGTTAGACGAAAGCTTATATTAGAATTGGCAAAATAGCACAATTCAACAAGAAACGTAACTTTTGACCCAGAGCTCAGTTTCCAATAACATACAATTGTTAGTGGAGTCCTGAGTCGGGGAAGCTAAAAAACCACTCCATTCGCTGATCTGAGCTTTCCCTGAGGAGATAGACCAAAGCTTATATCAGAATTGGCAAAAGAGCCCAATTCATCCAGAAACGTAACTTTTGACCCAGAGCTCAGTTTCGAACAACATACAAAGTTTTGTAGTATCCTGAGTCGGGAAACCTAGAAAACCACTCCATTCGCTGATCTGAGCTTTCCCTGAGGAGATAGACGAAAGCTTATATTAGAATTGGCAAAAGAGCCTAATTCATCCAGAAACGTAACTTTTGACTCAGAGCTCAGTTTCGAACAACATACAAAGTTTTGTAGTATCCTGAGTCGGGAAACCTAGAAAACCACTCCATTCGCTGATCTGAGCTTTCCCTGAGGAGTTAGACGAAAGCTTATATTAGAATTGGCAAAATAGCACAATTCAACAAGAAACGTAACTTTTGACCCAGAGCTCAGTTTCCAATAACATACAATTGTTAGTGGAGTCCTGAGTCGGGGAAGCTAAAAAACCACTCCATTTGCTTATCTGAGCTTTCACTGAGGAGTTAGACCAAAGCTTATATCAGAATTGGCAAAAGAGCCCAATTCAGCCAGAAATGTAACTTTTGACCCACAACGCAGTTTCGAATAACATAAACACATTAATGGTGTCCAGAGTCGAGGAAGCTAAAAGACCACTCCATTCGAGGATCTGCGCTTTCCCTGAGGAGTTAGACCAAAGCTTATATCAGATTTGGCAAAATAGCACAATTCAACAAGAAACGTAACTTTTGACCCAGAGCTCAGTTTCCAATAACATACAATTGTTAGTGGAGTCCTGAGTCGGGGAAGCTAAAAAACCACTCCATTCGCTGATCTGAGCTTTCACTGAGGAGTTAGACCAAAGCTTATATCAGATTTGGCAAAAGAGTGCAATTCAGCCAGAAACGTAACTTTTGACACAGAGTTCAGTTTCGAACAACATATATATGTTAGTGGAGTCCTGAGTCGGGGAAGCTAAAAAACCACTCCATTCGCTGATCTGAGCTTTCCCTGAGGAGTTAGACCAAAGCTTATATCAGATTTGGCAAAAGAGTGCAATTCAGCCAGAAACGTAACTTTTGACCCACAATGCAGTTTCGAATAACATAAACACGTTAATGGTGTCCTGAGTCGGGGAAGCTAAAAAACCACTCCATTCGCTGATCTGAGCTTTCCCTGAGATAGACCAAAGCTTACATCAGAATTAGCAAAAGAGCCTAATTCAGCCAGAAACGTAACTTTTGACACAGATCTAAGTTACGAATAACATACACATGTTAGTCGTGTCCTTTCGAGGAAGGTAAAAAAAAAAACACCATTCGCTGATATGAGCTTTCCCTGAGGAGTTAGACCAAAGCTTATATCAGAATTGGCAAAAGAGCCCAATTGAGCCACAAACGTAACTTTTGACCCAGAGCTCAGTTTTGAATTACATACACATGTTAGTGGTGTCCTGAGTTGGGGAAGCTAAAAAACCACTCCATTCGCTGATCTGAGCTTTCCCTAAGGAGTTAGACCAAAGCTTATATCAGATTTGGCAAAAGAGTGCAATTCAGCCAGAAACGTAACTTTTGACCCAGAGCTCATTTTTGAATTACATACACATGTTAGTGGTGTCCTGAGTCGGGGAAGCTAAAAAACCACTCCATTCGCTGATCTGATCTTTCCCTGAGGAGATAGACCAAAGCTTACATCAGAATTAGCAAAAGAGCCTAATTCAGCCAGAAATGTAACTTTTGACCCAGAACACAGTTTCGAATAACATACACATGTTACTGGTGTTCTGTCGGGGAAGGTAAAAAAAGCCACAGCATTCGCTGATATGAGCTTTCACTGAGGAGTTAGACCAAAACTTATATCAGAATTAGCAAAAGAGCCTAATTCAGCCAGAAACGTAACTTTTGACCCAGAGCTCAGTTTCGAACAACATACAAAGTTTTGTAGTATCCTGAGTCGGGAAACCTAGAAAACCACTCCATTCGCTGATCTGAGCTTTCCCTGAGGAGTTAGACGAAAGCTTATATTAGAATTGGCAAAATAGCACAATTCAACAAGAAACGTAACTTTTGACCCAGAGCTCAGTTTCCAATAACACAATTGTTAGTGGAGTCCTGAGTCGGGGAAGCTAAAAAACCACTCCATTCGCTGATCTGAGCTTTCACTGAGGAGTTAGACCAAAGCTTATATCAGATTTGGCAAAAGAGTGCAATTCAGCCAGAAACGTAACTTTTGACACAGAGCTCAGTTTCGAACAACATACATATGTTAGTGGAGTCCTGAGTCGGGGAAGCTAAAAAACCACTCCATTCGCTGATCTGAGCTTTCCCTGAGGAGTTAGACCAAAGCTTATATCAGATTTGGCAAAAGAGTGCAATTCAGCCAGAAACGTAACTTTTGACCCACAATGCAGTTTCGAATAACATAAACACGTTAATGGTGTCCTGAGTCGGGGAAGCTAAAAAACCACTCCATTCGCTGATCTGAGCTTTCCCTGAGATAGACCAAAGCTTACATCAGAATTAGCAAAAGAGCCTAATTCAGCCAGAAACGTAACTTTTGACACAGATCTAAGTTACGAATAACATACACATGTTAGTCGTGTCCTTTCGAGGAAGGTAAAAAAAAAAACACCATTCGCTGATATGAGCTTTCCCTGAGGAGTTAGACCAAAGCTTATATCAGAATTGGCAAAAGAGCCCAATTGAGCCACAAACGTAACTTTTGACCCAGAGCTCAGTTTTGAATTACATACACATGTTAGTGGTGTCCTGAGTTGGGGAAGCTAAAAAACCACTCCATTCGCTGATCTGAGCTTTCCCTAAGGAGTTAGACCAAAGCTTATATCAGATTTGGCAAAAGAGTGCAATTCAGCCAGAAACGTAACTTTTGACCCAGAGCTCATTTTTGAATTACATACACATGTTAGTGGTGTCCTGAGTCGGGGAAGCTAAAAAACCACTCCATTCGCTGATCTGAGCTTTCCCTGAGGAGATAGACCAAAGCTTACATCAGAATTAGCAAAAGAGCCTAATTCAGCCAGAAATGTAACTTTTGACCCAGAACACAGTTTCGAATAACATACACATGTTACTGGTGTTCTGTCGGGGAAGGTAAAAAAAGCCACAGCATTCGCTGATATGAGCTTTCACTGAGGAGTTAGACCAAAACTTATATCAGAATTAGCAAAAGAGCCTAATTCAGCCAGAAACGTAACTTTTGACCCAGAGCTCAGTTTCGAACAACATACAAAGTTTTGTAGTATCCTGAGTCGGGAAACCTAGAAAACCACTCCATTCGCTGATCTGAGCTTTCCCTGAGGAGTTAGACGAAAGCTTACATTAGAATTGGCAAAATAGCACAATTCAACAAGAAACGTAACTTTTGACCCAGAGCTCAGTTTCCAATAACATACAATTGTTAGTGGAGTCCTGAGTCGGGGAAGCTAAAAAACCACTCCATTCGCTGATCTGAGCTTTCACTGAGGAGTTAGACCAAAGCTTATATCAGATTTGGCAAAAGAGTGCAATTCAGCCAGAAACGTAACTTTTGACACAGAGCTCAGTTTCGAACAACATACATATGTTAGTGGTGTCCTGAGTCGGGGAAGCTAAAAAACCATTCGCTGATCTGAGCTTTCCCTAAGGAGTTAGACCAAAGCTTATATCAGATTTGGCAAAAGAGTGCAATTCAGCCAGAAACGTAACTTTTGACCCAGAGCTCAGTTTTGAATTACATACACATGTTAGTGGTGTCCTGAGTCGGGGAAGCTAAAAAACCACTCCATTCGCTGATCTGAGCTTTCCCTGAGGAGATAGACCAAAGCTTACATCAGAATTAGCAAAAGAGCCTAATTCAGCCAGAAATGTAACTTTTGACCCAGAACACAGTTTCGAATAACATACACATGTTACTGGTGTTCTGTCGGGGAAGGTAAAAAAAGCCACAGCATTCGCTGATATGAGCTTTCACTGAGGAGTTAGACCAAAGCTTATATCAGAATTAGCAAAAGAGCCTAATTCAGTCAGAAACGTAACTTTTGACCCAGAGCTCAGTTTCGAACAACATACAAAGTTTTGTAGTATCCTGAGTCGGGAAACCTAGAAAACTACTCCATTCGCTGATCTGAGCTTTCCCTGAGGAGTTAGACGAAAGCTTATATTAGAATTGGCAAAATAGCACAATTCAACAAGAAACGTAACTTTTGACCCAGAGCTCAGTTTCCAATAACATACAATTTTTAGTGGAGTCCTGAGTCGGGGAAGCTAAAAAACCACTCCATTCGCTGATCTGAGCTTTCACTGAGGAGTTAGACCAAAGCTTACATCAGAATTAGCAAAAGAGCCTAATTCAGCCAGAAACGTAACTTTTGACCCAGAGCTCAGTTTCGAACAACATACATATGTTAGTGGTGTCCTGAGTCGGGGAAGCTAAAAAAACCACTCCATTCGCTGATCTGAGCTTTCCCTAAGGAGTTAGACCAAAGCTTATATCAGATTTGGCAAAAGAGTGCAATTCAGCCAGAAACGTAACTTTTGACCCACAATGCAGTTTCGAATAACATAAACACGTTAATGGTGTCCTGAGTCGGGGAAGCTAAAAAACCACTCCATTCGCTGATCTGAGCTTTCCCTGAGATAGACCAAAGCTTACATCAGAATTAGCAAAAGAGCCTAATTCAGCCAGAAACGTAACTTTTGACCCAGAGCTCAGTTTCGAACAACATACATATGTTAGTGGTGTCCTGAGTCGGGGAAGCTAAAAAAACCACTCCATTCGCTGATCTGAGCTTTCCCTAAGGAGTTAGACGAAATCTTATATCAGATTTGGCAAAAGAGTGCAATTCAGCCAGAAACGTAACTTTTGACACAGAGCTCAGTTTCCAACAACATACATATGTTAGTGGAGTCCTGAGTCGGGGAAGCTAAAAAACCTCTCCATTCGCTGATCTGAGCTTTCCCTGAGGAGTTAGACCAAAGCTTATATTAGAATTAACAAAATAGCACAATTCAGCCAGAAACGTAACTTTTGACCCAGAGCTCAGTTTCGAACAACATACATATGTTAGTGGTGTCCTGAGTCGGGGAAGCTAAAAAACCACTCCATTCGCTGATCTGAGCTTTCCCTAAGGAGTTAGACCAAAGCTTATATCAGATTTGGCAAAAGAGTGCAATTCAGCCAGAAACGTAACTTTTGACCCAGAGCTCAGTTTTGAATTACATACACATGTTAGTGGTGTCCTGAGTCGGGGAAGCTAAAAAACCACTCCATTCGCTGATCTGAGCTTTCCCTGAGGAGATAGACCAAAGCTTACATCAGAATTAGCAAAAGAGCCTAATTCAGCCAGAAATGTAACTTTTGACCCAGAACACAGTTTCGAATAACATACACATGTTACTGGTGTTCTGTCGGGGAAGGTAAAAAAAGCCACAGCATTCGCTGATATGAGCTTTCACTGAGGAGTTAGACCAAAACTTATATCAGAATTAGCAAAAGAGCCTAATTCAGCCAGAAACGTAACTTTTGACCCAGAGCTCAGTTTCGAACAACATACAAAGTTTTGTAGTATCCTGAGTCGGGAAACCGAGAAAACCACTCCATTCGCTGATCTGAGCTTTCCCTGAGGAGTTAGACGAAAGCTTATATTAGAATTGGCAAAATAGCACAATTCAACAAGAAACGTAACTTTTGACCCAGAGCTCAGTTTCCAATAACATACAATTGTTAGTGGAGTCCTGAGTCGGGGAAGCTAATAAACCAATCCATTCGCTGATCTGAGCTTTCACTGAGGAGTTAGACCAAAGCTTACATCAGAATTAGCAAAAGAGCCTAATTCAGCCAGAAACGTAACTTTTGACCCAGAACACAGTTTCGAATAACATACACATGTTACTGGTGTTCTGTCGGGGAAGGTAAAAAAAGCCACAGCATTCGCTGATATGAGCTTTCACTGAGGAGTTAGACCAAAACTTATATCAGAATTAGCAAAAGAGCCTAATTCAGCCAGAAACGTAACTTTTGACCCAGAGCTCAGTTTCGAACAACATACAAAGTTTTGTAGTATCCTGAGTCGGGAAACCTAGAAAACCACTCCATTCGCTGATCTGAGCTTTCCCTGAGGAGTTAGACGAAAGCTTATATTAGAATTGGCAAAATAGCACAATTCAACAAGAAACGTAACTTTTGACCCAGAGCTCAGTTTCCAATAACACAATTGTTAGTGGAGTCCTGAGTCGGGGAAGCTAAAAAACCACTCCATTCGCTGATCTGAGCTTTCACTGAGGAGTTAGACCAAAGCTTATATCAGATTTGGCAAAAGAGTGCAATTCAGCCAGAAACGTAACTTTTGACACAGAGCTCAGTTTCGAACAACATACATATGTTAGTGGAGTCCTGAGTCGGGGAAGCTAAAAAACCACTCCATTCGCTGATCTGAGCTTTCCCTGAGGAGTTAGACCAAAGCTTATATCAGATTTGGCAAAAGAGTGCAATTCAGCCAGAAACGTAACTTTTGACCCACAATGCAGTTTCGAATAACATAAACACGTTAATGGTGTCCTGAGTCGGGGAAGCTAAAAAACCACTCCATTCGCTGATCTGAGCTTTCCCTGAGATAGACCAAAGCTTACATCAGAATTAGCAAAAGAGCCTAATTCAGCCAGAAACGTAACTTTTGACACAGATCTAAGTTACGAATAACATACACATGTTAGTCGTGTCCTTTCGAGGAAGGTAAAAAAAAACACACCATTCGCTGATATGAGCTTTCCCTGAGGAGTTAGACCAAAGCTTATATCAGAATTGGCAAAAGAGCCCAATTGAGCCACAAACGTAACTTTTGACCCAGAGCTCAGTTTTGAATTACATACACATGTTAGTGGTGTCCTGAGTTGGGGAAGCTAAAAAACCACTCCATTCGCTGATCTGAGCTTTCCCTAAGGAGTTAGACCAAAGCTTATATCAGATTTGGCAAAAGAGTGCAATTCAGCCAGAAACGTAACTTTTGACCCAGAGCTCATTTTTGAATTACATACACATGTTAGTGGTGTCCTGAGTCGGGGAAGCTAAAAAACCACTCCATTCGCTGATCTGAGCTTTCCCTGAGGAGATAGACCAAAGCTTACATCAGAATTAGCAAAAGAGCCTAATTCAGCCAGAAATGTAACTTTTGACCCAGAACACAGTTTCGAATAACATACACATGTTACTGGTGTTCTGTCGGGTAAGGTAAAAAAAGCCACAGCATTCGCTGATATGAGCTTTCACTGAGGAGTTAGACCAAAACTTATATCAGAATTAGCAAAAGAGCCTAATTCAGCCAGAAACGTAACTTTTGACCCAGAGCTCAGTTTCGAACAACATACAAAGTTTTGTAGTATCCTGAGTCGGGAAACCTAGAAAACCACTCCATTCGCTGATCTGAGCTTTCCCTGAGGAGTTAGACGAAAGCTTACATTAGAATTGGCAAAATAGCACAATTCAACAAGAAACGTAACTTTTGACCCAGAGCTCAGTTTCCAATAACATACAATTGTTAGTGGAGTCCTGAGTCGGGGAAGCTAAAAAACCACTCCATTCGCTGATCTGAGCTTTCACTGAGGAGTTAGACCAAAGCTTATATCAGATTTGGCAAAAGAGTGCAATTCAGCCAGAAACGTAACTTTTGACACAGAGCTCAGTTTCGAACAACATACATATGTTAGTGGTGTCCTGAGTCGGGGAAGCTAAAAAACCATTCGCTGATCTGAGCTTTCCCTAAGGAGTTAGACCAAAGCTTATATCAGATTTGGCAAAAGAGTGCAATTCAGCCAGAAACGTAACTTTTGACCCAGAGCTCAGTTTTGAATTACATACACATGTTAGTGGTGTCCTGAGTCGGGGAAGCTAAAAAACCACTCCATTCGCTGATCTGAGCTTTCCCTGAGGAGATAGACCAAAGCTTACATCAGAATTAGCAAAAGAGCCTAATTCAGCCAGAAATGTAACTTTTGACCCAGAACACAGTTTCGAATAACATACACATGTTACTGGTGTTCTGTCGGGGAAGGTAAAAAAAGCCACAGCATTCGCTGATATGAGCTTTCACTGAGGAGTTAGACCAAAGCTTATATCAGAATTAGCAAAAGAGCCTAATTCAGTCAGAAACGTAACTTTTGACCCAGAGCTCAGTTTCGAACAACATACAAAGTTTTGTAGTATCCTGAGTCGGGAAACCTAGAAAACTACTCCATTCGCTGATCTGAGCTTTCCCTGAGGAGTTAGACGAAAGCTTATATTAGAATTGGCAAAATAGCACAATTCAACAAGAAACGTAACTTTTGACCCAGAGCTCAGTTTCCAATAACATACAATTTTTAGTGGAGTCCTGAGTCGGGGAAGCTAAAAAACCACTCCATTCGCTGATCTGAGCTTTCACTGAGGAGTTAGACCAAAGCTTACATCAGAATTAGCAAAAGAGCCTAATTCAGCCAGAAACGTAACTTTTGACCCAGAGCTCAGTTTCGAACAACATACATATGTTAGTGGTGTCCTGAGTCGGGGAAGCTAAAAAAACCACTCCATTCGCTGATCTGAGCTTTCCCTAAGGAGTTAGACCAAAGCTTATATCAGATTTGGCAAAAGAGTGCAATTCAGCCAGAAACGTAACTTTTGACCCACAATGCAGTTTCGAATAACATAAACACGTTAATGGTGTCCTGAGTCGGGGAAGCTAAAAAACCACTCCATTCGCTGATCTGAGCTTTCCCTGAGATAGACCAAAGCTTACATCAGAATTAGCAAAAGAGCCTAATTCAGCCAGAAACGTAACTTTTGACCCAGAGCTCAGTTTCGAACAACATACATATGTTAGTGGTGTCCTGAGTCGGGGAAGCTAAAAAAACCACTCCATTCGCTGATCTGAGCTTTCCCTAAGGAGTTAGACGAAATCTTATATCAGATTTGGCAAAAGAGTGCAATTCAGCCAGAAACGTAACTTTTGACACAGAGCTCAGTTTCCAACAACATACATATGTTAGTGGAGTCCTGAGTCGGGGAAGCTAAAAAACCTCTCCATTCGCTGATCTGAGCTTTCCCTGAGGAGTTAGACCAAAGCTTATATTAGAATTAACAAAATAGCACAATTCAGCCAGAAACGTAACTTTTGACCCAGAGCTCAGTTTCGAACAACATACATATGTTAGTGGTGTCCTGAGTCGGGGAAGCTAAAAAACCACTCCATTCGCTGATCTGAGCTTTCCCTAAGGAGTTAGACCAAAGCTTATATCAGATTTGGCAAAAGAGTGCAATTCAGCCAGAAACGTAACTTTTGACCCAGAGCTCAGTTTTGAATTACATACACATGTTAGTGGTGTCCTGAGTCGGGGAAGCTAAAAAACCACTCCATTCGCTGATCTGAGCTTTCCCTGAGGAGATAGACCAAAGCTTACATCAGAATTAGCAAAAGAGCCTAATTCAGCCAGAAATGTAACTTTTGACCCAGAACACAGTTTCGAATAACATACACATGTTACTGGTGTTCTGTCGGGGAAGGTAAAAAAAGCCACAGCATTCGCTGATATGAGCTTTCACTGAGGAGTTAGACCAAAACTTATATCAGAATTAGCAAAAGAGCCTAATTCAGCCAGAAACGTAACTTTTGACCCAGAGCTCAGTTTCGAACAACATACAAAGTTTTGTAGTATCCTGAGTCGGGAAACCGAGAAAACCACTCCATTCGCTGATCTGAGCTTTCCCTGAGGAGTTAGACGAAAGCTTATATTAGAATTGGCAAAATAGCACAATTCAACAAGAAACGTAACTTTTGACCCAGAGCTCAGTTTCCAATAACATACAATTGTTAGTGGAGTCCTGAGTCGGGGAAGCTAATAAACCAATCCATTCGCTGATCTGAGCTTTCACTGAGGAGTTAGACCAAAGCTTACATCAGAATTAGCAAAAGAGCCTAATTCAGCCAGAAACGTAACTTTTGACCCAGAGCTCAGTTTCGAACAACATACATATGTTAGTGGTGTCCTGAGTCGGGGAAGCTAAAAAAACCACTCCATTCGCTGATCTGAGCTTTCCCTAAGGAGTTAGACCAAATCTTATATCAGATTTGGCAAAAGAGTGCAATTCAGCCAGAAACGTAACTTTTGACACAGAGCTCAGTTTCGAACAACATACATATGTTAGTGGAGTCCTGAGTCGGGGAAGCTAAAAAACCTCTCCATTCGCTGATCTGAGCTTTCCCTGAGGAGTTAGACCAAAGCTTATATTAGAATTAACAAAATAGCACAATTCTGCCAGAAACGTAACTTTTGACCCAGAGCTCAGTTTCGAACAACATACATATGTTAGTGGTGTCCTGAGTCGGGGAAGCTAAAAAACCACTCCATTCGCTGATCTGAGCTTTCCCTAAGGAGTTAGACCAAAGCTTATATCAGATTTGGCAAAAGAGTGCAATTCAGCCAGAAACGTAACTTTTGACCCAGAGCTCAGTTTTGAATTACATACTCATCTTAGTGGTGTCCTGAGTCGGGGAAGCTAAAAAACCACTCCATTCGCTGATCTGAGCTTTCCCTGAGGAGATAGACCAAAGCTTACATCAGAATAAGCAAAAGAGCCTAATTCAGCCAGAAATGTAACTTTTGACCCAGAACACAGTTTCGAATAACATACACATGTTACTGGTGTTCTGTCGGGGAAGGTAAAAAAAGCCACAGCATTCGCTGATATGAGCTTTCACTGAGGAGTTAGACCAAAGCTTATATCAGAATTAGCAAAAGAGCCTAATTCAGTCAGAAACGTAACTTTTGACCCAGAGCTCAGTTTCGAACAACATACAAAGTTTTGTAGTATCCTGAGTCGGGAAACCTAGAAAACTACTCCATTCGCTGATCTGAGCTTTCCCTGAGGAGTTAGACGAAAGCTTATATTAGAATTGGCAAAATAGCACAATTCAACAAGAAACGTAACTTTTGACCCAGAGCTCAGTTTCCAATAACATACAATTTTTAGTGGAGTCCTGAGTCGGGGAAGCTAAAAAACCACTCCATTCGCTGATCTGAGCTTTCACTGAGGAGTTAGACCAAAGCTTACATCAGAATTAGCAAAAGAGCCTAATTCAGCCAGAAACGTAACTTTTGACCCAGAGCTCAGTTTCGAACAACATACATATGTTAGTGGTGTCCTGAGTCGGGGAAGCTAAAAAAACCACTCCATTCGCTGATCTGAGCTTTCCCTAAGGAGTTAGACCAAAGCTTATATCAGATTTGGCAAAAGAGTGCAATTCAGCCAGAAACGTAACTTTTGACCCACAATGCAGTTTCGAATAACATAAACACGTTAATGGTGTCCTGAGTCGGGGAAGCTAAAAAACCACTCCATTCGCTGATCTGAGCTTTCCCTGAGGAGATAGACGAAAGCTTATATTAGAATTGGCAAAAGAGCCTAATTCAGCCAGAAACGTAACTTTTGACTCAGAGCTCAGTTTCGAAGAACATACAAAGTTTTGTAGTATCCTGAGTCGGGAAACCTAGAAAACCACTCCATTCGCTGATCTGAGCTTTCCCTGAGGAGTTAGACGAAAGCTTATATTAGAATTGGCAAAATAGCACAATTCAACAAGAAACGTAACTTTTGACCCAGAGCTCAGTTTCCAATAACATACAATTGTTAGTGGAGTCCTGAGTCGGGGAAGCTAGAAAACCACTCCATTCGCTGATCTGAGCTTTCCCTGAGGAGATAGACGAAAGCTTATATTAGAATTGGCAAAAGAGCCTAATTCATCCAGAAACGTAACTTTTGACTCAGAGCTCAGTTTCGAACAACATACAAAGTTTTGTAGTATCCTGAGTCGGGAAACCTAGAAAACCACTCCATTCGCTGATCTGAGCTTTCCCTGAGGAGTTAGACGAAAGCTTATATTAGAATTGGCAAAATAGCACAATTCAACAAGAAACGTAACTTTTGACCCAGAGCTCAGTTTCCAATAACATACAATTGTTAGTGGAGTCCTGAGTCGGGGAAGCTAAAAAACCACTCCATTTGCTTATCTGAGCTTTCACTGAGGAGTTAGACCAAAGCTTATATCAGAATTGGCAAAAGAGCCCAATTCAGCCAGAAATGTAACTTTTGACCCACAACGCAGTTTCGAATAACATAAACACATTAATGGTGTCCAGAGTCGAGGAAGCTAAAAGACCACTCCATTCGAGGATCTGCGCTTTCCCTGAGGAGTTAGACCAAAGCTTATATCAGATTTGGCAAAAGAGTGCAATTCAGCCAGAAACGTAACTTTTGACCCAGAGCTCAGTTTTGAATTACATACACATGTTAGTGGTGTCCTGAGTCGGGGAAGCTAAAAAACCACTCCATTCGCTGATCTGAGCTTTCCCTGAGGAGATAGACCAAAGCTTACATCAGAATTAGCAAAAGAGCCTAATTCAGCCAGAAACGTAACTTTTGACCCAGAGCTCAGTTTAGAACAACATACATATGTCAGTGGTGTCCTGAGTCGGGGAAGCTAAAAAAACCACTCCATTCGCTGATCTGAGCTTTCCCTAAGGAGTTAGACCAAAGCTTATATCAGATTTGGCAAAAGAGTGCAATTCATCCAGAAACGTAACTTTTGACACAGAGCTCAGTTTCGAACAACATACATATGTTAGTGGAGTCCTGAGTCGGGGAAGCTAAAAAACCACTCCATTCGCTGATCTGAGCTTTCCCTGAGGAGTTAGACCAAAGCTTATATTAGAATTAACAAAATAGCACAATTCAGCCAGAAACGTAACTTTTGACCCAGAGCTCAGTTTCGAACAACATACATATGTTAGTGGTGTCCTGAGTCGGGGAAGCTAAAAAACCACTCCATTCGCTGATCTGAGCTTTCCCTAAGGAGTTAGACCAAAGCTTATATCAGATTTGGCAAAAGAGTGCAATTCAGCCAGAAACGTAACTTTTGACCCAGAGCTCAGTTTTGAATTACATACACATGTTAGTGGTGTCCTGAGTCGGGGAAGCTAAAAAACCACTCCATTCGCTGATCTGAGCTTTCCCTGAGGAGATAGACCAAAGCTTACATCAGAATTAGCAAAAGAGCCTAATTCAGCCAGAAATGTAACTTTTGACCCAGAACACAGTTTCGAATAACATACAGATGTTACTGGTGTTCTGTCGGGGAAGGTAAAAAAAGCCACAGCATTCGCTGATATGAGCTTTCACTGAGGAGTTAGACCAAAGCTTATATCAGAATTAGCAAAAGAGCCTAATTCAGTCAGAAACGTAACTTTTGACCCAGAGCTCAGTTTCGAACAACATACAAAGTTTTGTAGTATCCTGAGTCGGGAAACCTAGAAAACTACTCCATTTGCTGATCTGAGCTTTCCCTGAGGAGTTAGACGAAAGCTTATATTAGAATTGGCAAAATAGCACAATTCAACAAGAAACGTAACTTTTGACCCAGAGCTCAGTTTCCAATAACATACAATTTTTAGTGGAGTCCTGAGTCGGGGAAGCTAAAAAACCACTCCATTCGCTGATCTGAGCTTTCACTGAGGAGTTAGACCAAAGCTTACATCAGAATTAGCAAAAGAGCCTAATTCAGCCAGAAACGTAACTTTTGACCCAGAGCTCAGTTTCGAACAACATACATATGTTAGTGGTGTCCTGAGTCGGGGAAGCTAAAAAAACCACTCCATTCGCTGATCTGAGCTTTCCCTAAGGAGTTAGACCAAAGCTTATATCAGATTTGGCAAAAGAGTGCAATTCAGCCAGAAACGTAACTTTTGACCCACAATGCAGTTTCGAATAACATAAACACGTTAATGGTGTCCTGAGTCGGGGAAGCTAAAAAACCACTCCATTCGCTGATCTGAGCTTTCCCTGAGGAGATAGACGAAAGCTTATATTAGAATTGGCAAAAGAGCCTAATTCAGCCAGAAACGTAACTTTTGACTCAGAGCTCAGTTTCGAAGAACATACAAAGTTTTGTAGTATCCTGAGTCGGGAAACCTAGAAAACCACTCCATTCGCTGATCTGAGCTTTCCCTGAGGAGTTAGACAAAAGCTTATATTAGAATTGGCAAAATAGCACAATTCAACAAGAAACGTAACTTTTGACCCAGAGCTCAGTTTCCAATAACATACAATTGTTAGTGGAGTCCTGAGTCGGGGAAGCTAAAAAACCACTCCATTCGCTGATCTGAGCTTTCCCTGAGGAGATAGACCAAAGCTTATATCAGAATTGGCAAAAGAGCCCAATTCATCCAGAAACGTAACTTTTGACCCAGAGCTCAGTTTCGAACAACATACAAAGTTTTGTAGTATCCTGAGTCGGGAAACCTAGAAAACCACTCCATTCGCTGATCTGAGCTTTCCCTGAGGAGATAGACGAAAGCTTATATTAGAATTGGCAAAAGAGCCTAATTCATCCAGAAACGTAACTTTTGACTCAGAGCTCAGTTTCGAACAACATACAAAGTTTTGTAGTATCCTGAGTCGGGAAACCTAGAAAACCACTCCATTCGCTGATCTGAGCTTTCCCTGAGGAGTTAGACGAAAGCTTATATTAGAATTGGCAAAATAGCACAATTCAACAAGAAACGTAACTTTTGACCCAGAGCTCAGTTTCCAATAACATACAATTGTTAGTGGAGTCCTGAGTCGGGGAAGCTAAAAAACCACTCCATTTGCTTATCTGAGCTTTCACTGAGGAGTTAGACCAAAGCTTATATCAGAATTGGCAAAAGAGCCCAATTCAGCCAGAAATGTAACTTTTGACCCACAACGCAGTTTCGAATAACATAAACACTTTAATGGTGTCCAGAGTCGAGGAAGCTAAAAGACCACTCCATTCGAGGATCTGCGCTTTCCCTGAGGAGTTAGACCAAAGCTTATATCAGATTTGGCAAAAGAGTGCAATTCAGCCAGAAACGTAACTTTTGACCCAGAGCTCAGTTTTGAATTACATACACATGTTAGTGGTGTCCTGAGTCGGGGAAGCTAAAAAACCACTCCATTCGCTGATCTGAGCTTTCCCTGAGGAGATAGACCAAAGCTTACATCAGAATTAGCAAAAGAGCCTAATTCAGCCAGAAACGTAACTTTTGACCCAGAGCTCAGTTTAGAACAACATACATATGTCAGTGGTGTCCTGAGTCGGGGAAGCTAAAAAAACCACTCCATTCGCTGATCTGAGCTTTCCCTAAGGAGTTAGACCAAAGCTTATATCAGATTTGGCAAAAGAGTGCAATTCATCCAGAAACGTAACTTTTGACACAGAGCTCAGTTTCGAACAACATACATATGTTAGTGGAGTCCTGAGTCGGGGAAGCTAAAAAACCACTCCATTCGCTGATCTGAGCTTTCCCTGAGGAGTTAGACCAAAGCTTATATTAGAATTAACAAAATAGCACAATTCAGCCAGAAACGTAACTTTTGACCCAGAGCTCAGTTTCGAACAACATACATATGTTAGTGGTGTCCTGAGTCGGGGAAGCTAAAAAACCACTCCATTCGCTGATCTGAGCTTTCCCTAAGGAGTTAGACCAAAGCTTATATCAGATTTGGCAAAAGAGTGCAATTCAGCCAGAAACGTAACTTTTGACCCAGAGCTCAGTTTTGAATTACATACACATGTTAGTGGTGTCCTGAGTCGGGGAAGCTAAAAAACCACTCCATTCGCTGATCTGAGCTTTCCCTGAGGAGATAGACCAAAGCTTACATCAGAATTAGCAAAAGAGCCTAATTCAGCCAGAAATGTAACTTTTGACCCAGAACACAGTTTCGAATAACATACAGATGTTACTGGTGTTCTGTCGGGGAAGGTAAAAAAAGCCACAGCATTCGCTGATATGAGCTTTCACTGAGGAGTTAGACCAAAACTTATATCAGAATTAGCAAAAGAGCCTAATTCAGCCAGAAACGTAACTTTTGACCCAGAGCTCAGTTTCGAACAACATACAAAGTTTTGTAGTATCCTGAGTCGGGAAACCTAGAAAACCACTCCATTTGCTGATCTGAGCTTTCCCTGAGGAGTTAGACCAAAGCTTACATCAGAATTAGCAAAAGAGCCTAATTCAGCCAGAAACGTAACTTTTGACCCAGAGCTCAGTTTAGAACAACATACATATGTCAGTGGTGTCCTGAGTCGGGGAAGCTAAAAAACCACTCCATTCGCTGATCTGAGCTTTCCCTAAGGAGTTAGACCAAAGCTTATATCAGATTTGGCAAAAGAGTGCAATTCAGCCAGAAACGTAACTTTTGACCCAGAGCTCAGTTTTGAATTACATACACATGTTAGTGGTGTCCTGAGTCGGGGAAGCTAAAAAACCACTCCATTCGCTGATCTGAGCTTTCCCTGAGGAGATAGACCAAAGCTTACATCAGAATTAGCAAAAGAGCCTAATTCAGCCAGAAATGTAACTTTTGACCCAGAACACAGTTTCGAATAACATACACATGTTACTGGTGTTCTGTCGGGGAAGGTAAAAAAAGCCACAGCATTCGCTGATATGAGCTTTCACTGAGGAGTTAGACCAAAGCTTATATCAGAATTAGCAAAAGAGCCTAATTCAGTCAGAAACGTAACTTTTGACCCAGAGCTCAGTTTCGAACAACATACAAAGTTTTGTAGTATCCTGAGTCGGGAAACCTAGAAAACTACTCCATTTGCTGATCTGAGCTTTCCCTGAGGAGTTAGACGAAAGCTTATATTAGAATTGGCAAAATAGCACAATTCAACAAGAAACGTAACTTTTGACCCAGAGCTCAGTTTCCAATAACATACAATTTTTAGTGGAGTCCTGAGTCGGGGAAGCTAAAAAACCACTCCATTCGCTGATCTGAGCTTTCACTGAGGAGTTAGACCAAAGCTTACATCAGAATTAGCAAAAGAGCCTAATTCAGCCAGAAACGTAACTTTTGACCCAGAGCTCAGTTTCGAACAACATACATATGTTAGTGGTGTCCTGAGTCGGGGAAGCTAAAAAAACCACTCCATTCGCTGATCTGAGCTTTCCCTAAGGAGTTAGACCAAAGCTTATATCAGATTTGGCAAAAGAGTGCAATTCAGCCAGAAACGTAACTTTTGACCCACAATGCAGTTTCGAATAACATAAACACGTTAAAGGTGTCCTGAGTCGGGGAAGCTAAAAAACCACTCCATTCGCTGATCTGAGCTTTCCCTGAGGAGATAGACGAAAGCTTATATTAGAATTGGCAAAAGAGCCTAATTCAGCCAGAAACGTAACTTTTGACTCAGAGCTCAGTTTCGAAGAACATACAAAGTTTTGTAGTATCCTGAGTCGGGAAACCTAGAAAACCACTCCATTCGCTGATCTGAGCTTTCCCTGAGGAGTTAGACAAAAGCTTATATTAGAATTGGCAAAATAGCACAATTCAACAAGAAACGTAACTTTTGACCCAGAGCTCAGTTTCCAATAACATACAATTGTTAGTGGAGTCCTGAGTCGGGGAAGCTAAAAAACCACTCCATTCGCTGATCTGAGCTTTCCCTGAGGAGATAGACCAAAGCTTATATCAGAATTGGCAAAAGAGCCCAATTCATCCAGAAACGTAACTTTTGACCCAGAGCTCAGTTTCGAACAACATACAAAGTTTTGTAGTATCCTGAGTCGGGAAACCTAGAAAACCACTCCATTCGCTGATCTGAGCTTTCCCTGAGGAGATAGACGAAAGCTTATATTAGAATTGGCAAAAGAGCCTAATTCATCCAGAAACGTAACTTTTGACTCAGAGCTCAGTTTCGAACAACATACAAAGTTTTGTAGTATCCTGAGTCGGGAAACCTAGAAAACCACTCCATTCGCTGATCTGAGCTTTCCCTGAGGAGTTAGACGAAAGCTTATATTAGAATTGGCAAAATAGCACAATTCAACAAGAAACGTAACTTTTGACCCAGAGCTCAGTTTCCAATAACATACAATTGTTAGTGGAGTCCTGAGTCGGGGAAGCTAAAAAACCACTCCATTTGCTTATCTGAGCTTTCACTGAGGAGTTAGACCAAAGCTTATATCAGAATTGGCAAAAGAGCCCAATTCAGCCAGAAATGTAACTTTTGACCCACAACGCAGTTTCGAATAACATAAACACTTTAATGGTGTCCAGAGTCGAGGAAGCTAAAAGACCACTCCATTCGAGGATCTGCGCTTTCCCTGAGGAGTTAGACCAAAGCTTATATCAGATTTGGCAAAAGAGTGCAATTCAGCCAGAAACGTAACTTTTGACCCAGAGCTCAGTTTTGAATTACATACACATGTTAGTGGTGTCCTGAGTCGGGGAAGCTAAAAAACCACTCCATTCGCTGATCTGAGCTTTCCCTGAGGAGATAGACCAAAGCTTACATCAGAATTAGCAAAAGAGCCTAATTCAGCCAGAAACGTAACTTTTGACCCAGAGCTCAGTTTAGAACAACATACATATGTCAGTGGTGTCCTGAGTCGGGGAAGCTAAAAAAACCACTCCATTCGCTGATCTGAGCTTTCCCTAAGGAGTTAGACCAAAGCTTATATCAGATTTGGCAAAAGAGTGCAATTCATCCAGAAACGTAACTTTTGACACAGAGCTCAGTTTCGAACAACATACATATGTTAGTGGAGTCCTGAGTCGGGGAAGCTAAAAAACCACTCCATTCGCTGATCTGAGCTTTCCCTGAGGAGTTAGACCAAAGCTTATATTAGAATTAACAAAATAGCACAATTCAGCCAGAAACGTAACTTTTGACCCAGAGCTCAGTTTCGAACAACATACATATGTTAGTGGTGTCCTGAGTCGGGGAAGCTAAAAAACCACTCCATTCGCTGATCTGAGCTTTCCCTAAGGAGTTAGACCAAAGCTTATATCAGATTTGGCAAAAGAGTGCAATTCAGCCAGAAACGTAACTTTTGACCCAGAGCTCAGTTTTGAATTACATACACATGTTAGTGGTGTCCTGAGTCGGGGAAGCTAAAAAACCACTCCATTCGCTGATCTGAGCTTTCCCTGAGGAGATAGACCAAAGCTTACATCAGAATTAGCAAAAGAGCCTAATTCAGCCAGAAATGTAACTTTTGACCCAGAACACAGTTTCGAATAACATACAGATGTTACTGGTGTTCTGTCGGGGAAGGTAAAAAAAGCCACAGCATTCGCTGATATGAGCTTTCACTGAGGAGTTAGACCAAAACTTATATCAGAATTAGCAAAAGAGCCTAATTCAGCCAGAAACGTAACTTTTGACCCAGAGCTCAGTTTCGAACAACATACAAAGTTTTGTAGTATCCTGAGTCGGGAAACCTAGAAAACCACTCCATTTGCTGATCTGAGCTTTCCCTGAGGAGTTAGACCAAAGCTTACATCAGAATTAGCAAAAGAGCCTAATTCAGCCAGAAACGTAACTTTTGACCCAGAGCTCAGTTTAGAACAACATACATATGTCAGTGGTGTCCTGAGTCGGGGAAGCTAAAAAACCACTCCATTCGCTGATCTGAGCTTTCCCTAAGGAGTTAGACCAAAGCTTATATCAGATTTGGCAAAAGAGTGCAATTCAGCCAGAAACGTAACTTTTGACCCAGAGCTCAGTTTTGAATTACATACACATGTTAGTGGTGTCCTGAGTCGGGGAAGCTAAAAAACCACTCCATTCGCTGATCTGAGCTTTCCCTGAGGAGATAGACCAAAGCTTACATCAGAATTAGCAAAAGAGCCTAATTCAGCCAGAAATGTAACTTTTGACCCAGAACACAGTTTCGAATAACATACACATGTTACTGGTGTTCTGTCGGGGAAGGTAAAAAAAGCCACAGCATTCGCTGATATGAGCTTTCACTGAGGAGTTAGACCAAAGCTTATATCAGAATTAGCAAAAGAGCCTAATTCAGTCAGAAACGTAACTTTTGACCCAGAGCTCAGTTTCGAACAACATACAAAGTTTTGTAGTATCCTGAGTCGGGAAACCTAGAAAACTACTCCATTTGCTGATCTGAGCTTTCCCTGAGGAGTTAGACGAAAGCTTATATTAGAATTGGCAAAATAGCACAATTCAACAAGAAACGTAACTTTTGACCCAGAGCTCAGTTTCCAATAACATACAATTTTTAGTGGAGTCCTGAGTCGGGGAAGCTAAAAAACCACTCCATTCGCTGATCTGAGCTTTCACTGAGGAGTTAGACCAAAGCTTACATCAGAATTAGCAAAAGAGCCTAATTCAGCCAGAAACGTAACTTTTGACCCAGAGCTCAGTTTCGAACAACATACATATGTTAGTGGTGTCCTGAGTCGGGGAAGCTAAAAAAACCACTCCATTCGCTGATCTGAGCTTTCCCTAAGGAGTTAGACCAAAGCTTATATCAGATTTGGCAAAAGAGTGCAATTCAGCCAGAAACGTAACTTTTGACCCACAATGCAGTTTCGAATAACATAAACACGTTAATGGTGTCCTGAGTCGGGGAAGCTAAAAAACCACTCCATTCGCTGATCTGAGCTTTCCCTGAGGAGATAGACGAAAGCTTATATTAGAATTGGCAAAAGAGCCTAATTCAGCCAGAAACGTAACTTTTGACTCAGAGCTCAGTTTCGAAGAACATACAAAGTTTTGTAGTATCCTGAGTCGGGAAACCTAGAAAACCACTCCATTCGCTGATCTGAGCTTTCCCTGAGGAGTTAGACAAAAGCTTATATTAGAATTGGCAAAATAGCACAATTCAACAAGAAACGTAACTTTTGACCCAGAGCTCAGTTTCCAATAACATACAATTGTTAGTGGAGTCCTGAGTCGGGGAAGCTAAAAAACCACTCCATTCGCTGATCTGAGCTTTCCCTGAGGAGATAGACCAAAGCTTATATCAGAATTGGCAAAAGAGCCCAATTCATCCAGAAACGTAACTTTTGACCCAGAGCTCAGTTTCGAACAACATACAAAGTTTTGTAGTATCCTGAGTCGGGAAACCTAGAAAACCACTCCATTCGCTGATCTGAGCTTTCCCTGAGGAGATAGACGAAAGCTTATATTAGAATTGGCAAAAGAGCCTAATTCATCCAGAAACGTAACTTTTGACTCAGAGCTCAGTTTCGAACAACATACAAAGTTTTGTAGTATCCTGAGTCGGGAAACCTAGAAAACCACTCCATTCGCTGATCTGAGCTTTCCCTGAGGAGTTAGACGAAAGCTTATATTAGAATTGGCAAAATAGCACAATTCAACAAGAAACGTAACTTTTGACCCAGAGCTCAGTTTCCAATAACATACAATTGTTAGTGGAGTCCTGAGTCGGGGAAGCTAAAAAACCACTCCATTTGCTTATCTGAGCTTTCACTGAGGAGTTAGACCAAAGCTTATATCAGAATTGGCAAAAGAGCCCAATTCAGCCAGAAATGTAACTTTTGACCCACAACGCAGTTTCGAATAACATAAACACTTTAATGGTGTCCAGAGTCGAGGAAGCTAAAAGACCACTCCATTCGAGGATCTGCGCTTTCCCTGAGGAGTTAGACCAAAGCTTATATCAGATTTGGCAAAAGAGTGCAATTCAGCCAGAAACGTAACTTTTGACCCAGAGCTCAGTTTTGAATTACATACACATGTTAGTGGTGTCCTGAGTCGGGGAAGCTAAAAAACCACTCCATTCGCTGATCTGAGCTTTCCCTGAGGAGATAGACCAAAGCTTACATCAGAATTAGCAAAAGAGCCTAATTCAGCCAGAAACGTAACTTTTGACCCAGAGCTCAGTTTAGAACAACATACATATGTCAGTGGTGTCCTGAGTCGGGGAAGCTAAAAAAACCACTCCATTCGCTGATCTGAGCTTTCCCTAAGGAGTTAGACCAAAGCTTATATCAGATTTGGCAAAAGAGTGCAATTCATCCAGAAACGTAACTTTTGACACAGAGCTCAGTTTCGAACAACATACATATGTTAGTGGAGTCCTGAGTCGGGGAAGCTAAAAAACCACTCCATTCGCTGATCTGAGCTTTCCCTGAGGAGTTAGACCAAAGCTTATATTAGAATTAACAAAATAGCACAATTCAGCCAGAAACGTAACTTTTGACCCAGAGCTCAGTTTCGAACAACATACATATGTTAGTGGTGTCCTGAGTCGGGGAAGCTAAAAAACCACTCCATTCGCTGATCTGAGCTTTCCCTAAGGAGTTAGACCAAAGCTTATATCAGATTTGGCAAAAGAGTGCAATTCAGCCAGAAACGTAACTTTTGACCCAGAGCTCAGTTTTGAATTACATACACATGTTAGTGGTGTCCTGAGTCGGGGAAGCTAAAAAACCACTCCATTCGCTGATCTGAGCTTTCCCTGAGGAGATAGACCAAAGCTTACATCAGAATTAGCAAAAGAGCCTAATTCAGCCAGAAATGTAACTTTTGACCCAGAACACAGTTTCGAATAACATACAGATGTTACTGGTGTTCTGTCGGGGAAGGTAAAAAAAGCCACAGCATTCGCTGATATGAGCTTTCACTGAGGAGTTAGACCAAAACTTATATCAGAATTAGCAAAAGAGCCTAATTCAGCCAGAAACGTAACTTTTGACCCAGAGCTCAGTTTCGAACAACATACAAAGTTTTGTAGTATCCTGAGTCGGGAAACCTAGAAAACCACTCCATTTGCTGATCTGAGCTTTCCCTGAGGAGTTAGACCAAAGCTTACATCAGAATTAGCAAAAGAGCCTAATTCAGCCAGAAACGTAACTTTTGACCCAGAGCTCAGTTTAGAACAACATACATATGTCAGTGGTGTCCTGAGTCGGGGAAGCTAAAAAACCACTCCATTCGCTGATCTGAGCTTTCCCTAAGGAGTTAGACCAAAGCTTATATCAGATTTGGCAAAAGAGTGCAATTCAGCCAGAAACGTAACTTTTGACCCAGAGCTCAGTTTTGAATTACATACACATGTTAGTGGTGTCCTGAGTCGGGGAAGCTAAAAAACCACTCCATTCGCTGATCTGAGCTTTCCCTGAGGAGATAGACCAAAGCTTACATCAGAATTAGCAAAAGAGCCTAATTCAGCCAGAAATGTAACTTTTGACCCAGAACACAGTTTCGAATAACATACACATGTTACTGGTGTTCTGTCGGGGAAGGTAAAAAAAGCCACAGCATTCGCTGATATGAGCTTTCACTGAGGAGTTAGACCAAAGCTTATATCAGAATTAGCAAAAGAGCCTAATTCAGTCAGAAACGTAACTTTTGACCCAGAGCTCAGTTTCGAACAACATACAAAGTTTTGTAGTATCCTGAGTCGGGAAACCTAGAAAACTACTCCATTTGCTGATCTGAGCTTTCCCTGAGGAGTTAGACGAAAGCTTATATTAGAATTGGCAAAATAGCACAATTCAACAAGAAACGTAACTTTTGACCCAGAGCTCAGTTTCCAATAACATACAATTTTTAGTGGAGTCCTGAGTCGGGGAAGCTAAAAAACCACTCCATTCGCTGATCTGAGCTTTCACTGAGGAGTTAGACCAAAGCTTACATCAGAATTAGCAAAAGAGCCTAATTCAGCCAGAAACGTAACTTTTGACCCAGAGCTCAGTTTCGAACAACATACATATGTTAGTGGTGTCCTGAGTCGGGGAAGCTAAAAAAACCACTCCATTCGCTGATCTGAGCTTTCCCTAAGGAGTTAGACCAAAGCTTATATCAGATTTGGCAAAAGAGTGCAATTCAGCCAGAAACGTAACTTTTGACCCACAATGCAGTTTCGAATAACATAAACACGTTAATGGTGTCCTGAGTCGGGGAAGCTAAAAAACCACTCCATTCGCTGATCTGAGCTTTCCCTGAGGAGATAGACGAAAGCTTATATTAGAATTGGCAAAAGAGCCTAATTCAGCCAGAAACGTAACTTTTGACTCAGAGCTCAGTTTCGAAGAACATACAAAGTTTTGTAGTATCCTGAGTCGGGAAACCTAGAAAACCACTCCATTCGCTGATCTGAGCTTTCCCTGAGGAGTTAGACAAAAGCTTATATTAGAATTGGCAAAATAGCACAATTCAACAAGAAACGTAACTTTTGACCCAGAGCTCAGTTTCCAATAACATACAATTGTTAGTGGAGTCCTGAGTCGGGGAAGCTAAAAAACCACTCCATTCGCTGATCTGAGCTTTCCCTGAGGAGATAGACCAAAGCTTATATCAGAATTGGCAAAAGAGCCCAATTCATCCAGAAACGTAACTTTTGACCCAGAGCTCAGTTTCGAACAACATACAAAGTTTTGTAGTATCCTGAGTCGGGAAACCTAGAAAACCACTCCATTCGCTGATCTGAGCTTTCCCTGAGGAGATAGACGAAAGCTTATATTAGAATTGGCAAAAGAGCCTAATTCATCCAGAAACGTAACTTTTGACTCAGAGCTCAGTTTCGAACAACATACAAAGTTTTGTAGTATCCTGAGTCGGGAAACCTAGAAAACCACTCCATTCGCTGATCTGAGCTTTCCCTGAGGAGTTAGACGAAAGCTTATATTAGAATTGGCAAAATAGCACAATTCAACAAGAAACGTAACTTTTGACCCAGAGCTCAGTTTCCAATAACATACAATTGTTAGTGGAGTCCTGAGTCGGGGAAGCTAAAAAACCACTCCATTTGCTTATCTGAGCTTTCACTGAGGAGTTAGACCAAAGCTTATATCAGAATTGGCAAAAGAGCCCAATTCAGCCAGAAATGTAACTTTTGACCCACAACGCAGTTTCGAATAACATAAACACTTTAATGGTGTCCAGAGTCGAGGAAGCTAAAAGACCACTCCATTCGAGGATCTGCGCTTTCCCTGAGGAGTTAGACCAAAGCTTATATCAGATTTGGCAAAAGAGTGCAATTCAGCCAGAAACGTAACTTTTGACCCAGAGCTCAGTTTTGAATTACATACACATGTTAGTGGTGTCCTGAGTCGGGGAAGCTAAAAAACCACTCCATTCGCTGATCTGAGCTTTCCCTGAGGAGATAGACCAAAGCTTACATCAGAATTAGCAAAAGAGCCTAATTCAGCCAGAAACGTAACTTTTGACCCAGAGCTCAGTTTAGAACAACATACATATGTCAGTGGTGTCCTGAGTCGGGGAAGCTAAAAAAACCACTCCATTCGCTGATCTGAGCTTTCCCTAAGGAGTTAGACCAAAGCTTATATCAGATTTGGCAAAAGAGTGCAATTCATCCAGAAACGTAACTTTTGACACAGAGCTCAGTTTCGAACAACATACATATGTTAGTGGAGTCCTGAGTCGGGGAAGCTAAAAAACCACTCCATTCGCTGATCTGAGCTTTCCCTGAGGAGTTAGACCAAAGCTTATATTAGAATTAACAAAATAGCACAATTCAGCCAGAAACGTAACTTTTGACCCAGAGCTCAGTTTCGAACAACATACATATGTTAGTGGTGTCCTGAGTCGGGGAAGCTAAAAAACCACTCCATTCGCTGATCTGAGCTTTCCCTAAGGAGTTAGACCAAAGCTTATATCAGATTTGGCAAAAGAGTGCAATTCAGCCAGAAACGTAACTTTTGACCCAGAGCTCAGTTTTGAATTACATACACATGTTAGTGGTGTCCTGAGTCGGGGAAGCTAAAAAACCACTCCATTCGCTGATCTGAGCTTTCCCTGAGGAGATAGACCAAAGCTTACATCAGAATTAGCAAAAGAGCCTAATTCAGCCAGAAATGTAACTTTTGACCCAGAACACAGTTTCGAATAACATACACATGTTACTGGTGTTCTGTCGGGGAAGGTAAAAAAAGCCACAGCATTCGCTGATATGAGCTTTCACTGAGGAGTTAGACCAAAACTTATATCAGAATTAGCAAAAGAGCCTAATTCAGCCAGAAACGTAACTTTTGACCCAGAGCTCAGTTTCGAACAACATACAAAGTTTTGTAGTATCCTGAGTCGGGAAACCTAGAAAACCACTCCATTTGCTGATCTGAGCTTTCCCTGAGGAGTTAGACCAAAGCTTACATCAGAATTAGCAAAAGAGCCTAATTCAGCCAGAAACGTAACTTTTGACCCAGAGCTCAGTTTAGAACAACATACATATGTCAGTGGTGTCCTGAGTCGGGGAAGCTAAAAAAACCACTCCATTCGCTGATCTGAGCTTTCCCTAAGGAGTTAGACCAAAGCTTATATCAGATTTGGCAAAAGAGTGCAATTCATCCAGAAACGTAACTTTTGACACAGAGCTCAGTTTCGAACAACATACATATGTTAGTGGAGTCCTGAGTCGGGGAAGCTAAAAAACCACTCCATTCGCTGATCTGAGCTTTCCCTGAGGAGTTAGACCAAAGCTTATATTAGAATTAACAAAATAGCACAATTCAGCCAGAAACGTAACTTTTGACCCAGAGCTCAGTTTCGAACAACATACATATGTTAGTGGTGTCCTGAGTCGGGGAAGCTAAAAAACCACTCCATTCGCTGATCTGAGCTTTCCCTAAGGAGTTAGACCAAAGCTTATATCAGATTTGGCAAAAGAGTGCAATTCAGCCAGAAACGTAACTTTTGACCCAGAGCTCAGTTTTGAATTACATACACATGTTAGTGGTGTCCTGAGTCGGGGAAGCTAAAAAACCACTCCATTCGCTGATCTGAGCTTTCCCTGAGGAGATAGACCAAAGCTTACATCAGAATTAGCAAAAGAGCCTAATTCAGCCAGAAATGTAACTTTTGACCCAGAACACAGTTTCGAATAACATACACATGTTACTGGTGTTCTGTCGGGGAAGGTAAAAAAAGCCACAGCATTCGCTGATATGAGCTTTCACTGAGGAGTTAGACCAAAACTTATATCAGAATTAGCAAAAGAGCCTAATTCAGCCAGAAACGTAACTTTTGACCCAGAGCTCAGTTTCGAACAACATACAAAGTTTTGTAGTATCCTGAGTCGGGAAACCTAGAAAACCACTCCATTTGCTGATCTGAGCTTTCCCTGAGGAGTTAGACGAAAGCTTATATTAGAATTGGCAAAATAGCACAATTCAACAAGAAACGTAACTTTTGACCCAGAGCTCAGTTTCCAATAACATACAATTGTTAGTGGAGTCCTGAGTCGGGGAAGCTAAAAAACCACTCCATTCGCTGATCTGAGCTTTCACTGAGGAGTTAGACCAAAGCTTATATCAGATTTGGCAAAAGAGTGCAATTCAGCCAGAAACGTAACTTTTGACACAGAGCTCAGTTTCGAACAACATATATATGTTAGTGGAGTCCTGAGTCGGGGAAGCTAAAAAACCACTCCATTCGCTGATCTGAGCTTTCCCTGAGGAGTTAGACCAAAGCTTATATCAGATTTGGCAAAAGAGTGCAATTCAGCCAGAAACGTAACTTTTGACCCACCATGCAGTTTCGAATAACATAAACACGTTAATGGTGTCCTGAGTCGGGGAAGCTAAAAAACCTCTCCATTCGCTGATCTGAGCTTTCCCTGAGGAGTTAGACCAAAGCTTATATTAGAATTAACAAAATAGCACAATTCAGCCAGAAACGTAACTTTTGACCCAGAGCTCAGTTTCGAACAACATACATATGTTAGTGGTGTCCTGAGTCGGGGAAGCTAAAAAACCACTCCATTCGCTGATCTGAGCTTTCCCTAAGGAGTTAGACCAAAGCTTATATCAGATTTGGCAAAAGAGTGCAATTCAGCCAGAAACGTAACTTTTGACCCAGAGCTCAGTTTTGAATTACATACACATGTTAGTGGTGTCCTGAGTCGGGGAAGCTAGAAAACCACTCCATTCGCTGATCTGAGCTTTCCCTGAGGAGTTAGACGAAAGCTTATATTAGAATTGGCAAAATAGCACAATTCAACAAGAAACGTAACTTTTGACCCAGAGCTCAGTTTCCAATAACATACAATTGTTAGTGGAGTCCTGAGTCGGGGAAGCTAAAAAACCACTCCATTCGCTGATCTGAGCTTTCCCTGAGGAGATAGACCAAAGCTTATATCAGAATTGGCAAAAGAGCCCAATTCATCCAGAAACGTAACTTTTGACCCAGAGCTCAGTTTCGAACAACATACAAAGTTTTGTAGTATCCTGAGTCGGGAAACCTAGAAAACCACTCCATTCGCTGATCTGAGCTTTCCCTGAGGAGATAGACGAAAGCTTATATTAGAATTGGCAAAAGAGCCTAATTCATCCAGAAACGTAACTTTTGACTCAGAGCTCAGTTTCGAACAACATACAAAGTTTTGTAGTATCCTGAGTCGGGAAACCTAGAAAACCACTCCATTCGCTGATCTGAGCTTTCCCTGAGGAGTTAGACGAAAGCTTATATTAGAATTGGCAAAATAGCACAATTCAACAAGAAACGTAACTTTTGACCCAGAGCTCAGTTTCCAATAACATACAATTGTTAGTGGAGTCCTGAGTCGGGGAAGCTAAAAAACCACTCCATTTGCTTATCTGAGCTTTCACTGAGGAGTTAGACCAAAGCTTATATCAGAATTGGCAAAAGAGCCCAATTCAGCCAGAAATGTAACTTTTGACCCACAACGCAGTTTCGAATAACATAAACACATTAATGGTGTCCAGAGTCGAGGAAGCTAAAAGACCACTCCATTCGAGGATCTGCGCTTTCCCTGAGGAGTTAGACCAAAGCTTATATCAGATTTGGCAAAAGAGTGCAATTCAGCCAGAAACGTAACTTTTGACCCAGAGCTCAGTTTTGAATTACATACACATGTTAGTGGTGTCCTGAGTCGGGGAAGCTAAAAAACCACTCCATTCGCTGATCTGAGCTTTCCCTGAGGAGATAGACCAAAGCTTACATCAGAATTAGCAAAAGAGCCTAATTCAGCCAGAAACGTAACTTTTGACCCAGAGCTCAGTTTAGAACAACATACATATGTCAGTGGTGTCCTGAGTCGGGGAAGCTAAAAAAACCACTCCATTCGCTGATCTGAGCTTTCCCTAAGGAGTTAGACCAAAGCTTATATCAGATTTGGCAAAAGAGTGCAATTCATCCAGAAACGTAACTTTTGACACAGAGCTCAGTTTCGAACAACATACATATGTTAGTGGAGTCCTGAGTCGGGGAAGCTAAAAAACCACTCCATTCGCTGATCTGAGCTTTCCCTGAGGAGTTAGACCAAAGCTTATATTAGAATTAACAAAATAGCACAATTCAGCCAGAAACGTAACTTTTGACCCAGAGCTCAGTTTCGAACAACATACATATGTTAGTGGTGTCCTGAGTCGGGGAAGCTAAAAAACCACTCCATTCGCTGATCTGAGCTTTCCCTAAGGAGTTAGACCAAAGCTTATATCAGATTTGGCAAAAGAGTGCAATTCAGCCAGAAACGTAACTTTTGACCCAGAGCTCAGTTTTGAATTACATACACATGTTAGTGGTGTCCTGAGTCGGGGAAGCTAAAAAACCACTCCATTCGCTGATCTGAGCTTTCCCTGAGGAGATAGACCAAAGCTTACATCAGAATTAGCAAAAGAGCCTAATTCAGCCAGAAATGTAACTTTTGACCCAGAACACAGTTTCGAATAACATACACATGTTACTGGTGTTCTGTCGGGGAAGGTAAAAAAAGCCACAGCATTCGCTGATATGAGCTTTCACTGAGGAGTTAGACCAAAACTTATATCAGAATTAGCAAAAGAGCCTAATTCAGCCAGAAACGTAACTTTTGACCCAGAGCTCAGTTTCGAACAACATACAAAGTTTTGTAGTATCCTGAGTCGGGAAACCTAGAAAACCACTCCATTTGCTGATCTGAGCTTTCCCTGAGGAGTTAGACCAAAGCTTACATCAGAATTAGCAAAAGAGCCTAATTCAGCCAGAAACGTAACTTTTGACCCAGAGCTCAGTTTAGAACAACATACATATGTCAGTGGTGTCCTGAGTCGGGGAAGCTAAAAAAACCACTCCATTCGCTGATCTGAGCTTTCCCTAAGGAGTTAGACCAAAGCTTATATCAGATTTGGCAAAAGAGTGCAATTCATCCAGAAACGTAACTTTTGACACAGAGCTCAGTTTCGAACAACATACATATGTTAGTGGAGTCCTGAGTCGGGGAAGCTAAAAAACCACTCCATTCGCTGATCTGAGCTTTCCCTGAGGAGTTAGACCAAAGCTTATATTAGAATTAACAAAATAGCACAATTCAGCCAGAAACGTAACTTTTGACCCAGAGCTCAGTTTCGAACAACATACATATGTTAGTGGTGTCCTGAGTCGGGGAAGCTAAAAAACCACTCCATTCGCTGATCTGAGCTTTCCCTAAGGAGTTAGACCAAAGCTTATATCAGATTTGGCAAAAGAGTGCAATTCAGCCAGAAACGTAACTTTTGACCCAGAGCTCAGTTTTGAATTACATACACATGTTAGTGGTGTCCTGAGTCGGGGAAGCTAAAAAACCACTCCATTCGCTGATCTGAGCTTTCCCTGAGGAGATAGACCAAAGCTTACATCAGAATTAGCAAAAGAGCCTAATTCAGCCAGAAATGTAACTTTTGACCCAGAACACAGTTTCGAATAACATACACATGTTACTGGTGTTCTGTCGGGGAAGGTAAAAAAAGCCACAGCATTCGCTGATATGAGCTTTCACTGAGGAGTTAGACCAAAACTTATATCAGAATTAGCAAAAGAGCCTAATTCAGCCAGAAACGTAACTTTTGACCCAGAGCTCAGTTTCGAACAACATACAAAGTTTTGTAGTATCCTGAGTCGGGAAACCTAGAAAACCACTCCATTTGCTGATCTGAGCTTTCCCTGAGGAGTTAGACGAAAGCTTATATTAGAATTGGCAAAATAGCACAATTCAACAAGAAACGTAACTTTTGACCCAGAGCTCAGTTTCCAATAACATACAATTGTTAGTGGAGTCCTGAGTCGGGGAAGCTAAAAAACCACTCCATTCGCTGATCTGAGCTTTCACTGAGGAGTTAGACCAAAGCTTATATCAGATTTGGCAAAAGAGTGCAATTCAGCCAGAAACGTAACTTTTGACACAGAGCTCAGTTTCGAACAACATATATATGTTAGTGGAGTCCTGAGTCGGGGAAGCTAAAAAACCACTCCATTCGCTGATCTGAGCTTTCCCTGAGGAGTTAGACCAAAGCTTATATCAGATTTGGCAAAAGAGTGCAATTCAGCCAGAAACGTAACTTTTGACCCACCATGCAGTTTCGAATAACATAAACACGTTAATGGTGTCCTGAGTCGGGGAAGCTAAAAAACCTCTCCATTCGCTGATCTGAGCTTTCCCTGAGGAGTTAGACCAAAGCTTATATTAGAATTAACAAAATAGCACAATTCAGCCAGAAACGTAACTTTTGACCCAGAGCTCAGTTTCGAACAACATACATATGTTAGTGGTGTCCTGAGTCGGGGAAGCTAAAAAACCACTCCATTCGCTGATCTGAGCTTTCCCTAAGGAGTTAGACCAAAGCTTATATCAGATTTGGCAAAAGAGTGCAATTCAGCCAGAAACGTAACTTTTGACCCAGAGCTCAGTTTTGAATTACATACACATGTTAGTGGTGTCCTGAGTCGGGGAAGCTAGAAAACCACTCCATTCGCTGATCTGAGCTTTCCCTGAGGAGTTAGACGAAAGCTTATATTAGAATTGGCAAAATAGCACAATTCAACAAGAAACGTAACTTTTGACCCAGAGCTCAGTTTCCAATAACATACAATTGTTAGTGGAGTCCTGAGTCGGGGAAGCTAAAAAACCACTCCATTCGCTGATCTGAGCTTTCCCTGAGGAGATAGACCAAAGCTTATATCAGAATTGGCAAAAGAGCCCAATTCATCCAGAAACGTAACTTTTGACCCAGAGCTCAGTTTCGAACAACATACAAAGTTTTGTAGTATCCTGAGTCGGGAAACCTAGAAAACCACTCCATTCGCTGATCTGAGCTTTCCCTGAGGAGATAGACGAAAGCTTATATTAGAATTGGCAAAAGAGCCTAATTCATCCAGAAACGTAACTTTTGACTCAGAGCTCAGTTTCGAACAACATACAAAGTTTTGTAGTATCCTGAGTCGGGAAACCTAGAAAACCACTCCATTCGCTGATCTGAGCTTTCCCTGAGGAGTTAGACGAAAGCTTATATTAGAATTGGCAAAATAGCACAATTCAACAAGAAACGTAACTTTTGACCCAGAGCTCAGTTTCCAATAACATACAATTGTTAGTGGAGTCCTGAGTCGGGGAAGCTAAAAAACCACTCCATTTGCTTATCTGAGCTTTCACTGAGGAGTTAGACCAAAGCTTATATCAGAATTGGCAAAAGAGCCCAATTCAGCCAGAAATGTAACTTTTGACCCACAACGCAGTTTCGAATAACATAAACACATTAATGGTGTCCAGAGTCGAGGAAGCTAAAAGACCACTCCATTCGAGGATCTGCGCTTTCCCTGAGGAGTTAGACCAAAGCTTATATCAGATTTGGCAAAAGAGTGCAATTCAGCCAGAAACGTAACTTTTGACCCAGAGCTCAGTTTTGAATTACATACACATGTTAGTGGTGTCCTGAGTCGGGGAAGCTAAAAAACCACTCCATTCGCTGATCTGAGCTTTCCCTGAGGAGATAGACCAAAGCTTACATCAGAATTAGCAAAAGAGCCTAATTCAGCCAGAAACGTAACTTTTGACCCAGAGCTCAGTTTAGAACAACATACATATGTCAGTGGTGTCCTGAGTCGGGGAAGCTAAAAAAACCACTCCATTCGCTGATCTGAGCTTTCCCTAAGGAGTTAGACCAAAGCTTATATCAGATTTGGCAAAAGAGTGCAATTCATCCAGAAACGTAACTTTTGACACAGAGCTCAGTTTCGAACAACATACATATGTTAGTGGAGTCCTGAGTCGGGGAAGCTAAAAAACCACTCCATTCGCTGATCTGAGCTTTCCCTGAGGAGTTAGACCAAAGCTTATATTAGAATTAACAAAATAGCACAATTCAGCCAGAAACGTAACTTTTGACCCAGAGCTCAGTTTCGAACAACATACATATGTTAGTGGTGTCCTGAGTCGGGGAAGCTAAAAAACCACTCCATTCGCTGATCTGAGCTTTCCCTAAGGAGTTAGACCAAAGCTTATATCAGATTTGGCAAAAGAGTGCAATTCAGCCAGAAACGTAACTTTTGACCCAGAGCTCAGTTTTGAATTACATACACATGTTAGTGGTGTCCTGAGTCGGGGAAGCTAAAAAACCACTCCATTCGCTGATCTGAGCTTTCCCTGAGGAGATAGACCAAAGCTTACATCAGAATTAGCAAAAGAGCCTAATTCAGCCAGAAATGTAACTTTTGACCCAGAACACAGTTTCGAATAACATACACATGTTACTGGTGTTCTGTCGGGGAAGGTAAAAAAAGCCACAGCATTCGCTGATATGAGCTTTCACTGAGGAGTTAGACCAAAACTTATATCAGAATTAGCAAAAGAGCCTAATTCAGCCAGAAACGTAACTTTTGACCCAGAGCTCAGTTTCGAACAACATACAAAGTTTTGTAGTATCCTGAGTCGGGAAACCTAGAAAACCACTCCATTTGCTGATCTGAGCTTTCCCTGAGGAGTTAGACCAAAGCTTACATCAGAATTAGCAAAAGAGCCTAATTCAGCCAGAAACGTAACTTTTGACCCAGAGCTCAGTTTAGAACAACATACATATGTCAGTGGTGTCCTGAGTCGGGGAAGCTAAAAAAACCACTCCATTCGCTGATCTGAGCTTTCCCTAAGGAGTTAGACCAAAGCTTATATCAGATTTGGCAAAAGAGTGCAATTCATCCAGAAACGTAACTTTTGACACAGAGCTCAGTTTCGAACAACATACATATGTTAGTGGAGTCCTGAGTCGGGGAAGCTAAAAAACCACTCCATTCGCTGATCTGAGCTTTCCCTGAGGAGTTAGACCAAAGCTTATATTAGAATTAACAAAATAGCACAATTCAGCCAGAAACGTAACTTTTGACCCAGAGCTCAGTTTCGAACAACATACATATGTTAGTGGTGTCCTGAGTCGGGGAAGCTAAAAAACCACTCCATTCGCTGATCTGAGCTTTCCCTAAGGAGTTAGACCAAAGCTTATATCAGATTTGGCAAAAGAGTGCAATTCAGCCAGAAACGTAACTTTTGACCCAGAGCTCAGTTTTGAATTACATACACATGTTAGTGGTGTCCTGAGTCGGGGAAGCTAAAAAACCACTCCATTCGCTGATCTGAGCTTTCCCTGAGGAGATAGACCAAAGCTTACATCAGAATTAGCAAAAGAGCCTAATTCAGCCAGAAATGTAACTTTTGACCCAGAACACAGTTTCGAATAACATACACATGTTACTGGTGTTCTGTCGGGGAAGGTAAAAAAAGCCACAGCATTCGCTGATATGAGCTTTCACTGAGGAGTTAGACCAAAACTTATATCAGAATTAGCAAAAGAGCCTAATTCAGCCAGAAACGTAACTTTTGACCCAGAGCTCAGTTTCGAACAACATACAAAGTTTTGTAGTATCCTGAGTCGGGAAACCTAGAAAACCACTCCATTTGCTGATCTGAGCTTTCCCTGAGGAGTTAGACGAAAGCTTATATTAGAATTGGCAAAATAGCACAATTCAACAAGAAACGTAACTTTTGACCCAGAGCTCAGTTTCCAATAACATACAATTGTTAGTGGAGTCCTGAGTCGGGGAAGCTAAAAAACCACTCCATTCGCTGATCTGAGCTTTCACTGAGGAGTTAGACCAAAGCTTATATCAGATTTGGCAAAAGAGTGCAATTCAGCCAGAAACGTAACTTTTGACACAGAGCTCAGTTTCGAACAACATATATATGTTAGTGGAGTCCTGAGTCGGGGAAGCTAAAAAACCACTCCATTCGCTGATCTGAGCTTTCCCTGAGGAGTTAGACCAAAGCTTATATCAGATTTGGCAAAAGAGTGCAATTCAGCCAGAAACGTAACTTTTGACCCACAATGCAGTTTCGAATAACATAAACACGTTAATGGTGTCCTGAGTCGGGGAAGCTAAAAAACCTCTCCATTCGCTGATCTGAGCTTTCCCTGAGGAGTTAGACCAAAGCTTATATTAGAATTAACAAAATAGCACAATTCAGCCAGAAACGTAACTTTTGACCCAGAGCTCAGTTTCGAACAACATACATATGTTAGTGGTGTCCTGAGTCGGGGAAGCTAAAAAACCACTCCATTCGCTGATCTGAGCTTTCCCTAAGGAGTTAGACCAAAGCTTATATCAGATTTGGCAAAAGAGTGCAATTCAGCCAGAAACGTAACTTTTGACCCAGAGCTCAGTTTTGAATTACATACACATGTTAGTGGTGTCCTGATTTGGGGAAGCTAAAAAACCACTCCATTCGCTGATCTGAGCTTTCCCTAAGGAGTTAGACCAAAGCTTATATCAGATTTGGCAAAAGAGTGCAATTCAGCCAGAAACGTAACTTTTGACCCAGAGCTCAGTTTTGAATTACATACACATGTTAGTGGTGTCCTGAGTCGGGGAAGCTAAAAAACCACTCCATTCGCTGATCTGAGCTTTCCCTGAGGAGATAGACCAAAGCTTACATCAGAATTAGCAAAAGAGCCTAATTCAGCCAGAAATGTAACTTTTGACCCAGAACACAGTTTCGAATAACATACACATGTTACTGGTGTTCTGTCGGGGAAGGTAAAAAAAGCCACAGCATTCGCTGATATGAGCTTTCACTGAGGAGTTAGACCAAAACTTATATCAGAATTAGCAAAAGAGCCTAATTCAGCCAGAAACGTAACTTTTGACCCAGAGCTCAGTTTCGAACAACATACAAAGTTTTGTAGTATCCTGAGTCGGGAAACCTAGAAAACCACTCCATTTGCTGATCTGAGCTTTCCCTGAGGAGTTAGACCAAAGCTTACATCAGAATTAGCAAAAGAGCCTAATTCAGCCAGAAACGTAACTTTTGACACAGAGCTCAGTTTAGAACAACATACATATGTCAGTGGTGTCCTGAGTCGGGGAAGCTAAAAAAACCACTCCATTCGCTGATCTGAGCTTTCCCTAAGGAGTTAGACCAAAGCTTATATCAGATTTGGCAAAAGAGTGCAATTCATCCAGAAACGTAACTTTTGACACAGAGCTCAGTTTCGAACAACATACATATGTTAGTGGAGTCCTGAGTCGGGGAAGCTAAAAAACCACTCCATTCGCTGATCTGAGGTTTCCCTGAGGAGTTAGACCAAAGCTTATATTAGAATTAACAAAATAGCACAATTCAGCCAGAAACGTAACTTTTGACCCAGAGCTCAGTTTCGAACAACATACATATGTTAGTGGTGTCCTGAGTCGGGGAAGCTAAAAAACCACTCCATTCGCTGATCTGAGCTTTCCCTAAGGAGTTAGACCAAAGCTTATATCAGATTTGGCAAAAGAGTGCAATTCAGCCAGAAACGTAACTTTTGACCCAGAGCTCAGTTTTGAATTACATACACATGTTAGTGGTGTCCTGAGTCGGGGAAGCTAAAAAACCACTCCATTCGCTGATCTGAGCTTTCCCTGAGGAGATAGACCAAAGCTTACATCAGAATTAGCAAAAGAGCCTAATTCAGCCAGAAATGTAACTTTTGACCCAGAACACAGTTTCGAATAACATACACATGTTACTGGTGTTCTGTCGGGGAAGGTAAAAAAAGCCACAGCATTCGCTGATATGAGCTTTCACTGAGGAGTTAGACCAAAACTTATATCAGAATTAGCAAAGGAGCCTAATTCAGCCAGAAACGTAACTTTTGACCCACAGCTCAGTTTCGAACAACATACAAAGTTTTGTAGTATCCTGAGTCGGGAAACCTAGAAAACCACTCCATTTGCTGATCTGAGCTTTCCCTGAGGAGTTAGACGAAAGCTTATATTAGAATTGGCAAAATAGCACAATTCAACAAGAAACGTAACTTTTGACCCAGAGCTCAGTTTCCAATAACATACAATTGTTAGTGGAGTCCTGAGTCGGGGAAGCTAAAAAACCACTCCATTCGCTGATCTGAGCTTTCACTGAGGAGTTAGACCAAAGCTTATATCAGATTTGGCAAAAGAGTGCAATTCAGCCAGAAACGTAACTTTTGACACAGAGCTCAGTTTCGAACAACATATATATGTTAGTGGAGTCCTGAGTCGGGGAAGCTAAAAAACCACTCCATTCGCTGATCTGAGCTTTCCCTGAGGAGTTAGACCAAAGCTTATATCAGATTTGGCAAAAGAGTGCAATTCAGCCAGAAACGTAACTTTTGACCCACAATGCAGTTTCGAATAACATAAACACGTTAATGGTGTCCTGAGTCGGGGAAGCTAAAAAACCTCTCCATTCGCTGATCTGAGCTTTCCCTGAGGAGTTAGACCAAAGCTTATATTAGAATTAACAAAATAGCACAATTCAGCCAGAAACGTAACTTTTGACCCAGAGCTCAGTTTCGAACAACATACATATGTTAGTGGTGTCCTGAGTCGGGGAAGCTAAAAAACCACTCCATTCGCTGATCTGAGCTTTCCCTAAGGAGTTAGACCAAAGCTTATATCAGATTTGGCAAAAGAGTGCAATTCAGCCAGAAACGTAACTTTTGACCCAGAGCTCAGTTTTGAATTACATACACATGTTAGTGGTGTCCTGATTTGGGGAAGCTAAAAAACCACTCCATTCGCTGATCTGAGCTTTCCCTAAGGAGTTAGACCAAAGCTTATATCAGATTTGGCAAAAGAGTGCAATTCAGCCAGAAACGTAACTTTTGACCCAGAGCTCATTTTTGAATTACATACACATGTTAGTGGTGTCCTGAGTCGGGGAAGCTAAAAAACCACTCCATTCGCTGATCTGATCTTTCCCTGAGGAGATAGACCAAAGCTTACATCAGAATTAGCAAAAGAGCCTAATTCAGCCAGAAATGTAACTTTTGACCCAGAACACAGTTTCGAATAACATACACATGTTACTGGTGTTCTGTCGGGGAAGGTAAAAAAAGCCACAGCATTCGCTGATATGAGCTTTCACTGAGGAGTTAGACCAAAACTTATATCAGAATTAGCAAAAGAGCCTAATTCAGCCAGAAACGTAACTTTTGACCCAGAGCTCAGTTTCGAACAACATACAAAGTTTTGTAGTATCCTGAGTCGGGAAACCTAGAAAACCACTCCATTCGCTGATCTGAGCTGTCCCTGAGGAGTTAGACGAAAGCTTATATTAGAATTGGCAAAATAGCACAATTCAACAAGAAACGTAACTTTTGACCCAGAGCTCAGTTTCCAATAACATACAATTGTTAGTGGAGTCCTGAGTCGGGGAAGCTAAAAAACCACTCCATTCGCTGATCTGAGCTTTCACTGAGGAGTTAGACCAAAGCTTATATCAGATTTGGCAAAAGAGTGCAATTCAGCCAGAAACGTAACTTTTGACACAGAGCTCAGTTTCGAACAACATACATATGTTAGTGGAGTCCTGAGTCGGGGAAGCTAAAAAACCACTCCATTCGCTGATCTGAGCTTTCCCTGAGGAGTTAGACCAAAGCTTATATCAGATTTGGCAAAAGAGTGCAATTCAGCCAGAAACGTAACTTTTGACCCACAATGCAGTTTCGAATAACATAAACACGTTAATGGTGTCCTGAGTCGGGGAAGCTAAAAAACCACTCCATTCGCTGATCTGAGCTTTCCCTGAGATAGACCAAAGCTTACATCAGAATTAGCAAAAGAGCCTAATTCAGCCAGAAACGTAACTTTTGACACAGATCTAAGTTACGAATAACATACACATGTTAGTCGTGTCCTTTCGAGGAAGGTAAAAAAAAACACACCATTCGCTGATATGAGCTTTCCCTGAGGAGTTAGACCAAAGCTTATATCAGAATTGGCAAAAGAGCCCAATTGAGCCACAAACGTAACTTTTGACCCAGAGCTCAGTTTTGAATTACATACACATGTTAGTGGTGTCCTGAGTTGGGGAAGCTAAAAAACCACTCCATTCGCTGATCTGAGCTTTCCCTAAGGAGTTAGACCAAAGCTTATATCAGATTTGGCAAAAGAGTGCAATTCAGCCAGAAACGTAACTTTTGACCCAGAGCTCATTTTTGAATTACATACACATGTTAGTGGTGTCCTGAGTCGGGGAAGCTAAAAAACCACTCCATTCGCTGATCTGAGCTTTCCCTGAGGAGATAGACCAAAGCTTACATCAGAATTAGCAAAAGAGCCTAATTCAGCCAGAAATGTAACTTTTGACCCAGAACACAGTTTCGAATAACATACACATGTTACTGGTGTTCTGTCGGGGAAGGTAAAAAAAGCCACAGCATTCGCTGATATGAGCTTTCACTGAGGAGTTAGACAAAAGCTTATATCAGAATTAGCAAAAGAGCCTAATTCAGTCAGAAACGTAACTTTTGACCCAGAGCTCAGTTTCGAACAACATACAAAGTTTTGTAGTATCCTGAGTCGGGAAACCTAGAAAACTACTCCATTCGCTGATCTGAGCTTTCCCTGAGGAGTTAGACGAAAGCTTATATTAGAATTGGCAAAATAGCACAATTCAACAAGAAACGTAACTTTTGACCCAGAGCTCAGTTTCCAATAACATACAATTTTTAGTGGAGTCCTGAGTCGGGGAAGCTAAAAAACCACTCCATTCGCTGATCTGAGCTTTCACTGAGGAGTTAGACCAAAGCTTACATCAGAATTAGCAAAAGAGCCTAATTCAGCCAGAAACGTAACTTTTGACCCAGAGCTCAGTTTCGAACAACATACATATGTTAGTGGTGTCCTGAGTCGGGGAAGCTAAAAAAACCACTCCATTCGCTGATCTGAGCTTTCCCTAAGGAGTTAGACCAAAGCTTATATCAGATTTGGCAAAAGAGTGCAATTCAGCCAGAAACGTAACTTTTGACCCACAATGCAGTTTCGAATAACATAAACACGTTAATGGTGTCCTGAGACGGGGAAGCTAAAAAACCACTCCATTCGCTGATCTGAGCTTTCCCTGAGATAGACCAAAGCTTACATCAGAATTAGCAAAAGAGCCTAATTCAGCCAGAAACGTAACTTTTGACCCAGAGCTCAGTTTCGAACAACATACATATGTTAGTGGTGTCCTGAGTCGGGGAAGCTAAAAAAACCACTCCATTCGCTGATCTGAGCTTTCCCTAAGGAGTTAGACCAAATCTTATATCAGATTTGGCAAAAGAGTGCAATTCAGCCAGAAACGTAACTTTTGACACAGAGCTCAGTTTCCAACAACATACATATGTTAGTGGAGTCCTGAGTCGGGGAAGCTAAAAAACCTCTCCATTCGCTGATCTGAGCTTTCCCTGAGGAGTTAGACCAAAGCTTATATTAGAATTAACAAAATAGCACAATTCAGCCAGAAACGTAACTTTTGACCCAGAGCTCAGTTTCGAACAACATACATATGTTAGTGGTGTCCTGAGTCGGGGAAGCTAAAAAACCACTCCATTCGCTGATCTGAGCTTTCCCTAAGGAGTTAGACCAAAGCTTATATCAGATTTGGCAAAAGAGTGCAATTCAGCCAGAAACGTAACTTTTGACCCAGAGCTCAGTTTTGAATTACATACACATGTTAGTGGTGTCCTGAGTCGGGGAAGCTAAAAAACCACTCCATTCGCTGATCTGAGCTTTCCCTGAGGAGATAGACCAATGCTTACATCAGAATTAGCAAAAGAGCCTAATTCAGCCAGAAATGTAACTTTTGACCCAGAACACAGTTTCGAATAACATACACATGTTACTGGTGTTCTGTCGGGGAAGGTAAAAAAAGCCACAGCATTCGCTGATATGAGCTTTCACTGAGGAATTAGACCAAAACTTATATCAGAATTAGCAAAAGAGCCTAATTCAGCCAGAAACGTAACTTTTGACCCAGAGCTCAGTTTCGAACAACATACAAAGTTTTGTAGTATCCTGAGTCGGGAAACCGAGAAAACCACTCCATTCGCTGATCTGAGCTTTCCCTGAGGAGTTAGACGAAAGCTTATATTAGAATTGGCAAAATAGCACAATTCAACAAGAAACGTAACTTTTGACCCAGAGCTCAGTTTCCAATAACATACAATTGTTAGTGGAGTCCTGAGTCGGGGAAGCTAATAAACCAATCCATTCGCTGATCTGAGCTTTCACTGAGGAGTTAGACCAAAGCTTACATCAGAATTAGCAAAAGAGCCTAATTCAGCCAGAAACGTAACTTTTGACCCAGAGCTCAGTTTCGAACAACATACATATGTTAGTGGTGTCCTGAGTCGGGGAAGCTAAAAAAACCACTCCATTCGCTGATCTGAGCTTTCCCTAAGGAGTTAGACCAAATCTTATATCAGATTTGGCAAAAGAGTGCAATTCAGCCAGAAACGTAACTTTTGACACAGAGCTCAGTTTCGAACAACATACATATGTTAGTGGAGTCCTGAGTCGGGGAAGCTAAAAAACCTCTCCATTCGCTGATCTGAGCTTTCCCTGAGGAGTTAGACCAAAGCTTATATTAGAATTAACAAAATAGCACAATTCTGCCAGAAACGTAACTTTTGACCCAGAGCTCAGTTTCGAACAACATACATATGTTAGTGGTGTCCTGAGTCGGGGAAGCTAAAAAACCACTCCATTCGCTGATCTGAGCTTTCCCTAAGGAGTTAGACCAAAGCTTATATCAGATTTGGCAAAAGAGTGCAATTCAGCCAGAAACGTAACTTTTGACCCAGAGCTCAGTTTTGAATTACATACTCATCTTAGTGGTGTCCTGAGTCGGGGAAGCTAAAAAACCACTCCATTCGCTGATCTGAGCTTTCCCTGAGGAGATAGACCAAAGCTTACATCAGAATAAGCAAAAGAGCCTAATTCAGCCAGAAATGTAACTTTTGACCCAGAACACAGTTTCGAATAACATACACATGTTACTGGTGTTCTGTCGGGGAAGGTAAAAAAAGCCACAGCATTCGCTGATATGAGCTTTCACTGAGGAGTTAGACCAAAGCTTATATCAGAATTAGCAAAAGAGCCTAATTCAGTCAGAAACGTAACTTTTGACCCAGAGCTCAGTTTCGAACAACATACAAAGTTTTGTAGTATCCTGAGTCGGGAAACCTAGAAAACTACTCCATTCGCTGATCTGAGCTTTCCCTGAGGAGTTAGACGAAAGCTTATATTAGAATTGGCAAAATAGCACAATTCAACAAGAAACGTAACTTTTGACCCAGAGCTCAGTTTCCAATAACATACAATTTTTAGTGGAGTCCTGAGTCGGGGAAGCTAAAAAACCACTCCATTCGCTGATCTGAGCTTTCACTGAGGAGTTAGACCAAAGCTTACATCAGAATTAGCAAAAGAGCCTAATTCAGCCAGAAACGTAACTTTTGACCCAGAGCTCAGTTTCGAACAACATACATATGTTAGTGGTGTCCTGAGTCGGGGAAGCTAAAAAAACCACTCCATTCGCTGATCTGAGCTTTCCCTAAGGAGTTAGACCAAAGCTTATATCAGATTTGGCAAAAGAGTGCAATTCAGCCAGAAACGTAACTTTTGACCCACAATGCAGTTTCGAATAACATAAACACGTTAATGGTGTCCTGAGTCGGGGAAGCTAAAAAACCACTCCATTCGCTGATCTGAGCTTTCCCTGAGGAGATAGACGAAAGCTTATATTAGAATTGGCAAAAGAGCCTAATTCAGCCAGAAACGTAACTTTTGACTCAGAGCTCAGTTTCGAAGAACATACAAAGTTTTGTAGTATCCTGAGTCGGGAAACCTAGAAAACCACTCCATTCGCTGATCTGAGCTTTCCCTGAGGAGTTAGACGAAAGCTTATATTAGAATTGGCAAAATAGCACAATTCAACAAGAAACGTAACTTTTGACCCAGAGCTCAGTTTCCAATAACATACAATTGTTAGTGGAGTCCTGAGTCGGGGAAGCTAAAAAACCACTCCATTCGCTGATCTGAGCTTTCCCTGAGGAGATAGACCAAAGCTTATATCAGAATTGGCAAAAGAGCCCAATTCATCCAGAAACGTAACTTTTGACCCAGAGCTCAGTTTCGAACAACATACAAAGTTTTGTAGTATCCTGAGTCGGGAAACCTAGAAAACCACTCCATTCGCTGATCTGAGCTTTCCCTGAGGAGATAGACGAAAGCTTATATTAGAATTGGCAAAAGAGCCTAATTCATCCAGAAACGTAACTTTTGACTCAGAGCTCAGTTTCGAACAACATACAAAGTTTTGTAGTATCCTGAGTCGGGAAACCTAGAAAACCACTCCATTCGCTGATCTGAGCTTTCCCTGAGGAGTTAGACGAAAGCTTATATTAGAATTGGCAAAATAGCACAATTCAACAAGAAACGTAACTTTTGACCCAGAGCTCAGTTTCCAATAACATACAATTGTTAGTGGAGTCCTGAGTCGGGGAAGCTAAAAAACCACTCCATTTGCTTATCTGAGCTTTCACTGAGGAGTTAGACCAAAGCTTATATCAGAATTGGCAAAAGAGCCCAATTCAGCCAGAAATGTAACTTTTGACCCACAACGCAGTTTCGAATAACATAAACACATTAATGGTGTCCAGAGTCGAGGAAGCTAAAAGACCACTCCATTCGAGGATCTGCGCTTTCCCTGAGGAGTTAGACCAAAGCTTATATCAGATTTGGCAAAAGAGTGCAATTCAGCCAGAAACGTAACTTTTGACCCAGAGCTCAGTTTTGAATTACATACACATGTTAGTGGTGTCCTGAGTCGGGGAAGCTAAAAAACCACTCCATTCGCTGATCTGAGCTTTCCCTGAGGAGATAGACCAAAGCTTACATCAGAATTAGCAAAAGAGCCTAATTCAGCCAGAAACGTAACTTTTGACCCAGAGCTCAGTTTAGAACAACATACATATGTCAGTGGTGTCCTGAGTCGGGGAAGCTAAAAAAACCACTCCATTCGCTGATCTGAGCTTTCCCTAAGGAGTTAGACCAAAGCTTATATCAGATTTGGCAAAAGAGTGCAATTCATCCAGAAACGTAACTTTTGACACAGAGCTCAGTTTCGAACAACATACATATGTTAGTGGAGTCCTGAGTCGGGGAAGCTAAAAAACCACTCCATTCGCTGATCTGAGCTTTCCCTGAGGAGTTAGACCAAAGCTTATATTAGAATTAACAAAATAGCACAATTCAGCCAGAAACGTAACTTTTGACCCAGAGCTCAGTTTCGAACAACATACATATGTTAGTGGTGTCCTGAGTCGGGGAAGCTAAAAAACCACTCCATTCGCTGATCTGAGCTTTCCCTAAGGAGTTAGACCAAAGCTTATATCAGATTTGGCAAAAGAGTGCAATTCAGCCAGAAACGTAACTTTTGACCCAGAGCTCAGTTTTGAATTACATACACATGTTAGTGGTGTCCTGAGTCGGGGAAGCTAAAAAACCACTCCATTCGCTGATCTGAGCTTTCCCTGAGGAGATAGACCAAAGCTTACATCAGAATTAGCAAAAGAGCCTAATTCAGCCAGAAATGTAACTTTTGACCCAGAACACAGTTTCGAATAACATACACATGTTACTGGTGTTCTGTCGGGGAAGGTAAAAAAAGCCACAGCATTCGCTGATATGAGCTTTCACTGAGGAGTTAGACCAAAACTTATATCAGAATTAGCAAAAGAGCCTAATTCAGCCAGAAACGTAACTTTTGACCCAGAGCTCAGTTTCGAACAACATACAAAGTTTTGTAGTATCCTGAGTCGGGAAACCTAGAAAACCACTCCATTTGCTGATCTGAGCTTTCCCTGAGGAGTTAGACCAAAGCTTACATCAGAATTAGCAAAAGAGCCTAATTCAGCCAGAAACGTAACTTTTGACCCAGAGCTCAGTTTAGAACAACATACATATGTCAGTGGTGTCCTGAGTCGGGGAAGCTAAAAAACCACTCCATTCGCTGATCTGAGCTTTCCCTAAGGAGTTAGACCAAAGCTTATATCAGATTTGGCAAAAGAGTGCAATTCAGCCAGAAACGTAACTTTTGACCCAGAGCTCAGTTTTGAATTACATACACATGTTAGTGGTGTCCTGAGTCGGGGAAGCTAAAAAACCACTCCATTCGCTGATCTGAGCTTTCCCTGAGGAGATAGACCAAAGCTTACATCAGAATTAGCAAAAGAGCCTAATTCAGCCAGAAATGTAACTTTTGACCCAGAACACAGTTTCGAATAACATACACATGTTACTGGTGTTCTGTCGGGGAAGGTAAAAAAAGCCACAGCATTCGCTGATATGAGCTTTCACTGAGGAGTTAGACCAAAACTTATATCAGAATTAGCAAAAGAGCCTAATTCAGCCAGAAACGTAACTTTTGACCCAGAGCTCAGTTTCGAACAACATACAAAGTTTTGTAGTATCCTGAGTCGGGAAACCTAGAAAACCACTCCATTTGCTGATCTGAGCTTTCCCTGAGGAGTTAGACGAAAGCTTATATTAGAATTGGCAAAATAGCACAATTCAACAAGAAACGTAACTTTTGACCCAGAGCTCAGTTTCCAATAACATACAATTTTTAGTGGAGTCCTGAGTCGGGGAAGCTAAAAAACCACTCCATTCGCTGATCTGAGCTTTCACTGAGGAGTTAGACCAAAGCTTACATCAGAATTAGCAAAAGAGCCTAATTCAGCCAGAAACGTAACTTTTGACCCAGAGCTCAGTTTCGAACAACATACATATGTTAGTGGTGTCCTGAGTCGGGGAAGCTAAAAAAACCACTCCATTCGCTGATCTGAGCTTTCCCTAAGGAGTTAGACCAAAGCTTATATCAGATTTGGCAAAAGAGTGCAATTCAGCCAGAAACGTAACTTTTGATCCACAATGCAGTTTCGAATAACATAAACACGTTAATGGTGTCCTGAGTCGGGGAAGCTAAAAAACCACTCCATTCGCTGATCTGAGCTTTCCCTGAGGAGATAGACGAAAGCTTATATTAGAATTGGCAAAAGAGCCTAATTCAGCCAGAAACGTAACTTTTGACTCAGAGCTCAGTTTCGAAGAACATACAAAGTTTTGTAGTATCCTGAGTCGGGAAACCTAGAAAACCACTCCATTCGCTGATCTGAGCTTTCCCTGAGGAGTTAGACGAAAGCTTATATTAGAATTGGCAAAATAGCACAATTCAACAAGAAACGTAACTTTTGACCCAGAGCTCAGTTTCCAATAACATACAATTGTTAGTGGAGTCCTGAGTCGGGGAAGCTAAAAAACCACTCCATTCGCTGATCTGAGCTTTCCCTGAGGAGATAGACCAAAGCTTATATCAGAATTGGCAAAAGAGCCCAATTCATCCAGAAACGTAACTTTTGACCCAGAGCTCAGTTTCGAACAACATACAAAGTTTTGTAGTATCCTGAGTCGGGAAACCTAGAAAACCACTCCATTCGCTGATCTGAGCTTTCCCTGAGGAGATAGACGAAAGCTTATATTAGAATTGGCAAAAGAGCCTAATTCATCCAGAAACGTAACTTTTGACTCAGAGCTCAGTTTCGAACAACATACAAAGTTTTGTAGTATCCTGAGTCGGGAAACCTAGAAAACCACTCCATTCGCTGATCTGAGCTTTCCCTGAGGAGTTAGACGAAAGCTTATATTAGAATTGGCAAAATAGCACAATTCAACAAGAAACGTAACTTTTGACCCAGAGCTCAGTTTCCAATAACATACAATTGTTAGTGGAGTCCTGAGTCGGGGAAGCTAAAAAACCACTCCATTTGCTTATCTGAGCTTTCACTGAGGAGTTAGACCAAAGCTTATATCAGAATTGGCAAAAGAGCCCAATTCAGCCAGAAATGTAACTTTTGACCCACAACGCAGTTTCGAATAACATAAACACATTAATGGTGTCCAGAGTCGAGGAAGCTAAAAGACCACTCCATTCGAGGATCTGCGCTTTCCCTGAGGAGTTAGACCAAAGCTTATATCAGATTTGGCAAAAGAGTGCAATTCAGCCAGAAACGTAACTTTTGACCCAGAGCTCAGTTTTGAATTACATACACATGTTAGTGGTGTCCTGAGTCGGGGAAGCTAAAAAACCACTCCATTCGCTGATCTGAGCTTTCCCTGAGGAGATAGACCAAAGCTTACATCAGAATTAGCAAAAGAGCCTAATTCAGCCAGAAACGTAACTTTTGACCCAGAGCTCAGTTTAGAACAACATACATATGTCAGTGGTGTCCTGAGTCGGGGAAGCTAAAAAAACCACTCCATTCGCTGATCTGAGCTTTCCCTAAGGAGTTAGACCAAAGCTTATATCAGATTTGGCAAAAGAGTGCAATTCATCCAGAAACGTAACTTTTGACACAGAGCTCAGTTTCGAACAACATACATATGTTAGTGGAGTCCTGAGTCGGGGAAGCTAAAAAACCACTCCATTCGCTGATCTGAGCTTTCCCTGAGGAGTTAGACCAAAGCTTATATTAGAATTAACAAAATAGCACAATTCAGCCAGAAACGTAACTTTTGACCCAGAGCTCAGTTTCGAACAACATACATATGTTAGTGGTGTCCTGAGTCGGGGAAGCTAAAAAACCACTCCATTCGCTGATCTGAGCTTTCCCTGAGGAGATAGACGAAAGCTTATATTAGAATTGGCAAAAGAGCCTAATTCAGCCAGAAACGTAACTTTTGACTCAGAGCTCAGTTTCGAAGAACATACAAAGTTTTGTAGTATCCTGAGTCGGGAAACCTAGAAAACCACTCCATTCGCTGATCTGAGCTTTCCCTGAGGAGTTAGACGAAAGCTTATATTAGAATTGGCAAAATAGCACAATTCAACAAGAAACGTAACTTTTGACCCAGAGCTCAGTTTCCAATAACATACAATTGTTAGTGGAGTCCTGAGTCGGGGAAGCTAAAAAACCACTCCATTCGCTGATCTGAGCTTTCCCTGAGGAGATAGACCAAAGCTTATATCAGAATTGGCAAAAGAGCCCAATTCATCCAGAAACGTAACTTTTGACCCAGAGCTCAGTTTCGAACAACATACAAAGTTTTGTAGTATCCTGAGTCGGGAAACCTAGAAAACCACTCCATTCGCTGATCTGAGCTTTCCCTGAGGAGATAGACGAAAGCTTATATTAGAATTGGCAAAAGAGCCTAATTCATCCAGAAACGTAACTTTTGACTCAGAGCTCAGTTTCGAACAACATACAAAGTTTTGTAGTATCCTGAGTCGGGAAACCTAGAAAACCACTCCATTCGCTGATCTGAGCTTTCCCTGAGGAGTTAGACGAAAGCTTATATTAGAATTGGCAAAATAGCACAATTCAACAAGAAACGTAACTTTTGACCCAGAGCTCAGTTTCCAATAACATACAATTGTTAGTGGAGTCCTGAGTCGGGGAAGCTAAAAAACCACTCCATTTGCTTATCTGAGCTTTCACTGAGGAGTTAGACCAAAGCTTATATCAGAATTGGCAAAAGAGCCCAATTCAGCCAGAAATGTAACTTTTGACCCACAACGCAGTTTCGAATAACATAAACACATTAATGGTGTCCAGAGTCGAGGAAGCTAAAAGACCACTCCATTCGAGGATCTGCGCTTTCCCTGAGGAGTTAGACCAAAGCTTATATCAGATTTGGCAAAAGAGTGCAATTCAGCCAGAAACGTAACTTTTGACCCAGAGCTCAGTTTTGAATTACATACACATGTTAGTGGTGTCCTGAGTCGGGGAAGCTAAAAAACCACTCCATTCGCTGATCTGAGCTTTCCCTGAGGAGATAGACCAAAGCTTACATCAGAATTAGCAAAAGAGCCTAATTCAGCCAGAAACGTAACTTTTGACCCAGAGCTCAGTTTAGAACAACATACATATGTCAGTGGTGTCCTGAGTCGGGGAAGCTAAAAAAACCACTCCATTCGCTGATCTGAGCTTTCCCTAAGGAGTTAGACCAAAGCTTATATCAGATTTGGCAAAAGAGTGCAATTCATCCAGAAACGTAACTTTTGACACAGAGCTCAGTTTCGAACAACATACATATGTTAGTGGAGTCCTGAGTCGGGGAAGCTAAAAAACCACTCCATTCGCTGATCTGAGCTTTCCCTGAGGAGTTAGACCAAAGCTTATATTAGAATTAACAAAATAGCACAATTCAGCCAGAAACGTAACTTTTGACCCAGAGCTCAGTTTCGAACAACATACATATGTTAGTGGTGTCCTGAGTCGGGGAAGCTAAAAAACCACTCCATTCGCTGATCTGAGCTTTCCCTAAGGAGTTAGACCAAAGCTTATATCAGATTTGGCAAAAGAGTGCAATTCAGCCAGAAACGTAACTTTTGACCCAGAGCTCAGTTTTGAATTACATACACATGTTAGTGGTGTCCTGAGTCGGGGAAGCTAAAAAACCACTCCATTCGCTGATCTGAGCTTTCCCTGAGGAGATAGACCAAAGCTTACATCAGAATTAGCAAAAGAGCCTAATTCAGCCAGAAATGTAACTTTTGACCCAGAACACAGTTTCGAATAACATACACATGTTACTGGTGTTCTGTCGGGGAAGGTAAAAAAAGCCACAGCATTCGCTGATATGAGCTTTCACTGAGGAGTTAGACCAAAACTTATATCAGAATTAGCAAAAGAGCCTAATTCAGCCAGAAACGTAACTTTTGACCCAGAGCTCAGTTTCGAACAACATACAAAGTTTTGTAGTATCCTGAGTCGGGAAACCTAGAAAACCACTCCATTTGCTGATCTGAGCTTTCCCTGAGGAGTTAGACCAAAGCTTACATCAGAATTAGCAAAAGAGCCTAATTCAGCCAGAAACGTAACTTTTGACCCAGAGCTCAGTTTAGAACAACATACATATGTCAGTGGTGTCCTGAGTCGGGGAAGCTAAAAAAACCACTCCATTCGCTGATCTGAGCTTTCCCTAAGGAGTTAGACCAAAGCTTATATCAGATTTGGCAAAAGAGTGCAATTCATCCAGAAACGTAACTTTTGACACAGAGCTCAGTTTCGAACAACATACATATGTTAGTGGAGTCCTGAGTCGGGGAAGCTAAAAAACCACTCCATTCGCTGATCTGAGCTTTCCCTGAGGAGTTAGACCAAAGCTTATATTAGAATTAACAAAATAGCACAATTCAGCCAGAAACGTAACTTTTGACCCAGAGCTCAGTTTCGAACAACATACATATGTTAGTGGTGTCCTGAGTCGGGGAAGCTAAAAAACCACTCCATTCGCTGATCTGAGCTTTCCCTAAGGAGTTAGACCAAAGCTTATATCAGATTTGGCAAAAGAGTGCAATTCAGCCAGAAACGTAACTTTTGACCCAGAGCTCAGTTTTGAATTACATACACATGTTAGTGGTGTCCTGAGTCGGGGAAGCTAAAAAACCACTCCATTCGCTGATCTGAGCTTTCCCTGAGGAGATAGACCAAAGCTTACATCAGAATTAGCAAAAGAGCCTAATTCAGCCAGAAATGTAACTTTTGACCCAGAACACAGTTTCGAATAACATACACATGTTACTGGTGTTCTGTCGGGGAAGGTAAAAAAAGCCACAGCATTCGCTGATATGAGCTTTCACTGAGGAGTTAGACCAAAACTTATATCAGAATTAGCAAAAGAGCCTAATTCAGCCAGAAACGTAACTTTTGACCCAGAGCTCAGTTTCGAACAACATACAAAGTTTTGTAGTATCCTGAGTCGGGAAACCTAGAAAACCACTCCATTTGCTGATCTGAGCTTTCCCTGAGGAGTTAGACGAAAGCTTATATTAGAATTGGCAAAATAGCACAATTCAACAAGAAACGTAACTTTTGACCCAGAGCTCAGTTTCCAATAACATACAATTGTTAGTGGAGTCCTGAGTCGGGGAAGCTAAAAAGCACTCCATTCGCTGATCTGAGCTTTCACTGAGGAGTTAGACCAAAGCTTATATCAGATTTGGCAAAAGAGTGCAATTCAGCCAGAAACGTAACTTTTGACACAGAGCTCAGTTTCGAACAACATATATATGTTAGTGGAGTCCTGAGTCGGGGAAGCTAAAAAACCACTCCATTCGCTGATCTGAGCTTTCCCTGAGGAGTTAGACCAAAGCTTATATCAGATTTGGCAAAAGAGTGCAATTCAGCCAGAAACGTAACTTTTGACCCACAATGCAGTTTCGAATAACATAAACACGTTAATGGTGTCCTGAGTCGGGGAAGCTAAAAAACCTCTCCATTCGCTGATCTGAGCTTTCCCTGAGGAGTTAGACCAAAGCTTATATTAGAATTAACAAAATAGCACAATTCAGCCAGAAACGTAACTTTTGACCCAGAGCTCAGTTTCGAACAACATACATATGTTAGTGGTGTCCTGAGTCGGGGAAGCTAAAAAACCACTCCATTCGCTGATCTGAGCTTTCCCTAAGGAGTTAGACCAAAGCTTATATCAGATTTGGCAAAAGAGTGCAATTCAGCCAGAAACGTAACTTTTGACCCAGAGCTCAGTTTTGAATTACATACACATGTTAGTGGTGTCCTGAGTCGGGGAAGCTAGAAAACCACTCCATTCGCTGATCTGAGCTTTCCCTGAGGAGTTAGACGAAAGCTTATATTAGAATTGGCAAAATAGCACAATTCAACAAGAAACGTAACTTTTGACCCAGAGCTCAGTTTCCAATAACATACAATTGTTAGTGGAGTCCTGAGTCGGGGAAGCTAAAAAACCACTCCATTCGCTGATCTGAGCTTTCCCTGAGGAGATAGACCAAAGCTTATATCAGAATTGGCAAAAGAGCCCAATTCATCCAGAAACGTAACTTTTGACCCAGAGCTCAGTTTCGAACAACATACAAAGTTTTGTAGTATCCTGAGTCGGGAAACCTAGAAAACCACTCCATTCGCTGATCTGAGCTTTCCCTGAGGAGATAGACGAAAGCTTATATTAGAATTGGGAAAAGAGCCTAATTCATCCAGAAACGTAACTTTTGACTCAGAGCTCAGTTTCGAACAACATACAAAGTTTTGTAGTATCCTGAGTCGGGAAACCTAGAAAACCACTCCATTCGCTGATCTGAGCTTTCCCTGAGGAGTTAGACGAAAGCTTATATTAGAATTGGCAAAATAGCACAATTCAACAAGAAACGTAACTTTTGACCCAGAGCTCAGTTTCCAATAACATACAATTGTTAGTGGAGTCCTGAGTCGGGGAAGCTAAAAAACCACTCCATTTGCTTATCTGAGCTTTCACTGAGGAGTTAGACCAAAGCTTATATCAGAATTGGCAAAAGAGCCCAATTCAGCCAGAAATGTAACTTTTGACCCACAACGCAGTTTCGAATAACATAAACACATTAATGGTGTCCAGAGTCGAGGAAGCTAAAAGACCACTCCATTCGAGGATCTGCGCTTTCCCTGAGGAGTTAGACCAAAGCTTATATCAGATTTGGCAAAAGAGTGCAATTCAGCCAGAAACGTAACTTTTGACCCAGAGCTCAGTTTTGAATTACATACACATGTTAGTGGTGTCCTGAGTCGGGGAAGCTAAAAAACCACTCCATTCGCTGATCTGAGCTTTCCCTGAGGAGATAGACCAAAGCTTACATCAGAATTAGCAAAAGAGCCTAATTCAGCCAGAAACGTAACTTTTGACCCAGAGCTCAGTTTAGAACAACATACATATGTCAGTGGTGTCCTGAGTCGGGGAAGCTAAAAAAACCACTCCATTCGCTGATCTGAGCTTTCCCTAAGGAGTTAGACCAAAGCTTATATCAGATTTGGCAAAAGAGTGCAATTCATCCAGAAACGTAACTTTTGACACAGAGCTCAGTTTCGAACAACATACATATGTTAGTGGAGTCCTGAGTCGGGGAAGCTAAAAAACCACTCCATTCGCTGATCTGAGCTTTCCCTGAGGAGTTAGACCAAAGCTTATATTAGAATTAACAAAATAGCACAATTCAGCCAGAAACGTAACTTTTGACCCAGAGCTCAGTTTCGAACAACATACATATGTTAGTGGTGTCCTGAGTCGGGGAAGCTAAAAAACCACTCCATTCGCTGATCTGAGCTTTCCCTAAGGAGTTAGACCAAAGCTTATATCAGATTTGGCAAAAGAGTGCAATTCAGCCAGAAACGTAACTTTTGACCCAGAGCTCAGTTTTGAATTACATACACATGTTAGTGGTGTCCTGAGTCGGGGAAGCTAAAAAACCACTCCATTCGCTGATCTGAGCTTTCCCTGAGGAGATAGACCAAAGCTTACATCAGAATTAGCAAAAGAGCCTAATTCAGCCAGAAATGTAACTTTTGACCCAGAACACAGTTTCGAATAACATACACATGTTACTGGTGTTCTGTCGGGGAAGGTAAAAAAAGCCACAGCATTCGCTGATATGAGCTTTCACTGAGGAGTTAGACCAAAACTTATATCAGAATTAGCAAAAGAGCCTAATTCAGCCAGAAACGTAACTTTTGACCCAGAGCTCAGTTTCGAACAACATACAAAGTTTTGTAGTATCCTGAGTCGGGAAACCTAGAAAACCACTCCATTTGCTGATCTGAGCTTTCCCTGAGGAGTTAGACCAAAGCTTACATCAGAATTAGCAAAAGAGCCTAATTCAGCCAGAAACGTAACTTTTGACCCAGAGCTCAGTTTAGAACAACATACATATGTCAGTGGTGTCCTGAGTCGGGGAAGCTAAAAAAACCACTCCATTCGCTGATCTGAGCTTTCCCTAAGGAGTTAGACCAAAGCTTATATCAGATTTGGCAAAAGAGTGCAATTCATCCAGAAACGTAACTTTTGACACAGAGCTCAGTTTCGAACAACATACATATGTTAGTGGAGTCCTGAGTCGGGGAAGCTAAAAAACCACTCCATTCGCTGATCTGAGCTTTCCCTGAGGAGTTAGACCAAAGCTTATATTAGAATTAACAAAATAGCACAATTCAGCCAGAAACGTAACTTTTGACCCAGAGCTCAGTTTCGAACAACATACATATGTTAGTGGTGTCCTGAGTCGGGGAAGCTAAAAAACCACTCCATTCGCTGATCTGAGCTTTCCCTAAGGAGTTAGACCAAAGCTTATATCAGATTTGGCAAAAGAGTGCAATTCAGCCAGAAACGTAACTTTTGACCCAGAGCTCAGTTTTGAATTACATACACATGTTAGTGGTGTCCTGAGTCGGGGAAGCTAAAAAACCACTCCATTCGCTGATCTGAGCTTTCCCTGAGGAGATAGACCAAAGCTTACATCAGAATTAGCAAAAGAGCCTAATTCAGCCAGAAATGTAACTTTTGACCCAGAACACAGTTTCGAATAACATACACATGTTACTGGTGTTCTGTCGGGGAAGGTAAAAAAAGCCACAGCATTCGCTGATATGAGCTTTCACTGAGGAGTTAGACCAAAACTTATATCAGAATTAGCAAAAGAGCCTAATTCAGCCAGAAACGTAACTTTTGACCCAGAGCTCAGTTTCGAACAACATACAAAGTTTTGTAGTATCCTGAGTCGGGAAACCTAGAAAACCACTCCATTTGCTGATCTGAGCTTTCCCTGAGGAGTTAGACGAAAGCTTATATTAGAATTGGCAAAATAGCACAATTCAACAAGAAACGTAACTTTTGACCCAGAGCTCAGTTTCCAATAACATACAATTGTTAGTGGAGTCCTGAGTCGGGGAAGCTAAAAAACCACTCCATTCGCTGATCTGAGCTTTCACTGAGGAGTTAGACCAAAGCTTATATCAGATTTGGCAAAAGAGTGCAATTCAGCCAGAAACGTAACTTTTGACACAGAGCTCAGTTTCGAACAACATATATATGTTAGTGGAGTCCTGAGTCGGGGAAGCTAAAAAACCACTCCATTCGCTGATCTGAGCTTTCCCTGAGGAGTTAGACCAAAGCTTATATCAGATTTGGCAAAAGAGTGCAATTCAGCCAGAAACGTAACTTTTGACCCACAATGCAGTTTCGAATAACATAAACACGTTAATGGTGTCCTGAGTCGGGGAAGCTAAAAAACCTCTCCATTCGCTGATCTGAGCTTTCCCTGAGGAGTTAGACCAAAGCTTATATTAGAATTAACAAAATAGCACAATTCAGCCAGAAACGTAACTTTTGACCCAGAGCTCAGTTTCGAACAACATACATATGTTAGTGGTGTCCTGAGTCGGGGAAGCTAAAAAACCACTCCATTCGCTGATCTGAGCTTTCCCTAAGGAGTTAGACCAAAGCTTATATCAGATTTGGCAAAAGAGTGCAATTCAGCCAGAAACGTAACTTTTGACCCAGAGCTCAGTTTTGAATTACATACACATGTTAGTGGTGTCCTGATTTGGGGAAGCTAAAAAACCACTCCATTCGCTGATCTGAGCTTTCCCTAAGGAGTTAGACCAAAGCTTATATCAGATTTGGCAAAAGAGTGCAATTCAGCCAGAAACGTAACTTTTGACCCAGAGCTCAGTTTTGAATTACATACACATGTTAGTGGTGTCCTGAGTCGGGGAAGCTAAAAAACCACTCCATTCGCTGATCTGAGCTTTCCCTGAGGAGATAGACCAAAGCTTACATCAGAATTAGCAAAAGAGCCTAATTCAGCCAGAAATGTAACTTTTGACCCAGAACACAGTTTCGAATAACATACACATGTTACTGGTGTTCTGTCGGGGAAGGTAAAAAAAGCCACAGCATTCGCTGATATGAGCTTTCACTGAGGAGTTAGACCAAAACTTATATCAGAATTAGCAAAAGAGCCTAATTCAGCCAGAAACGTAACTTTTGACCCAGAGCTCAGTTTCGAACAACATACAAAGTTTTGTAGTATCCTGAGTCGGGAAACCTAGAAAACCACTCCATTTGCTGATCTGAGCTTTCCCTGAGGAGTTAGACCAAAGCTTACATCAGAATTAGCAAAAGAGCCTAATTCAGCCAGAAACGTAACTTTTGACCCAGAGCTCAGTTTAGAACAACATACATATGTCAGTGGTGTCCTGAGTCGGGGAAGCTAAAAAAACCACTCCATTCGCTGATCTGAGCTTTCCCTAAGGAGTTAGACCAAAGCTTATATCAGATTTGGCAAAAGAGTGCAATTCATCCAGAAACGTAACTTTTGACACAGAGCTCAGTTTCGAACAACATACATATGTTAGTGGAGTCCTGAGTCGGGGAAGCTAAAAAACCACTCCATTCGCTGATCTGAGGTTTCCCTGAGGAGTTAGACCAAAGCTTATATCAGATTTGGCAAAAGAGTGCAATTCAGCCAGAAACGTAACTTTTGACACAGAGCTCAGTTTCGAACAACATATATATGTTAGTGGAGTCCTGAGTCGGGGAAGCTAAAAAACCACTCCATTCGCTGATCTGAGCTTTCCCTGAGGAGTTAGACCAAAGCTTATATCAGATTTGGCAAAAGAGTGCAATTCAGCCAGAAACGTAACTTTTGACCCACAATGCAGTTTCGAATAACATAAACACGTTAATGGTGTCCTGAGTCGGGGAAGCTAAAAAACCTCTCCATTCGCTGATCTGAGCTTTCCCTGAGGAGTTAGACCAAAGCTTATATTAGAATTAACAAAATAGCACAATTCAGCCAGAAACGTAACTTTTGACCCAGAGCTCAGTTTCGAACAACATACATATGTTAGTGGTGTCCTGAGTCGGGGAAGCTAAAAAACCACTCCATTCGCTGATCTGAGCTTTCCCTAAGGAGTTAGACCAAAGCTTATATCAGATTTGGCAAAAGAGTGCAATTCAGCCAGAAACGTAACTTTTGACCCAGAGCTCAGTTTTGAATTACATACACATGTTAGTGGTGTCCTGATTTGGGGAAGCTAAAAAACCACTCCATTCGCTGATCTGAGCTTTCCCTAAGGAGTTAGACCAAAGCTTATATCAGATTTGGCAAAAGAGTGCAATTCAGCCAGAAACGTAACTTTTGACCCAGAGCTCATTTTTGAATTACATACACATGTTAGTGGTGTCCTGAGTCGGGGAAGCTAAAAAACCACTCCATTCGCTGATCTGATCTTTCCCTGAGGAGATAGACCAAAGCTTACATCAGAATTAGCAAAAGAGCCTAATTCAGCCAGAAATGTAACTTTTGACCCAGAACACAGTTTCGAATAACATACACATGTTACTGGTGTTCTGTCGGGGAAGGTAAAAAAAGCCACAGCATTCGCTGATATGAGCTTTCACTGAGGAGTTAGACCAAAACTTATATCAGAATTAGCAAAAGAGCCTAATTCAGCCAGAAACGTAACTTTTGACCCAGAGCTCAGTTTCGAACAACATACAAAGTTTTGTAGTATCCTGAGTCGGGAAACCTAGAAAACCACTCCATTCGCTGATCTGAGCTGTCCCTGAGGAGTTAGACGAAAGCTTATATTAGAATTGGCAAAATAGCACAATTCAACAAGAAACGTAACTTTTGACCCAGAGCTCAGTTTCCAATAACATACAATTGTTAGTGGAGTCCTGAGTCGGGGAAGCTAAAAAACCACTCCATTCGCTGATCTGAGCTTTCACTGAGGAGTTAGACCAAAGCTTATATCAGATTTGGCAAAAGAGTGCAATTCAGCCAGAAACGTAACTTTTGACACAGAGCTCAGTTTCGAACAACATACATATGTTAGTGGAGTCCTGAGTCGGGGAAGCTAAAAAACCACTCCATTCGCTGATCTGAGCTTTCCCTGAGGAGTTAGACCAAAGCTTATATCAGATTTGGCAAAAGAGTGCAATTCAGCCAGAAACGTAACTTTTGACCCACAATGCAGTTTCGAATAACATAAACACGTTAATGGTGTCCTGAGTCGGGGAAGCTAAAAAACCACTCCATTAGCTGATCTGAGCTTTCCCTGAGATAGACCAAAGCTTACATCAGAATTAGCAAAAGAGCCTAATTCAGCCAGAAACGTAACTTTTGACACAGATATAAGTTACGAATAACATACACATGTTAGTCGTGTCCTTTCGAGGAAGGTAAAAAAAAAAACACCATTCGCTGATATGAGCTTTCCCTGAGGAGATAGACCAAAGCTTACATCAGAATTAGCAAAAGAGCCTAATTCAGCCAGAAATGTAACTTTTGACCCAGAACACAGTTTCGAATAACATACACATGTTACTGGTGTTCTGTCGGGGAAGGTAAAAAAAGCCACAGCATTCGCTGATATGAGCTTTCACTGAGGAGTTAGACCAAAACTTATATCAGAATTAGCAAAAGAGCCTAATTCAGCCAGAAACGTAACTTTTGACCCAGAGCTCAGTTTCGAACAACATACAAAGTTTTGTAGTATCCTGAGTCGGGAAACCTAGAAAACCACTCCATTTGCTGATCTGAGCTTTCCCTGAGGAGTTAGACCAAAGCTTACATCAGAATTAGCAAAAGAGCCTAATTCAGCCAGAAACGTAACTTTTGACCCAGAGCTCAGTTTAGAACAACATACATATGTCAGTGGTGTCCTGAGTCGGGGAAGCTAAAAAAACCACTCCATTCGCTGATCTGAGCTTTCCCTAAGGAGTTAGACCAAAGCTTATATCAGATTTGGCAAAAGAGTGCAATTCATCCAGAAACGTAACTTTTGACACAGAGCTCAGTTTCGAACAACATACATATGTTAGTGGAGTCCTGAGTCGGGGAAGCTAAAAAACCACTCCATTCGCTGATCTGAGGTTTCCCTGAGGAGTTAGACGAAAGCTTATATTAGAATTGGCAAAATAGCACAATTCAACAAGAAACGTAACTTTTGACCCAGAGCTCAGTTTCCAATAACATACAATTGTTAGTGGAGTCCTGAGTCGGGGAAGCTAAAAAACCACTCCATTCGCTGATCTGAGCTTTCACTGAGGAGTTAGACCAAAGCTTATATCAGATTTGGCAAAAGAGTGCAATTCAGCCAGAAACGTAACTTTTGACACAGAGCTCAGTTTCGAACAACATATATATGTTAGTGGAGTCCTGAGTCGGGGAAGCTAAAAAACCACTCCATTCGCTGATCTGAGCTTTCCCTGAGGAGTTAGACCAAAGCTTATATCAGATTTGGCAAAAGAGTGCAATTCAGCCAGAAACGTAACTTTTGACCCACAATGCAGTTTCGAATAACATAAACACGTTAATGGTGTCCTGAGTCGGGGAAGCTAAAAAACCTCTCCATTCGCTGATCTGAGCTTTCCCTGAGGAGTTAGACCAAAGCTTATATTAGAATTAACAAAATAGCACAATTCAGCCAGAAACGTAACTTTTGACCCAGAGCTCAGTTTCGAACAACATACATATGTTAGTGGTGTCCTGAGTCGGGGAAGCTAAAAAACCACTCCATTCGCTGATCTGAGCTTTCCCTAAGGAGTTAGACCAAAGCTTATATCAGATTTGGCAAAAGAGTGCAATTCAGCCAGAAACGTAACTTTTGACCCAGAGCTCAGTTTTGAATTACATACACATGTTAGTGGTGTCCTGATTTGGGGAAGCTAAAAAACCACTCCATTCGCTGATCTGAGCTTTCCCTAAGGAGTTAGACCAAAGCTTATATCAGATTTGGCAAAAGAGTGCAATTCAGCCAGAAACGTAACTTTTGACCCAGAGCTCATTTTTGAATTACATACACATGTTAGTGGTGTCCTGAGTCGGGGAAGCTAAAAAACCACTCCATTCGCTGATCTGATCTTTCCCTGAGGAGATAGACCAAAGCTTACATCAGAATTAGCAAAAGAGCCTAATTCAGCCAGAAATGTAACTTTTGACCCAGAACACAGTTTCGAATAACATACACATGTTACTGGTGTTCTGTCGGGGAAGGTAAAAAAAGCCACAGCATTCGCTGATATGAGCTTTCACTGAGGAGTTAGACCAAAACTTATATCAGAATTAGCAAAAGAGCCTAATTCAGCCAGAAACGTAACTTTTGACCCAGAGCTCAGTTTCGAACAACATACAAAGTTTTGTAGTATCCTGAGTCGGGAAACCTAGAAAACCACTCCATTCGCTGATCTGAGCTGTCCCTGAGGAGTTAGACGAAAGCTTATATTAGAATTGGCAAAATAGCACAATTCAACAAGAAACGTAACTTTTGACCCAGAGCTCAGTTTCCAATAACATACAATTGTTAGTGGAGTCCTGAGTCGGGGAAGCTAAAAAACCACTCCATTCGCTGATCTGAGCTTTCACTGAGGAGTTAGACCAAAGCTTATATCAGATTTGGCAAAAGAGTGCAATTCAGCCAGAAACGTAACTTTTGACACAGAGCTCAGTTTCGAACAACATACATATGTTAGTGGAGTCCTGAGTCGGGGAAGCTAAAAAACCACTCCATTCGCTGATCTGAGCTTTCCCTGAGGAGTTAGACCAAAGCTTATATCAGATTTGGCAAAAGAGTGCAATTCAGCCAGAAACGTAACTTTTGACCCACAATGCAGTTTCGAATAACATAAACACGTTAATGGTGTCCTGAGTCGGGGAAGCTAAAAAACCACTCCATTCGCTGATCTGAGCTTTCCCTGAGATAGACCAAAGCTTACATCAGAATTAGCAAAAGAGCCTAATTCAGCCAGAAACGTAACTTTTGACACAGATCTAAGTTACGAATAACATACACGTGTTAGTCGTGTCCTTTCGAGGAAGGTAAAAAAAAAAACACCATTCGCTGATATGAGCTTTCCCTGAGGAGTTAGACCAAAGCTTATATCAGAATTGGCAAAAGAGCCCAATTGAGCCACAAACGTAACTTTTGACCCAGAGCTCAGTTTTGAATTACATACACATGTTAGTGGTGTCCTGAGTTGGGGAAGCTAAAAAACCACTCCATTCGCTGATCTGAGCTTTCCCTAAGGAGTTAGACCAAAGCTTATATCAGATTTGGCAAAAGAGTGCAATTCAGCCAGAAACGTAACTTTTGACCCAGAGCTCATTTTTGAATTACATACACATGTTAGTGGTGTCCTGAGTCGGGGAAGCTAAAAAACCACTCCATTCGCTGATCTGAGCTTTCCCTGAGGAGATAGACCAAAGCTTACATCAGAATTAGCAAAAGAGCCTAATTCAGCCAGAAATGTAACTTTTGACCCAGAACACAGTTTCGAATAACATACACATGTTACTGGTGTTCTGTCGGGGAAGGTAAAAAAAGCCACAGCATTCGCTGATATGAGCTTTCACAGAGGAGTTAGACCAAAACTTATATCAGAATTAGCAAAAGAGCCTAATTCAGCCAGAAACGTAACTTTTGACCCAGAGCTCAGTTTCGAACAACATACAAAGTTTTGTAGTATCCTGAGTCGGGAAACCTAGAAAACCACTCCATTCGCTGATCTGAGCTTTCCCTGAGGAGTTAGACGAAAGCTTACATTAGAATTGGCAAAATAGCACAATTCAACAAGAAACGTAACTTTTGACCCAGAGCTCAGTTTCCAATAACATACAATTGTTAGTGGAGTCCTGAGTCGGGGAAGCTAAAATACCACTCCATTCGCTGATCTGAGCTTTCACTGAGGAGTTAGACCAAAGCTTATATCAGATTTGGCAAAAGAGTGCAATTCAGCCAGAAACGTAACTTTTGACACAGAGCTCAGTTTCGAACAACATACATATGTTAGTGGAGTCCTGAGTCGGGGAAGCTAAAAAACCACTCCATTCGCTGATCTGAGCTTTCCCTGAGGAGTTAGACCAAAGCTTATATTAGAATTAACAAAATAGCACAATTCAGCCAGAAACGTAACTTTTGACCCAGAGCTCAGTTTCGAACAACATACATATGTTAGTGGTGTCCTGAGTCGGGGAAGCTAAAAAACCACTCCATTCGCTGATCTGAGCTTTCCCTAAGGAGTTAGACCAAAGCTTATATCAGATTTGGCAAAAGAGTGCAATTCAGCCAGAAACGTAACTTTTGACCCAGAGCTCAGTTTTGAATTACATACACATGTTAGTGGTGTCCTGAGTCGGGGAAGCTAAAAAACCACTCCATTCGCTGATCTGAGCTTTCCCTGAGGAGATAGACCAAAGCTTACATCAGAATTAGCAAAAGAGCCTAATTCAGCCAGAAATGTAACTTTTGACCCAGAACACAGTTTCGAATAACATACACATGTTACTGGTGTTCTGTCGGGGAAGGTAAAAAAAGCCACAGCATTCGCTGATATGAGCTTTCACTGAGGAGTTAGACCAAAACTTATATCAGAATTAGCAAAAGAGCCTAATTCAGCCAGAAACGTAACTTTTGACCCAGAGCTCAGTTTCGAACAACATACAAAGTTTTGTAGTATCCTGAGTCGGGAAACCTAGAAAACCACTCCATTCGCTGATCTGAGCTTTCCCTGAGGAGTTAGACGAAAGCTTATATTAGAATTGGCAAAATAGCACAATTCAACAAGAAACGTAACTTTTGACCCAGAGCTCAGTTTCCAATAACGTACAATTGTTAGTGGAGTCCTGAGTCGGGGAAGCTAATAAACCAATCCATTCGCTGATCTGAGCTTTCACTGAGGAGTTAGACCAAAGCTTACATCAGAATTAGCAAAAGAGCCTAATTCAGCCAGAAACGTAACTTTTGACCCAGAGCTCAGTTTCGAACAACATACATATTTTAGTGGTGTCCTGAGTCGGGGAAGCTAAAAAAAACCACTCCATTCGCTGATCTGAGCTTTCCCTAAGGAGTTAGACCAAATCTTATATCAGATTTGGCAAAAGAGTGCAATTCAGCCAGAAACGTAACTTTTGACACAGAGCTCAGTTTCGAACAACATACATATGTTAGTGGAGTCCTGAGTCGGGGAAGCTAAAAAACCACTCCATTCGCTGATCTGAGCTTTCCCTGAGGAGTTAGACCAAAGCTTATATCAGATTTGGCAAAAGAGTGCAATTCAGCCAGAAACGTAACTTTTGACCCACAATGCAGTTTCGAATAACATAAACACGTTAATGGTGTCCTGAGTCGGGGAAGCTAAAAAACCACTCCATTCGCTGATCTGAGCTTTCCCTGAGATAGACCAAAGCTTACATCAGAATTAGCAAAAGAGCCTAATTCAGCCAGAAACGTAACTTTTGACACAGATCTAAGTTACGAATAACATACACATGTTAGTCGTGTCCTTTCGAGGAAGGTAAAAAAAAAAACACCATTCGCTGATATGAGCTTTCCCTGAGGAGTTAGACCAAAGCTTATATCAGAATTGGCAAAAGAGCCCAATTGAGCCACAAACGTAACTTTTGACCCAGAGCTCAGTTTTGAATTACATACACATGTTAGTGGTGTCCTGAGTTGGGGAAGCTAAAAAACCACTCCATTCGCTGATCTGAGCTTTCCCTAAGGAGTTAGACCAAAGCTTATATCAGATTTGGCAAAAGAGTGCAATTCAGCCAGAAACGTAACTTTTGACCCAGAGCTCATTTTTGAATTACATACACATGTTAGTGGTGTCCTGAGTCGGGGAAGCTAAAAAACCACTCCATTCGCTGATCTGAGCTTTCCCTGAGGAGATAGACCAAAGCTTACATCAGAATTAGCAAAAGAGCCTAATTCAGCCAGAAATGTAACTTTTGACCCAGAACACAGTTTCGAATAACATACACATGTTACTGGTGTTCTGTCGGGGAAGGTAAAAAAAGCCACAGCATTCGCTGATATGAGCTTTCACTGAGGAGTTAGACCAAAACTTATATCAGAATTAGCAAAAGAGCCTAATTCAGCCAGAAACGTAACTTTTGACCCAGAGCTCAGTTTCGAACAACATACAAAGTTTTGTAGTATCCTGAGTCGGGAAACCTAGAAAACCACTCCATTCGCTGATCTGAGCTTTCCCTGAGGAGTTAGACGAAAGCTTACATTAGAATTGGCAAAATAGCACAATTCAACAAGAAACGTAACTTTTGACCCAGAGCTCAGTTTCCAATAACATACAATTGTTAGTGGAGTCCTGAGTCGGGGAAGCTAAAAAACCACTCCATTCGCTGATCTGAGCTTTCACTGAGGAGTTAGACCAAAGCTTATATCAGATTTGGCAAAAGAGTGCAATTCAGCCAGAAACGTAACTTTTGACACAGAGCTCAGTTTCGAACAACATACATATGTTAGTGGAGTCCTGAGTCGGGGAAGCTAAAAAACCACTCCATTCGCTGATCTGAGCTTTCCCTGAGGAGTTAGACCAAAGCTTATATTAGAATTAACAAAATAGCACAATTCAGCCAGAAACGTAACTTTTGACCCAGAGCTCAGTTTCGAACAACATACATATGTTAGTGGTGTCCTGAGTCGGGGAAGCTAAAAAACCACTCCATTCGCTGATCTGAGCTTTCCCTAAGGAGTTAGACCAAAGCTTATATCAGATTTGGCAAAAGAGTGCAATTCAGCCAGAAACGTAACTTTTGACCCAGAGCTCAGTTTTGAATTACATACACATGTTAGTGGTGTCCTGAGTCGGGGAAGCTAAAAAACCACTCCATTCGCTGATCTGAGCTTTCCCTGAGGAGATAGACCAAAGCTTACATCAGAATTAGCAAAAGAGCCTAATTCAGCCAGAAATGTAACTTTTGACCCAGAACACAGTTTCGAATAACATACACATGTTACTGGTGTTCTGTCGGGGAAGGTAAAAAAAGCCACAGCATTCGCTGATATGAGCTTTCACTGAGGAGTTAGACCAAAACTTATATCAGAATTAGCAAAAGAGCCTAATTCAGCCAGAAACGTAACTTTTGACCCAGAGCTCAGTTTCGAACAACATACAAAGTTTTGTAGTATCCTGAGTCGGGAAACCTAGAAAACCACTCCATTCGCTGATCTGAGCTTTCCCTGAGGAGTTAGACGAAAGCTTATATTAGAATTGGCAAAATAGCACAATTCAACAAGAAACGTAACTTTTGACCCAGAGCTCAGTTTCCATTAACATACAATTGTTAGTGGAGTCCTGAGTCGGGGAAGCTAATAAACCAATCCATTCGCTGATCTGAGCTTTCACTGAGGAGTTAGACCAAAGCTTACATCAGAATTAGCAAAAGAGCCTAATTCAGCCAGAAACGTAACTTTTGACCCAGAGCTCAGTTTCGAACAACATACATATTTTAGTGGTGTCCTGAGTCGGGGAAGCTAAAAAAAACCACTCCATTCGCTGATCTGAGCTTTCCCTAAGGAGTTAGACCAAATCTTATATCAGATTTGGCAAAAGAGTACAATTCAGCCAGAAACGTAACTTTTGACACAGAGCTCAGTTTCGAACAACATACATATGTTAGTGGAGTCCTGAGTCGGGGAAGCTAAAAAACCTCTCCATTCGCTGATCTGAGCTTTCCCTGAGGAGTTAGACCAAAGCTTATATTAGAATTAACAAAATAGCACAATTCAGCCAGAAACGTAACTTTTGACCCAGAGCTCAGTTTCGAACAACATACATATGTTAGTGGTGTCCTGAGTCGGGGAAGCTAAAAAACCACTCCATTCGCTGATCTGAGCTTTCCCTAAGGAGTTAGACCAAAGCTTATATCAGATTTGGCAAAAGAGTGCAATTCAGCCAGAAACGTAACTTTTGACCCAGAGCTCAGTTTTGAATTACATACTCATCTTAGTGGTGTCCTGAGTCGGGGAAGCTAAAAAACCACTCCATTCGCTGATCTGAGCTTTCCCTGAGGAGATAGACCAAAGCTTACATCAGAATTAGCAAAAGAGCCTAATTCAGCCAGAAATGTAACTTTTGACCCAGAACACAGTTTCGAATAACATACACATGTTACTGGTGTTCTGTCGGGGAAGGTAAAAAAAGCCACAGCATTCGCTGATATGAGCTTTCACTGAGGAGTTAGACCAAAGCTTATATCAGAATTAGCAAAAGAGCCTAATTCAGTCAGAAACGTAACTTTTGACCCAGAGCTCAGTTTCGAACAACATACAAAGTTTTGTAGTATCCTGAGTCGGGAAACCTAGAAAACCACTCCATTCGCTGATCTGAGCTTTCCCTGAGGAGTTAGACGAAAGCTTATATTAGAATTGGCAAAATAGCACAATTCAACAAGAAACGTAACTTTTGACCCAGAGCTCAGTTTCCAATAACATACAATTGTTAGTGGAGTCCTGAGTCGGGGAAGCTAATAAACCAATCCATTCGCTGATCTGAGCTTTCACTGAGGAGTTAGACCAAAGCTTACATCAGAATTAGCAAAAGAGCCTAATTCAGCCAGAAACGTAACTTTTGACCCAGAGCTCAGTTTCGAACAACATACATATTTTAGTGGTGTCCTGAGTCGGGGAAGCTAAAAAAAACCACTCCATTCGCTGATCTGAGCTTTCCCTAAGGAGTTAGACCAAATCTTATATCAGATTTGGCAAAAGAGTGCAATTCAGCCAGAAACGTAACTTTTGACACAGAGCTCAGTTTCGAACAACATACATATGTTAGTGGAGTCCTGAGTCGGGGAAGCTAAAAAACCTCTCCATTCGCTGATCTGAGCTTTCCCTGAGGAGTTAGACCAAAGCTTATATTAGAATTAACAAAATAACACAATTCAGCCAGAAACGTAACTTTTGACCCAGAGCTCAGTTTCGAACAACATACATATGTTAGTGGTGTCCTGAGTCGGGGAAGCTAAAAAACCACTCCATTCGCTGATCTGAGCTTTCCCTAAGGAGTTAGACCAAAGCTTATATCAGATTTGGCAAAAGAGTGCAATTCAGCCAGAAACGTAACTTTTGACCCAGAGCTCAGTTTTGAATTACATACTCATCTTAGTGGTGTCCTGAGTCGGGGAAGCTAAAAAACCACTCCATTCGCTGATCTGAGCTTTCCCTGAGGAGATAGACCAAAGCTTACATCAGAATTAGCAAAAGAGCCTAATTCAGCCAGAAATGTAACTTTTGACCCAGAACACAGTTTCGAATAACATACACATGTTACTGGTGTTCTGTCGGGGAAGGTAAAAAAAGCCACAGCATTCGCTGATATGAGCTTTCACTGAGGAGTTAGACCAAAGCTTATATCAGAATTAGCAAAAGAGCCTAATTCAGTCAGAAACGTAACTTTTGACCCAGAGCTCAGTTTCGAACAACATACAAAGTTTTGTAGTATCCTGAGTCGGGAAACCTAGAAAACTACTCCATTCGCTGATCTGAGCTTTCCCTGAGGAGTTAGACGAAAGCTTATATTAGAATTGGCAAAATAGCACAATTCAACAAGAAACGTAACTTTTGACCCAGAGCTCAGTTTCCAATAACATACAATTTTTAGTGGAGTCCTGAGTCGGGGAAGCTAAAAAACCACTCCATTCGCTGACCTGAGCTTTCACTGAGGAGTTAGACCAAAGCTTACATCAGAATTAGCAAAAGAGCCTAATTCAGCCAGAAACGTAACTTTTGACCCAGAGCTCAGTTTCGAACAACATACATATGTTAGTGGTGTCCTGAGTCGGGGAAGCTAAAAAAACCACTCCATTCGCTGATCTGAGCTTTCCCTAAGGAGTTAGACCAAAGCTTATATCAGATTTGGCAAAAGAGTGCAATTCAGCCAGAAACGTAACTTTTGACCCACAATGCAGTTTCGAATAACATAAACACGTTAATGGTGTCCTGAGTCGGGGAAGCTAAAAAACCACTCCATTCGCTGATCTGAGCTTTCCCTGAGGAGATAGACGAAAGCTTATATTAGAATTGGCAAAAGAGCCTAATTCAGCCAGAAACGTAACTTTTGACTCAGAGCTCAGTTTCGAAGAACATACAAAGTTTTGTAGTATCCTGAGTCGGGAAACCTAGAAAACCACTCCATTCGCTGATCTGAGCTTTCCCTGAGGAGTTAGACGAAAGCTTATATTAGAATTGGCAAAATAGCACAATTCAACAAGAAACGTAACTTTTGACCCAGAGCTCAGTTTCCAATAACATACAATTGTTAGTGGAGTCCTGAGTCGGGGAAGCTAAAAAACCACTCCATTTGCTTATCTGAGCTTTCCCTGAGGAGATAGACCAAAGCTTATATCACAATTGGCAAAAGAGCCCAATTCAGCCAGAAACGTAACTTTTGACCCAGAGCTCAGTTTCGAACAACATACAAAGTTTTGTAGTATCCTGAGTCGGGAAACCTAGAAAACCACTCCATTCGCTGATCTGAGCTTTCCCTGAGGAGATAGACGAAAGCTTATATTAGAATTGGCAAAAGAGCCTAATTCATCCAGAAACGTAACTTTTGACTCAGAGCTCAGTTTCGAACAACATACAAAGTTTTGTAGTATCCTGAGTCGGGAAACCTAGAAAACCACTCCATTCGCTGATCTGAGCTTTCCCTGAGGAGTTAGACGAAAGCTTATATTAGAATTGGCAAAATAGCACAATTCAACAAGAAACGTAACTTTTGACCCAGAGCTCAGTTTCCAATAACATACAATTGTTAGTGGAGTCCTGAGTCGGGGAAGCTAAAAAACCACTCCATTTGCTTATCTGAGCTTTCACTGAGGAGTTAGACCAAAGCTTATATCAGAATTGGCAAAAGAGCCCAATTCAGCCAGAAATGTAACTTTTGACCCACAACGCAGTTTCGAATAACATAAACACGTTAATGGTGTCCTGAGTCGGGGAAGCTAAAAGACCACTCCATTCGAGGATCTGCGCTTTCCCTGAGGAGTTAGACCAAAGCTTATATCAGATTTGGCAAAAGAGTGCAATTCAGCCAGAAACGTAACTTTTGACCCAGAGCTCAGTTTTGAATTACATACACATGTTAGTGGTGTCCTGAGTCGGGGAAGCTAAAAAACCACTCCATTCGCTGATCTGAGCTTTCCCTGAGGAGATAGACCAAAGCTTACATCAGAATTAGCAAAAGAGCCTAATTCAGCCAGAAACGTAACTTTTGACCCAGAGCTCAGTTTAGAACAACATACATATGTCAGTGGTGTCCTGAGTCGGGGAAGCTAAAAAAACCACTCCATTCGCTGATCTGAGCTTTCCCTAAGGAGTTAGACCAAAGCTTATATCAGATTTGGCAAAAGAGTGCAATTCAGCCAGAAACGTAACTTTTGACACAGAGCTCAGTTTCGAACAACATACGTATGTTAGTGGAGTCCTGAGTCGGGGAAGCTAAAAAACCACTCCATTCGCTGATCTGAGCTTTCCCTAAGGAGTTAGACCAAAGCTTATATCAGATTTGGCAAAAGAGTGCAATTCAGCCAGAAACGTAACTTTTGACCCAGAGCTCAGTTTTGAATTACATACACATGTTAGTGGTGTCCTGAGTCGGGGAAGCTAAAAAACCACTCCATTCGCTGATCTGAGCTTTCCCTGAGGAGATAGACCAAAGCTTACATCAGAATTAGCAAAAGAGCCTAATTCAGCCAGAAATGTAACTTTTGACCCAGAACACAGTTTCGAATAACATACACATGTTACTGGTGTTCTGTCGGGGAAGGTAAAAAAAGCCACAGCATTCGCTGATATGAGCTTTCACTGAGGAGTTAGACCAAAGCTTATATCAGAATTAGCAAAAGAGCCTAATTCAGTCAGAAACGTAACTTTTGACCCAGAGCTCAGTTTCGAACAACATACAAAGTTTTGTAGTATCCTGAGTCGGGAAACCTAGAAAACTACTCCATTCGCTGATCTGAGCTTTCCCTGAGGAGTTAGACGAAAGCTTATATTAGAATTGGCAAAATAGCACAATTCAACAAGAAACGTAACTTTTGACCCAGAGCTCAGTTTCCAATAACATACAATTTTTAGTGGAGTCCTGAGTCGGGGAAGCTAAAAAACCACTCCATTCGCTGACCTGAGCTTTCACTGAGGAGTTAGACCAAAGCTTACATCAGAATTAGCAAAAGAGCCTAATTCAGCCAGAAACGTAACTTTTGACCCAGAGCTCAGTTTCGAACAACATACATATGTTAGTGGTGTCCTGAGTCGGGGAAGCTAAAAAAACCACTCCATTCGCTGATCTGAGCTTTCCCTAAGGAGTTAGACCAAAGCTTATATCAGATTTGGCAAAAGAGTGCAATTCAGCCAGAAACGTAACTTTTGACCCACAATGCAGTTTCGAATAACATAAACACGTTAATGGTGTCCTGAGTCGGGGAAGCTAAAAAACCACTCCATTCGCTGATCTGAGCTTTCCCTGAGGAGATAGACGAAAGCTTATATTAGAATTGGCAAAAGAGCCTAATTCAGCCAGAAACGTAACTTTTGACTCAGAGCTCAGTTTCGAAGAACATACAAAGTTTTGTAGTATCCTGAGTCGGGAAACCTAGAAAACCACTCCATTCGCTGATCTGAGCTTTCCCTGAGGAGTTAGACGAAAGCTTATATTAGAATTGGCAAAATAGCACAATTCAACAAGAAACGTAACTTTTGACCCAGAGCTCAGTTTCCAATAACATACAATTGTTAGTGGAGTCCTGAGTCGGGGAAGCTAAAAAACCACTCCATTTGCTTATCTGAGCTTTCCCTGAGGAGATAGACCAAAGCTTATATCACAATTGGCAAAAGAGCCCAATTCAGCCAGAAACGTAACTTTTGACCCAGAGCTCAGTTTCGAACAACATACAAAGTTTTGTAGTATCCTGAGTCGGGAAACCTAGAAAACCACTCCATTCGCTGATCTGAGCTTTCCCTGAGGAGATAGACGAAAGCTTATATTAGAATTGGCAAAAGAGCCTAATTCATCCAGAAACGTAACTTTTGACTCAGAGCTCAGTTTCGAACAACATACAAAGTTTTGTAGTATCCTGAGTCGGGAAACCTAGAAAACCACTCCATTCGCTGATCTGAGCTTTCCCTGAGGAGTTAGACGAAAGCTTATATTAGAATTGGCAAAATAGCACAATTCAACAAGAAACGTAACTTTTGACCCAGAGCTCAGTTTCCAATAACATACAATTGTTAGTGGAGTCCTGAGTCGGGGAAGCTAAAAAACCACTCCATTTGCTTATCTGAGCTTTCACTGAGGAGTTAGACCAAAGCTTATATCAGAATTGGCAAAAGAGCCCAATTCAGCCAGAAATGTAACTTTTGACCCACAACGCAGTTTCGAATAACATAAACACGTTAATGGTGTCCTGAGTCGGGGAAGCTAAAAGACCACTCCATTCGAGGATCTGCGCTTTCCCTGAGGAGTTAGACCAAAGCTTATATCAGATTTGGCAAAAGAGTGCAATTCAGCCAGAAACGTAACTTTTGACCCAGAGCTCAGTTTTGAATTACATACACATGTTAGTGGTGTCCTGAGTCGGGGAAGCTAAAAAACCACTCCATTCGCTGATCTGAGCTTTCCCTGAGGAGATAGACCAAAGCTTACATCAGAATTAGCAAAAGAGCCTAATTCAGCCAGAAACGTAACTTTTGACCCAGAGCTCAGTTTAGAACAACATACATATGTCAGTGGTGTCCTGAGTCGGGGAAGCTAAAAAAACCACTCCATTCGCTGATCTGAGCTTTCCCTAAGGAGTTAGACCAAAGCTTATATCAGATTTGGCAAAAGAGTGCAATTCAGCCAGAAACGTAACTTTTGACCCACAATGCAGTTTCGAATAACATAAACACGTTAATGGTGTCCTGAGTCGGGGAAGCTAAAAAACCACTCCATTCGCTGATCTGAGCTTTCCCTGAGGAGATAGACGAAAGCTTATATTAGAATTGGCAAAAGAGCCTAATTCAGCCAGAAACGTAACTTTTGACTCAGAGCTCAGTTTCGAAGAACATACAAAGTTTTGTAGTATCCTGAGTCGGGAAACCTAGAAAACCACTCCATTCGCTGATCTGAGCTTTCCCTGAGGAGTTAGACGAAAGCTTATATTAGAATTGGCAAAATAGCACAATTCAACAAGAAACGTAACTTTTGACCCAGAGCTCAGTTTCCAATAACATACAATTGTTAGTGGAGTCCTGAGTCGGGGAAGCGAAAAAACCACTCCATTTGCTTATCTGAGCTTTCCCTGAGGAGATAGACCAAAGCTTATATCACAATTGGCAAAAGAGCCCAATTCAGCCAGAAACGTAACTTTTGACCCAGAGCTCAGTTTCGAACAACATACAAAGTTTTGTAGTATCCTGAGTCGGGAAACCTAGAAAACCACTCCATTCGCTGATCTGAGCTTTCCCTGAGGAGATAGACGAAAGCTTATATTAGAATTGGCAAAAGAGCCTAATTCATCCAGAAACGTAACTTTTGACTCAGAGCTCAGTTTCGAACAACATACAAAGTTTTGTAGTATCCTGAGTCGGGAAACCTAGAAAACCACTCCATTCGCTGATCTGAGCTTTCCCTGAGGAGTTAGACGAAAGCTTATATTAGAATTGGCAAAATAGCACAATTCAACAAGAAACGTAACTTTTGACCCAGAGCTCAGTTTCCAATAACATACAATTGTTAGTGGAGTCCTGAGTCGGGGAAGCTAAAAAACCACTCCATTTGCTTATCTGAGCTTTCACTGAGGAGTTAGACCAAAGCTTATATCAGAATTGGCAAAAGAGCCCAATTCAGCCAGAAATGTAACTTTTGACCCACAACGCAGTTTCGAATAACATAAACACGTTAATGGTGTCCTGAGTCGGGGAAGCTAAAAGACCACTCCATTCGAGGATCTGCGCTTTCCCTGAGGAGTTAGACCAAAGCTTATATCAGATTTGGCAAAAGAGTGCAATTCAGCCAGAAACGTAACTTTTGACCCAGAGCTCAGTTTTGAATTACATACACATGTTAGTGGTGTCCTGAGTCGGGGAAGCTAAAAAACCACTCCATTCGCTGATCTGAGCTTTCCCTGAGGAGATAGACCAAAGCTTACATCAGAATTAGCAAAAGAGCCTAATTCAGCCAGAAACGTAACTTTTGACCCAGAGCTCAGTTTAGAACAACATACATATGTCAGTGGTGTCCTGAGTCGGGGAAGCTAAAAAAACCACTCCATTCGCTGATCTGAGCTTTCCCTAAGGAGTTAGACCAAAGCTTATATCAGATTTGGCAAAAGAGTGCAATTCAGCCAGAAACGTAACTTTTGACACAGAGCTCAGTTTCGAACAACATACGTATGTTAGTGGAGTCCTGAGTCGGGGAAGCTAAAAAACCACTCCATTCGCTGATCTGAGCTTTCCCTAAGGAGTTAGACCAAAGCTTATATCAGATTTGGCAAAAGAGTGCAATTCAGCCAGAAACGTAACTTTTGACCCAGAGCTCAGTTTTGAATTACATACACATGTTAGTGGTGTCCTGAGTCGGGGAAGCTAAAAAACCACTCCATTCGCTGATCTGAGCTTTCCCTGAGGAGATAGACCAAAGCTTACATCAGAATTAGCAAAAGAGCCTAATTCAGCCAGAAATGTAACTTTTGACCCAGAACACAGTTTCGAATAACATACACATGTTACTGGTGTTCTGTCGGGGAAGGTAAAAAAAGCCACAGCATTCGCTGATATGAGCTTTCACTGAGGAGTTAGACCAAAGCTTATATCAGAATTAGCAAAAGAGCCTAATTCAGTCAGAAACGTAACTTTTGACCCAGAGCTCAGTTTCGAACAACATACAAAGTTTTGTAGTATCCTGAGTCGGGAAACCTAGAAAACCACTCCATTCGCTGATCTGAGCTTTCCCTGAGGAGTTAGACGAAAGCTTATATTAGAATTGGCAAAATAGCACAATTCAACAAGAAACGTAACTTTTGACCCAGAGCTCAGTTTCCAATAACATACAATTGTTAGTGGAGTCCTGAGTCGGGGAAGCTAAAAAACCACTCCATTTGCTTATCTGAGCTTTCACTGAGGAGTTAGACCAAAGCTTATATCAGAATTGGCAAAAGAGCCCAATTCAGCCAGAAATGTAACTTTTGACCCACAACGCAGTTTCGAATAACATAAACACGTTAATGGTGTCCTGAGTCGGGGAAGCTAAAAGACCACTCCATTCGAGGATCTGCGCTTTCCCTGAGGAGTTAGACCAAAGCTTATATCAGATTTGGCAAAAGAGTGCAATTCAGCCAGAAACGTAACTTTTGACCCAGAGCTCAGTTTTGAATTACATACACATGTTAGTGGTGTCCTGAGTCGGGGAAGCTAAAAAACCACTCCATTCGCTGATCTGAGCTTTCCCTGAGGAGATAGACCAAAGCTTACATCAGAATTAGCAAAAGAGCCTAATTCAGCCAGAAACGTAACTTTTGACCCAGAGCTCAGTTTAGAACAACATACATATGTCAGTGGTGTCCTGAGTCGGGGAAGCTAAAAAAACCACTCCATTCGCTGATCTGAGCTTTCCCTAAGGAGTTAGACCAAAGCTTATATCAGATTTGGCAAAAGAGTGCAATTCAGCCAGAAACGTAACTTTTGACACAGAGCTCAGTTTCGAACAACATACGTATGTTAGTGGAGTCCTGAGTCGGGGAAGCTAAAAAACCACTCCATTCGCTGATCTGAGCTTTCCCTAAGGAGTTAGACCAAAGCTTATATCAGATTTGGCAAAAGAGTGCAATTCAGCCAGAAACGTAACTTTTGACCCAGAGCTCAGTTTTGAATTACATACACATGTTAGTGGTGTCCTGAGTCGGGGAAGCTAAAAAACCACTCCATTCGCTGATCTGAGCTTTCCCTGAGGAGATAGACCAAAGCTTACATCAGAATTAGCAAAAGAGCCTAATTCAGCCAGAAATGTAACTTTTGACCCAGAACACAGTTTCGAATAACATACACATGTTACTGGTGTTCTGTCGGGGAAGGTAAAAAAAGCCACAGCATTCGCTGATATGAGCTTTCACTGAGGAGTTAGACCAAAGCTTATATCAGAATTAGCAAAAGAGCCTAATTCAGTCAGAAACGTAACTTTTGACCCAGAGCTCAGTTTCGAACAACATACAAAGTTTTGTAGTATCCTGAGTCGGGAAACCTAGAAAACTACTCCATTCGCTGATCTGAGCTTTCCCTGAGGAGTTAGACGAAAGCTTATATTAGAATTGGCAAAATAGCACAATTCAACAAGAAACGTAACTTTTGACCCAGAGCTCAGTTTCCAATAACATACAATTTTTAGTGGAGTCCTGAGTCGGGGAAGCTAAAAAACCACTCCATTCGCTGACCTGAGCTTTCACTGAGGAGTTAGACCAAAGCTTACATCAGAATTAGCAAAAGAGCCTAATTCAGCCAGAAACGTAACTTTTGACCCAGAGCTCAGTTTCGAACAACATACATATGTTAGTGGTGTCCTGAGTCGGGGAAGCTAAAAAAACCACTCCATTCGCTGATCTGAGCTTTCCCTAAGGAGTTAGACCAAAGCTTATATCAGATTTGGCAAAAGAGTGCAATTCAGCCAGAAACGTAACTTTTGACCCACAATGCAGTTTCGAATAACATAAACACGTTAATGGTGTCCTGAGTCGGGGAAGCTAAAAAACCACTCCATTCGCTGATCTGAGCTTTCCCTGAGGAGATAGACGAAAGCTTATATTAGAATTGGCAAAAGAGCCTAATTCAGCCAGAAACGTAACTTTTGACTCAGAGCTCAGTTTCGAAGAACATACAAAGTTTTGTAGTATCCTGAGTCGGGAAACCTAGAAAACCACTCCATTCGCTGATCTGAGCTTTCCCTGAGGAGTTAGACGAAAGCTTATATTAGAATTGGCAAAATAGCACAATTCAACAAGAAACGTAACTTTTGACCCAGAGCTCAGTTTCCAATAACATACAATTGTTAGTGGAGTCCTGAGTCGGGGAAGCTAAAAAACCACTCCATTTGCTTATCTGAGCTTTCCCTGAGGAGATAGACCAAAGCTTATATCACAATTGGCAAAAGAGCCCAATTCAGCCAGAAACGTAACTTTTGACCCAGAGCTCAGTTTCGAACAACATACAAAGTTTTGTAGTATCCTGAGTCGGGAAACCTAGAAAACCACTCCATTCGCTGATCTGAGCTTTCCCTGAGGAGATAGACGAAAGCTTATATTAGAATTGGCAAAAGAGCCTAATTCATCCAGAAACGTAACTTTTGACTCAGAGCTCAGTTTCGAACAACATACAAAGTTTTGTAGTATCCTGAGTCGGGAAACCTAGAAAACCACTCCATTCGCTGATCTGAACTTTCCCTGAGGAGTTAGACGAAAGCTTATATTAGAATTGGCAAAATAGCACAATTCAACAAGAAACGTAACTTTTGACCCAGAGCTCAGTTTCCAATAACATACAATTGTTAGTGGAGTCCTGAGTCGGGGAAGCTAAAAAACCACTCCATTTGCTTATCTGAGCTTTCACTGAGGAGTTAGACCAAAGCTTATATCAGAATTGGCAAAAGAGCCCAATTCAGCCAGAAATGTAACTTTTGACCCACAACGCAGTTTCGAATAACATAAACACGTTAATGGTGTCCTGAGTCGGGGAAGCTAAAAGACCACTCCATTCGAGGATCTGCGCTTTCCCTGAGGAGTTAGACCAAAGCTTATATCAGATTTGGCAAAAGAGTGCAATTCAGCCAGAAACGTAACTTTTGACCCAGAGCTCAGTTTTGAATTACATACACATGTTAGTGGTGTCCTGAGTCGGGGAAGCTAAAAAACCACTCCATTCGCTGATCTGAGCTTTCCCTGAGGAGATAGACCAAAGCTTACATCAGAATTAGCAAAAGAGCCTAATTCAGCCAGAAACGTAACTTTTGACCCAGAGCTCAGTTTAGAACAACATACATATGTCAGTGGTGTCCTGAGTCGGGGAAGCTAAAAAAACCACTCCATTCGCTGATCTGAGCTTTCCCTAAGGAGTTAGACCAAAGCTTATATCAGATTTGGCAAAAGAGTGCAATTCAGCCAGAAACGTAACTTTTGACACAGAGCTCAGTTTCGAACAACATACGTATGTTAGTGGAGTCCTGAGTCGGGGAAGCTAAAAAACCACTCCATTCGCTGATCTGAGCTTTCCCTAAGGAGTTAGACCAAAGCTTATATCAGATTTGGCAAAAGAGTGCAATTCAGCCAGAAACGTAACTTTTGACCCAGAGCTCAGTTTTGAATTACATACACATGTTAGTGGTGTCCTGAGTCGGGGAAGCTAAAAAACCACTCCATTCGCTGATCTGAGCTTTCCCTGAGGAGATAGACCAAAGCTTACATCAGAATTAGCAAAAGAGCCTAATTCAGCCAGAAATGTAACTTTTGACCCAGAACACAGTTTCGAATAACATACACATGTTACTGGTGTTCTGTCGGGGAAGGTAAAAAAAGCCACAGCATTCGCTGATATGAGCTTTCACTGAGGAGTTAGACCAAAACTTATATCAGAATTAGCAAAAGAGCCTAATTCAGCCAGAAACGTAACTTTTGACCCAGAGCTCAGTTTCGAACAACATACAAAGTTTTGTAGTATCCTGAGTCGGGAAACCTAGAAAACCACTCCATTCGCTGATCTGAGCTTTCCCTGAGGAGTTAGACGAAAGCTTATATTAGAATTGGCAAAATAGCACAATTCAACAAGAAACGTAACTTTTGACCCAGAGCTCAGTTTCCAATAACATACAATTGTTAGTGGAGTCCTGAGTCGGGGAAGCTAAAAAACCACTCCATTCGCTGATCTGAGCTTTCACTGAGGAGTTAGACCAAAGCTTATATCAGATTTGGCAAAAGAGTGCAATTCAGCCAGAAACGTAACTTTTGACACAGAGCTCAGTTTCGAACAACATACATATGTTAGTGGAGTCCTGAGTCGGGGAAGCTAAAAAACCACTCCATTCGCTGATCTGAGCTTTCCCTGAGGAGTTAGACCAAAGCTTATATCAGATTTGGCAAAAGAGTGCAATTCAGCCAGAAACGTAACTTTTGACCCACAATGCAGTTTCGAATAACATAAACACGTTAATGGTGTCCTGAGTCGGGGAAGCTAAAAAACCACTCCATTCGCTGATCTGAGCTTTCCCTGAGATAGACCAAAGCTTACATCAGAATTAGCAAAAGAGCCTAATTCAGCCAGAAACGTAACTTTTGACACAGATCTAAGTTACGAATAACATACACATGTTAGTCGTGTCCTTTCGAGGAAGGTAAAAAAAAAAACACCATTCGCTGATATGAGCTTTCCCTGAGGAGTTAGACCAAAGCTTATATCAGAATTGGCAAAAGAGCCCAATTGAGCCACAAACGTAACTTTTGACCCAGAGCTCAGTTTTGAATTACATACACATGTTAGTGGTGTCCTGAGTTGGGGAAGCTAAAAAACCACTCCATTCGCTGATCTGAGCTTTCCCTAAGGAGTTAGACCAAAGCTTATATCAGATTTGGCAAAAGAGTGCAATTCAGCCAGAAACGTAACTTTTGACCCAGAGCTCATTTTTGAATTACATACACATGTTAGTGGTGTCCTGAGTCGGGGAAGCTAAAAAACCACTCCATTCGCTGATCTGAGCTTTCCCTGAGGAGATAGACCAAAGCTTACATCAGAATTAGCAAAAGAGCCTAATTCAGCCAGAAATGTAACTTTTGACCCAGAACACAGTTTCGAATAACATACACATGTTACTGGTGTTCTGTCGGGGAAGGTAAAAAAAGCCACAGCATTCGCTCATATGAGCTTTCACTGAGGAGTTAGACCAAAACTTATATCAGAATTAGCAAAAGAGCCTAATTCAGCCAGAAACGTAACTTTTGACCCAGAGCTCAGTTTCGAACAACATACAAAGTTTTGTAGTATCCTGAGTCGGGAAACCTAGAAAACCACTCCATTCGCTGATCTGAGCTTTCCCTGAGGAGTTAGACGAAAGCTTATATTAGAATTGGCAAAATAGCACAATTCAAAAAGAAACGTAACTTTTGACCCAGAGCTCAGTTTCCAATAACATACAATTGTTAGTGGAGTCCTGAGTCGGGGAAGCTAGAAAACCACTCCATTCGCTGATCTGAGCTTTCACTGAGGAGTTAGACCAAAGCTTATATCAGATTTGGCAAAAGAGTGCAATTCAGCCAGAAACGTAACTTTTGACACAGAGCTCAGTTTCGAACAACATATATATGTTAGTGGAGTCCTGAGTCGGGGAAGCTAAAAAACCACTCCATTCGCTGATCTGAGCTTTCCCTGAGGAGTTAGACCAAAGCTTATATTAGAATTAACAAAATAGCACAATTCAGCCAGAAACGTAACTTTTGACCCAGAGCTCAGTTTCGAACAACATACATATGTTAGTGGTGTCCTGAGTCGGGGAAGCTAAAAAACCACTCCATTCGCTGATCTGAGCTTTCCCTAAGGAGTTAGACCAAAGCTTATATCAGATTTGGCAAAAGAGTGCAATTCAGCAAGAAACGTAACTTTTGACCCAGAGCTCAGTTTTGAATTACATACACATGTTAGTGGTGTCCTGAGTCGGGGAAGCTAAAAAACCACTCCATTCGCTGATCTGAGCTTTCCCTGAGGAGATAGACCGAAGCTTACATCAGAATTAGCAAAAGAGCCTAATTCAGCCAGAAATGTAACTTTTGACCCAGAACACAGTTTCGAATAACATAAACATGTTACTGGTGTTCTGTCGGGGAAGGTAAAAAAAGCCACAGCATTCGCTGATATGAGCTTTCACTGAGGAGTTAGACCAAAACTTATATCAGAATTAGCAAAAGAGCCTAATTCAGCCAGAAACGTAACTTTTGACCCAGAGCTCAGTTTCGAACAACATACAAAGTTTTGTAGTATCCTGAGTCGGGAAACCTAGAAAACCACTCCATTCGCTGATCTGAGCTTTCCCTGAGGAGTTAGACGAAAGCTTATATTAGAATTGGCAAAATAGCACAATTTAACAAGAAACGTAACTTTTGACCCAGAGCTCAGTTTCCAATAACATACAATTGTTAGTGGAGTCCTGAGTCGGGGAAGCTAAAAAACCACTCCATTCGCTGATCTGAGCTTTCCCTAAGGAGTTAGACCAAAGCTTATATCAGATTTGGCAAAAGAGTGCAATTCAGCAAGAAACGTAACTTTTGACCCAGAGCTCAGTTTTGAATTACATACACATGTTAGTGGTGTCCTGAGTCGGGGAAGCTAAAAAACCACTCCATTCGCTGATCTGAGCTTTCCCTGAGGAGATAGACCAAAGCTTACATCAGAATTAGCAAAAGAGCCTAATTCAGCCAGAAATGTAACTTTTGACCCAGAACACAGTTTCGAATAACATACACATGTTACTGGTGTTCTGTCGGGGAAGGTAAAAAAAGCCACAGCATTCGCTGATATGAGCTTTCACTGAGGAGTTAGACCAAAACTTATATCAGAATTAGCAAAAGAGCCTAATTCAGCCAGAAACGTAACTTTTGACCCAGAGCTCAGTTTCGAACAACATACAAAGTTTTGTAGTATCCTGAGTCGGGAAACCTAGAAAACCACTCCATTCGCTGATCTGAGCTTTCCCTGAGGAGTTAGACGAAAGCTTACATTAGAATTGGCAAAATAGCACAATTCAACAAGAAACGTAACTTTTGACCCAGAGCTCAGTTTCCAATAACATACAATTGTTAGTGGAGTCCTGAGTCGGGGAAGCTAAAAAACCACTCCATTCGCTGATCTGAGCTTTCACTGAGGAGTTAGACCAAAGCTTATATCAGATTTGGCAAAAGAGTGCAATTCAGCCAGAAACGTAACTTTTGACACAGAGCTCAGTTTCGAACAACATACATATGTTAGTGGAGTCCTGAGTCGGGGAAGCTAAAAAACCACTCCATTCGCTGATCTGAGCTTTCCCTGAGGAGTTAGACCAAAGCTTATATTAGAATTAACAAAATAGCACAATTCAGCCAGAAACGTAACTTTTGACCCAGAGCTCAGTTTCGAACAACATACATATGTTAGTGGTGTCCTGAGTCGGGGAAGCTAAAAAACCACTCCATTCGCTGATCTGAGCTTTCCCTAAGGAGTTAGACCAAAGCTTATATCAGATTTGGCAAAAGAGTGCAATTCAGCAAGAAACGTAACTTTTGACCCAGAGCTCAGTTTTGAATTACATACACATGTTAGTGGTGTCCTGAGTCGGGGAAGCTAAAAAACCACTCCATTCGCTGATCTGAGCTTTCCCTGAGGAGATAGACCAAAGCTTACATCAGAATTAGCAAAAGAGCCTAATTCAGCCAGAAATGTAACTTTTGACCCAGAACACAGTTTCGAATAACATACACATGTTACTGGTGTTCTGTCGGGGAAGGTAAAAAAAGCCACAGCATTCGCTGATATGAGCTTTCACTGAGGAGTTAGACCAAAACTTATATCAGAATTAGCAAAAGAGCCTAATTCAGCCAGAAACGTAACTTTTGACCCAGAGCTCAGTTTCGAACAACATACAAAGTTTTGTAGTATCCTGAGTCGGGAAACCTAGAAAACCACTCCATTCGCTGATCTGAGCTTTCCCTGAGGAGTTAGACGAAAGCTTATATTAGAATTGGCAAAATAGCACAATTCAACAAGAAACGTAACTTTTGACCCAGAGCTCAGTTTCCAATAACATACAATTGTTAGTGGAGTCCTGAGTCGGGGAAGCTAATAAACCAATCCATTCGCTGATCTGAGCTTTCACTGAGGAGTTAGACCAAAGCTTACATCAGAATTAGCAAAAGAGCCTAATTCAGCCAGAAACGTAACTTTTGACCCAGAGCTCAGTTTCGAACAACATACATATTTTAGTGGTGTCCTGAGTCGGGGAAGCTAAAAAAAACCACTCCATTCGCTGATCTGAGCTTTCCCTAAGGAGTTAGACCAAATCTTATATCAGATTTGGCAAAAGAGTGCAATTCAGCCAGAAACGTAACTTTTGACACAGAGCTCAGTTTCGAACAACATACATATGTTAGTGGAGTCCTGAGTCGGGGAAGCTAAAAAACCACTCCATTCGCTGATCTGAGCTTTCCCTGAGGAGTTAGAGCAAAGCTTATATTAGAATTAACAAAATAGCACAATTCAGCCAGAAACGTAACTTTTGACCCAGAGCTCAGTTTCGAACAACATACATATGTTAGTGGAGTCCTGAGTCGGGGAAGCTAAAAAACCACTCCATTCGCTGATATGAGCTTTCACTGAGGAGTTAGACCAAAGCTTATATCAGAATTAGCAAAAGAGCCTAATTCAGTCAGAAACGTAACTTTTGACCCAGAGCTCAGTTTCGAACAACATACAAAGTTTTGTAGTATCCTGAGTCGGGAAACCTAGAAAACTACTCCATTCGCTGATCTGAGCTTTCCCTGAGGAGTTAGACGAAAGCTTACATTAGAATTGGCAAAATAGCACAATTCAACAAGAAACGTAACTTTTGACCCAGAGCTCAGTTTCCAATAACATACAATTGTTAGTGGAGTCCTGAGTCGGGGAAGCTAAAAAACCACTCCATTCGCTGATCTGAGCTTTCACTGAGGAGTTAGACCAAAGCTTATATCAGATTTGGCAAAAGAGTGCAATTCAGCCAGAAACGTAACTTTTGACACAGAGCTCAGTTTCGAACAACATACATATGTTAGTGGAGTCCTGAGTCGGGGAAGCTAAAAAACCACTCCATTCGCTGATCTGAGCTTTCCCTGAGGAGTTAGACCAAAGCTTATATTAGAATTAACAAAATAGCACAATTCAGCCAGAAACGTAACTTTTGACCCAGAGCTCAGTTTCGAACAACATACATATGTTAGTGGTGTCCTGAGTCGGGGAAGCTAAAAAACCACTCCATTCGCTGATCTGAGCTTTCCCTAAGGAGTTAGACCAAAGCTTATATCAGATTTGGCAAAAGAGTGCAATTCAGCAAGAAACGTAACTTTTGACCCAGAGCTCAGTTTTGAATTACATACACATGTTAGTGGTGTCCTGAGTCGGGGAAGCTAAAAAACCACTCCATTCGCTGATCTGAGCTTTCCCTGAGGAGATAGACCAAAGCTTACATCAGAATTAGCAAAAGAGCCTAATTCAGCCAGAAATGTAACTTTTGACCCAGAACACAGTTTCGAATAACATACACATGTTACTGGTGTTCTGTCGGGGAAGGTAAAAAAAGCCACAGCATTCGCTGATATGAGCTTTCACTGAGGAGTTAGACCAAAACTTATATCAGAATTAGCAAAAGAGCCTAATTCAGCCAGAAATGTAACTTTTGACCCAGAGCTCAGTTTCGAACAACATACAAAGTTTTGTAGTATCCTGAGTCGGGAAACCTAGAAAACCACTCCATTCGCTGATCTGAGCTTTCCCTGAGGAGTTAGACGAAAGCTTATATTAGAATTGGCAAAATAGCACAATTCAACAAGAAACGTAACTTTTGACCCAGAGCTCAGTTTCCAATAACATACAATTGTTAGTGGAGTCCTGAGTCGGGGAAGCTAATAAACCAATCCATTCGCTGATCTGAGCTTTCACTGAGGAGTTAGACCAAAGCTTACATCAGAATTAGCAAAAGAGCCTAATTCAGCCAGAAACGTAACTTTTGACCCAGAGCTCAGTTTCGAACAACATACATATTTTAGTGGTGTCCTGAGTCGGGGAAGCTAAAAAAAACCACTCCATTCGCTGATCTGAGCTTTCCCTAAGGAGTTAGACCAAATCTTATATCAGATTTGGCAAAAGAGTGCAATTCAGCCAGAAACGTAACTTTTGACACAGAGCTCAGTTTCGAACAACATACATATGTTAGTGGAGTCCTGAGTCGGGGAAGCTAAAAAACCACTCCATTCGCTGATCTGAGCTTTCCCTGAGGAGTTAGAGCAAAGCTTATATTAGAATTAACAAAATAGCACAATTCAGCCAGAAACGTAACTTTTGACCCAGAGCTCAGTTTCGAACAACATACATATGTTAGTGGAGTCCTGAGTCGGGGAAGCTAAAAAACCACTCCATTCGCTGATATGAGCTTTCACTGAGGAGTTAGACCAAAGCTTATATCAGAATTAGCAAAAGAGCCTAATTCAGTCAGAAACGTAACTTTTGACCCAGAGCTCAGTTTCGAACAACATACAAAGTTTTGTAGTATCCTGAGTCGGGAAACCTAGAAAACTACTCCATTCGCTGATCTGAGCTTTCCCTGAGGAGTTAGACGAAAGCTTATATTAGAATTGGCAAAATAGCACAATTCAACAAGAAACGTAACTTTTGACCCAGAGCTCAGTTTCCAATAACATACAATTGTTAGTGGAGTCCTGAGTCGGGGAAGCTAAAAAACCACTCCATTCGCTGATCTGAGCTTTCACTGAGGAGTTAGACCAAAGCTTACATCAGAATTAGCAAAAGAGCCTAATTCAGCCAGAAACGTAACTTTTGACCCAGAGCTCAGTTTCGAACAACATACATATGTTAGTGGTGTCCTGAGTCGGGGAAGCTAAAAAAACCACTCCATTCGCTGATCTGAGCTTTCCCTGAGGAGTTAGACCAAAGCTTATATCAGATTTGGCAAAAGAGTGCAATTCAGCCAGAAACGTAACTTTTGACCCACAATGCAGTTTCGAATAACATAAACACGTTAATGGTGTCCTGAGTCGGGGAAGCTAAAAAACCACTCCATTCGCTGATCTGAGCTTTACCTGAGATAGACCAAAGCTTACATCAGAATTAGCAAAAGAGCCTAATTCAGCCAGAAACGTAACTTTTGACACAGATCTAAGTTTCGAATAACATACACATGTTAGTCGTGTCCTTTCGAGGAAGGTAAAAAAAAAAACACCATTCGCTGATATGAGCTTTCCCTGAGGAGTTAGACCAAAGCTTATATCAGAATTGGCAAAAGAGCCCAATTGAGCCACAAACGTAACTTTTGACCCAGAGCTCAGTTTTGAATTACATACACATGTTAGTGGTGTCCTTAGTTGGGGAAGCTAAAAAACCACTCCATTCGCTGATCTGAGCTTTCCCTAAGGAGTTAGACTAAAGCTTATATCAGATTTGGCAAAAGAGTGCAATTCAGCCAGAAACGTAACTTTTGACACAGAGCTCAGTTTCGAACAACATACATATGTTAGTGGAGTCCTGAGTCGGGGAAGCTAAAAAACTACTCCATTCGCTGATCTAAGCTTTCCCTGAGGAGTTAGACCAAAGCTTATATCAGATTTGGCAAAAGAGTGCAATTCAGCCAGAAACGTAACTTTTGACCCAGAGCTCAGTTTTGAATTACATACACATGTTAGTGGTGTCCTGAGTCGGGGAAGCTAAAAAACCACTCCATTCGCTGATCTGAGCTTTCCCTGAGGAGATAGACCAAAGCTTACATCAGAATTAGCAAAAGAGCCTAATTCAGCCAGAAATGTAACTTTTGACCCAGAACACAGTTTCGAATAACATACACATGTTACTGGTGTTCTGTCGGGGAAGGTAAAAAAAGCCACAGCATTCGCTGATATGAGCTTTCACTGAGGAGTTAGACCAAAACTTATATCAGAATTAGCAAAAGAGCCTAATTCAGCCAGAAACGTAACTTTTGACCCAGAGCTCAGTTTCGAACAACATACAAAGTTTTGTAGTATCCTGAGTCGGGAAACCTAGAAAACCACTCCATTCGCTGATCTGAGCTTTCCCTGAGGAGTTAGACGAAAACTTATATTAGAATTGGCAAAATAGCACTTCAACAAGAAACGTAACTTTTGACCCAGAGCTCAGTTTCCAATAACATACAATTGTTAGTGGAGTCCTGAGTCGGGGAAGCTAAAAAACCACTCCATTCGCTGATCTGAGCTTTCACTGAGGAGTTAGACCAAAGCTTATATCAGATTTGGCAAAAGAGTGCAATTCAGCCAGAAAGGTAACTTTTGACACAGAGCTCAGTTTCGAACAACATACATATGTTAGTGGAGTCCTGAGTCGGGGAAGCTAAAAAACCACTCCATTCGCTGATCTGAGCTTTCCCTGAGGAGATAGACCAAAGCTTACATCAGAATTAGCAAAAGAGCCTAATTCAGCCAGAAATGTAACTTTTGACCCAGAACACAGTTTCGAATAACATACATATGTTACTGGTGTTCTGTCGGGGAAGGTAAAAAAAGCCACAGCATTCGCTGATATGAGCTTTCACTGAGGAGTTAGACCAAAACTTATATCAGAATTAGCAAAAGAGCCTAATTCAGCCAGAAACGTAACTTTTGACCCAGAGCTCAGTTTCGAACAACATACAAAGTTTTGTAGTATCCTGAGTCGGGAAACCTAGAAAACCACTCCATTCGCTGATCTGAGCTTTCCCTGAGGAGTTAGACGAAAGCTTATATTAGAATTGGCAAAATAGCACAATTCAGCCAGAAACGTAACTTTTGACCCAGAGCTCAGTTTCCAATAACATACAATTGTTAGTGGAGTCCTGAGTCGGGGAAGCTAAAAAACCACTCCATTCGCTGATCTGAGCTTTCACTGAGGAGTTAGACCAAAGCTTACATCAGAATTAGCAAAAGAGCCTAATTCAGCCAGAAACGTAACTTTTGACCCAGAGCTCAGTTTCGAACAACATACATATGTTAGTGGTGTCCTGAGTCGGGGAAGCTAAAAAAACCACTCCATTCGCTGATCTGAGCTTTCCCTAAGGAGTTAGACCAAAGCTTATATCAGATTTGGCAAAAGAGTGCAATTCAGCCAGAAACGTAACTTTTGACACAGAGCTCAGTTTCGAACAACATACATATGTTAGTGGAGTCCTGAGTCGGGGAAGCTAAAAAACCACTCCATTCGCTGATCTGAGATTTCCCTGAGGAGTTAGACCAAAGCTTATATTAGAATTAACAAAATAGCACAATTCAGCCAGAAACGTAACTTTTGACCCAGAGCTCAGTTTCGAACAACATACATATGTTAGTGGTGTCCTGAGTCGGGGAAGCTAAAAAACCACTCCATTCGCTGATCTGAGCTTTCCCTAAGGAGTTAGACCAAAGCTTATATCAGATTTGGCAAAAGAGTTCAATTCAGCCAGAAACGTAACTTTTGACCCAGAGCTCAGTTTTGAATTCCATACTCATCTTAGTGGTGTCCTGAGTCGGGGAAGCTAAAAAACCACTCCATTCGCTGATCTGAGCTTTCCCTGAGGAGATAGACCAAACCTTACATCAGAATTAGCAAAAGAGCCTAATTCAGCCAGAAATGTAACTTTTGACCCAGAACACAGTTTCGAATAACATACACATGTTACTGGTGTTCTGTCGGGGAAGGTAAAAAAAGCCACAGCATTCGCTGATATGAGCTTTCACTGAGGAGTTAGACCAAAGCTTATATCAGAATTAGCAAAAGAGCCTAATTCAGTCAGAAACGTAACTTTTGACCCAGAGCTCAGTTTCGAACAACATACAAAGTTTTGTAGTATCCTGAGTCGGGAAACCTAGAAAACTACTCCATTCGCTGATCTGAGCTTTCCCTGAGGAGTTAGACGAAAGCTTATATTAGAATTGGCAAAATAGCACAATTCAACAAGAAACGTAACTTTTGACCCAGAGCTCAGTTTCCAATAACATACAATTTTTAGTGGAGTCCTGAGTCGGGGAAGCTAAAAAACCACTCCATTCGCTGATCTGAGCTTTCACTGAGGAGTTAGACCAAAGCTTACATCAGAATTAGCAAAAGAGCCTAATTCAGCCAGAAACGTAACTTTTGACCCAGAGCTCAGTTTCGAACAACATACATATGTTAGTGGTGTCCTGAGTCGGGGAAGCTAAAAAAACCACTCCATTCGCTGATCTGAGCTTTCCCTAAGGAGTTAGACCAAAGCTTATATCAGATTTGGCAAAAGAGTGCAATTCAGCCAGAAACGTAACTTTTGACCCACAATGCAGTTTCGAATAACATAAACACGTTAATGGTGTCCTGAGTCGGGGAAGCTAAAAAACCACTCCATTCGCTGATCTGAGCTTTTCCTGAGGAGATAGACGAAAGCTTATATTAGAATTGGCAAAAGCGCCTAATTCAGCCAGAAACGTAACTTTTGACTCAGAGCTCAGTTTCGAAGAACATACAAAGTTTTGTAGTATCCTGAGTCGGGAAACCTAGAAAACCACTCCATTCGCTGATCTGAGCTTTCCCTGAGGAGTTAGACGAAAGCTTATATTAGAATTGGCAAAATAGCACAATTCAACAAGAAACGTAACTTTTGACCCAGAGCTCAGTTTCCAATAACATACAATTGTTAGTGGAGTCCTGAGTCGGGGAAGCTAAAAAACCACTCCATTCGCTGATCTGAGCTTTCCCTGAGGAGATAGACCAAAGCTTATATCAGAATTGGCAAAAGAGCCCAATTCATCCAGAAACGTAACTTTTGACCCAGAGCTCAGTTTCGAACAACATACAAAGTTTTGTAGTATCCTGAGTCGGGAAACCTAGAAAACCACTCCATTCGCTGATCTGAGCTTTCCCTGAGGAGATAGACGACAGCTTATATTAGAATTGGCAAAAGAGCCTAATTCATCCAGAAACGTAACTTTTGACTCAGAGCTCAGTTTCGAACAACATACAAAGTTTTGTAGTATCCTGAGTCGGGAAACCTAGAAAACCACTCCATTCGCTGATCTGAGCTTTCCCTGAGGAGTTAGACGAAAGCTTATATTAGAATTGGCAAAATAGCACAATTCAACAAGAAACGTAACTTTTGACCCAGAGCTCAGTTTCCAATAACATACAATTGTTAGTGGAGTCCTGAGTCGGGGAAGCTAAAAAACCACTCCATTTGCTTATCTGAGCTTTCACTGAGGAGTTAGACCAAAGCTTATATCAGAATTGGCAAAAGAGCCCAATTCAGCCAGAAATGTAACTTTTGACCCACAACGCAGTTTCGAATAACATAAACACATTAATGGTGTCCAGAGTCGAGGAAGCTAAAAGACCACTCCATTCGAGGATCTGCGCTTTCCCTGAGGAGTTAGACCAAAGCTTATATCAGATTTGGCAAAAGAGTGCAATTCAGCCAGAAACGTAACTTTTGACCCAGAGCTCAGTTTTGAATTACATACACATGTTAGTGGTGTCCTGAGTCGGGGAAGCTAAAAAACCACTCCATTCGCTGATCTGAGCTTTCCCTGAGGAGATAGACCAAAGCTTACATCAGAATTAGCAAAAGAGCCTAATTCAGCCAGAAACGTAACTTTTGACCCAGAGCTCAGTTTAGAACAACATACATATGTCAGTGGTGTCCTGAGTCGGGGAAGCTAAAAAAACCACTCCATTCGCTGATCTGAGCTTTCCCTAAGGAGTTAGACCAAAGCTTATATCAGATTTGGCAAAAGAGTGCAATTCAGCCAGAAACGTAACTTTTGACACAGAGCTCAGTTTCGAACAACATACATATGTTAGTGGAGTCCTGAGTCGGGGAAGCTAAAAAACCACTCCATTCGCTGATCTGAGCTTTCCCTGAGGAGTTAGACCAAAGCTTATATTAGAATTAACAAAATAGCACAATTCAGCCAGAAACGTAACTTTTGACCCAGAGCTCAGTTTCGAACAACATACATATGTTAGTGGTGTCCTGAGTCGGGGAAGCTAAAAAACCACTCCATTCGCTGATCTGAGCTTTCCCTAAGGAGTTAGACCAAAGCTTATATCAGATTTGGCAAAAGAGTGCAATTCAGCGAGAAACGTAACTTTTGACCCAGAGCTCAGTTTTGAATTACATACACATGTTAGTGGTGTCCTGAGTCGGGGAAGCTAAAAAACCACTCCATTCGCTGATCTGAGCTTTCCCTGAGGAGATAGACCAAAGCTTACATCAGAATTAGCAAAAGAGCCTAATTCAGCCAGAAATGTAACTTTTGACCCAGAACACAGTTTCGAATAACATACACATGTTACTGGTGTTCTGTCGGGGAAGGTAAAAAAAGCCACAGCATTCGCTGATATGAGCTTTCACTGAGGAGTTAGACCAAAACTTATATCAGAATTAGCAAAAGAGCCTAATTCAGCCAGAAACGTAACTTTTGACCCAGAGCTCAGTTTCGAACAACATACAAAGTTTTGTAGTATCCTGAGTCGGGAAACCTAGAAAACCACTCCATTCGCTGATCTGAGCTTTCCCTGAGGAGTTAGACGAAAGCTTATATTAGAATTGGCAAAATAGCACAATTCAACAAGAAACGTAACTTTTGACCCAGAGCTCAGTTTCCAATAACATACAATTGTTAGTGGAGTCCTGAGTCGGGGAAGCTAAAAAACCACTCCATTCGCTGATCTGAGCTTTCACTGAGGAGTTAGACCAAAGCTTATATCAGATTTGGCAAAAGAGTGCAATTCAGCCAGAAACGTAACTTTTGACACAGAGCTCAGTTTCGAACAACATATATATGTTAGTGGAGTCCTGAGTCGGGGAAGCTAAAAAACCACTCCATTCGCTGATCTGAGCTTTCCCTGAGGAGTTAGACCAAAGCTTATATCAGATTTGGCAAAAGAGTGCAATTCAGCCAGAAACGTAACTTTTGACCCACAATGCAGTTTCGAATAACATAAACACGTTAATGGTGTCCTGAGTCGGGGAAGCTAAAAAACCACTCCATTCGCTGATCTGAGCTTTCCCTGAGATAGACCAAAGCTTACATCAGAATTAGCAAAAGAGCCTAATTCAGCCAGAAACGTAACTTTTGACACAGATCTAAGTTACGAATAACATACACATGTTAGTCGTGTCCTTTCGAGGAAGGTAAAAAAAAAACACCATTCGCTGATATGAGCTTTCCCTGAGGAGTTAGACCAAAGCTTATATCAGAATTGGCAAAAGAGCCCAATTGAGCCACAAACGTAACTTTTGACCCAGAGCTCAGTTTTGAATTACATACACATGTTAGTGGTGTCCTGAGTTGGGGAAGCTAAAAAACCACTCCATTCGCTGATCTGAGCTTTCCCTAAGGAGTTAGACCAAAGCTTATATCAGATTTGGCAAAAGAGTGCAATTCAGCCAGAAACGTAACTTTTGACCCAGAGCTCATTTTTGAATTACATACGCATGTTAGTGGTGTCCTGAGTCGGGGAAGCTAAAAAACCACTCCATTCGCTGATCTGAGCTTTCCCTGAGGAGATAGACCAAAGCTTACATCAGAATAAGCAAAAGAGCCTAATTCAGCCAGAAATGTAACTTTTGACCCAGAACACAGTTTCGAATAACATACACATGTTACTGGTGTTCTGTCGGGGAAGGTAAAAAAAGCCACAGCATTCGCTGATATGAGCTTTCACTGAGGAGTTAGACCAAAGCTTATATCAGAATTAGCAAAAGAGCCTAATTCAGTCAGAAACGTAACTTTTGACCCAGAGCTCAGTTTCGAACAACATACAAAGTTTTGTAGTATCCTGAGTCGGGAAACCTAGAAAACTACTTCATTCGCTGATCTGAGCTTTCCCTGAGGAGTTAGACGAAAGCTTATATTAGAATTGGCAAAATAGCACAATTCAACAAGAAACGTAACTTTTGACCCAGAGCTCAGTTTCCAATAACATACAATTTTTAGTGGAGTCCTGAGTCGGGGAAGCTAAAAAACCACTCCATTCGCTGATCTGAGCTTTCACTGAGGAGTTAGACCAAAGCTTACATCAGAATTAGCAAAAGAGCCTAATTCAGCCAGAAACGTAACTTTTGACCCAGAGCTCAGTTTCGAACAACATACATATGTTAGTGGTGTCCTGAGTCGGGGAAGCTAAAAAAACCACTCCATTCGCTGATCTGAGCTTTCCCTAAGGAGTTAGACCAAAGCTTATATCAGATTTGGCAAAAGAGTGCAATTCAGCCAGAAACGTAACTTTTGACCCACAATGCAGTTTCGAATAACATAAACACGTTAATGGTGTCCTGAGTTGGGGAAGCTAAAAAACCACTCCATTCGCTGATCTGAGCTTTTCCTGAGGAGATAGACGAAAGCTTATATTAGAATTGGCAAAAGCGCCTAATTCAGCCAGAAACGTAACTTTTGACTCAGAGCTCAGTTTCGAAGAACATACAAAGTTTTGTAGTATCCTGAGTCGGGAAACCTAGAAAACCACTCCATTCGCTGATCTGAGCTTTCCCTGAGGAGTTAGACGAAAGCTTATATTAGAATTGGCAAAATAGCACAATTCAACAAGAAACGTAACTTTTGACCCAGAGCTCAGTTTCCAATAACATACAATTGTTAGTGGAGTCCTGAGTCGGGGAAGCTAAAAAACCACTCCATTCGCTGATCTGAGCTTTCCCTGAGGAGATAGACCAAAGCTTATATCAGAATTGGCAAAAGAGCCCAATTCATCCAGAAACGTAACTTTTGACCCAGAGCTCAGTTTCGAACAACATACAAAGTTTTGTAGTATCCTGAGTCGGGAAACCTAGAAAACCACTCCATTCGCTGATCTGAGCTTTCCCTGAGGAGATAGACGACAGCTTATATTAGAATTGGCAAAAGAGCCTAATTCATCCAGAAACGTAACTTTTGACTCAGAGCTCAGTTTCGAACAACATACAAAGTTTTGTAGTATCCTGAGTCGGGAAACCTAGAAAACCACTCCATTCGCTGATCTGAGCTTTCCCTGAGGAGTTAGACGAAAGCTTATATTAGAATTGGCAAAATAGCACAATTCAACAAGAAACGTAACTTTTGACCCAGAGCTCAGTTTCCAATAACATACAATTGTTAGTGGAGTCCTGAGTCGGGGAAGCTAAAAAACCACTCCATTTGCTTATCTGAGCTTTCACTGAGGAGTTAGACCAAAGCTTATATCAGAATTGGCAAAAGAGCCCAATTCAGCCAGAAATGTAACTTTTGACCCACAACGCAGTTTCGAATAACATAAACACATTAATGGTGTCCAGAGTCGAGGAAGCTAAAAGACCACTCCATTCGAGGATCTGCGCTTTCCCTGAGGAGTTAGACCAAAGCTTATATCAGATTTGGCAAAAGAGTGCAATTCAGCCAGAAACGTAACTTTTGACCCAGAGCTCAGTTTTGAATTACATACACATGTTAGTGGTGTCCTGAGTCGGGGAAGCTAAAAAACCACTCCATTCGCTGATCTGAGCTTTCCCTGAGGAGATAGACCAAAGCTTACATCAGAATTAGCAAAAGAGCCTAATTCAGCCAGAAACGTAACTTTTGACCCAGAGCTCAGTTTAGAACAACATACATATGTCAGTGGTGTCCTGAGTCGGGGAAGCTAAAAAAACCACTCCATTCGCTGATCTGAGCTTTCCCTAAGGAGTTAGACCAAAGCTTATATCAGATTTGGCAAAAGAGTGCAATTCAGCCAGAAACGTAACTTTTGACACAGAGCTCAGTTTCGAACAACATACATATGTTAGTGGAGTCCTGAGTCGGGGAAGCTAAAAAACCACTCCATTCGCTGATCTGAGCTTTCCCTGAGGAGTTAGACCAAAGCTTATATTAGAATTAACAAAATAGCACAATTCAGCCAGAAACGTAACTTTTGACCCAGAGCTCAGTTTCGAACAACATACATATGTTAGTGGTGTCCTGAGTCGGGGAAGCTAAAAAACCACTCCATTCGCTGATCTGAGCTTTCCCTAAGGAGTTAGACCAAAGCTTATATCAGATTTGGCAAAAGAGTGCAATTCAGCCAGAAACGTAACTTTTGACCCAGAGCTCAGTTTTGAATTACATACACATGTTAGTGGTGTCCTGAGTCGGGGAAGCTAAAAAACCACTCCATTCGCTGATCTGAGCTTTCCCTGAGGAGATAGACCAAAGCTTACATCAGAATTAGCAAAAGAGCCTAATTCAGCCAGAAATGTAACTTTTGACCCAGAACACAGTTTCGAATAACATACACATGTTACTGGTGTTCTGTCGGGGAAGGTAAAAAAAGCCACAGCATTCGCTGATATGAGCTTTCACTGAGGAGTTAGACCAAAACTTATATCAGAATTAGCAAAAGAGCCTAATTCAGCCAGAAACGTAACTTTTGACCCAGAGCTCAGTTTCGAACAACATACAAAGTTTTGTAGTATCCTGAGTCGGGAAACCTAGAAAACCACTCCATTCGCTGATCTGAGCTTTCCCTGAGGAGTTAGACGAAAGCTTATATTAGAATTGGCAAAATAGCACAATTCAACAAGAAACGTACCTTTTGACCCAGAGCTCAGTTTCCAATAACATACAATTGTTAGTGGAGTCCTGAGTCGGGGAAGCTAAAAAACCACTCCATTCGCTGATCTGAGCTTTCACTGAGGAGTTAGACCAAAGCTTATATCAGATTTGGCAAAAGAGTGCAATTCAGCCAGAAACGTAACTTTTGACACAGAGCTCAGTTTCGAACAACATACATATGTTAGTGGAGTCCTGAGTCGGGGAAGCTAAAAAACCACTCCATTCGCTGATCTGAGCTTTCCCTGAGGAGTTAGACCAAAGCTTATATCAGATTTGGCAAAAGAGTGCAATTCAGCCAGAAACGTAACTTTTGACCCACAATGCAGTTTCGAATAACATAAACACGTTAATGGTGTCCTGAGTCGGGGAAGCTAAAAAACCACTCCATTCGCTGATCTGAGCTTTCCCTGAGATAGACCAAAGCTTACATCAGAATTAGCAAAAGAGCCTAATTCAGCCAGAAACGTAACTTTTGACACAGATCTAAGTTACGAATAACATACACATGTTAGTCGTGTCCTTTCGAGGAAGGTAAAAAAAAAAACACCATTCGCTGATATGAGCTTTCCCTGAGGAGTTAGACCAAAGCTTATATCAGAATTGGCAAAAGAGCCCAATTGAGCCACAAACGTAACTTTTGACCCAGAGCTCAGTTTTGAATTACATACACATGTTAGTGGTGTCCTGAGTTGGGGAAGCTAAAAAACCACTCCATTCGCTGATCTGAGCTTTCCCTAAGGAGTTAGACCAAAGCTTATATCAGATTTGGCAAAAGAGTGCAATTCAGCCAGAAACGTAACTTTTGACCCAGAGCTCATTTTTGAATTACATACGCATGTTAGTGGTGTCCTGAGTCGGGGAAGCTAAAAAACCACTCCATTCGCTGATCTGATCTTTCCCTGAGGAGATAGACCAAAGCTTACATCAGAATTAGCAAAAGAGCCTAATTCAGCCAGAAATGTAACTTTTGACCCAGAACACAGTTTCGAATAACATACACATGTTACTGGTGTTCTGTCGGGGAAGGTAAAAAAAGCCACAGCATTCGCTGATATGAGCTTTCACTGAGGAGTTAGACCAAAACTTATATCAGAATTAGCAAAAGAGCCTAATTCATCCAGAAACGTAACTTTTGACTCAGAGCTCAGTTTCGAACAACATACAAAGTTTTGTAGTATCCTGAGTCGGGAAACCTAGAAAACCACTCCATTCGCTGATCTGAGCTTTCCCTGAGGAGTTAGACGAAAGCTTATATTAGAATTGGCAAAATAGCACAATTCAACAAGAAACGTAACTTTTGACCCAGAGCTCAGTTTCCAATAACATACAATTGTTAGTGGAGTCCTGAGTCGGGGAAGCTAAAAAACCACTCCATTTGCTTATCTGAGCTTTCACTGAGGAGTTAGACCAAAGCTTATATCAGAATTGGCAAAAGAGCCCAATTCAGCCAGAAATGTAACTTTTGACCCACAACGCAGTTTCGAATAACATAAACACATTAATGGTGTCCAGAGTCGAGGAAGCTAAAAGACCACTCCATTCGAGGATCTGCGCTTTCCCTGAGGAGTTAGACCAAAGCTTATATCAGATTTGGCAAAAGAGTGCAATTCAGCCAGAAACGTAACTTTTGACCCAGAGCTCAGTTTTGAATTACATACACATGTTAGTGGTGTCCTGAGTCGGGGAAGCTAAAAAACCACTCCATTCGCTGATCTGAGCTTTCCCTGAGGAGATAGACCAAAGCTTACATCAGAATTAGCAAAAGAGCCTAATTCAGCCAGAAACGTAACTTTTGACCCAGAGCTCAGTTTAGAACAACATACATATGTCAGTGGTGTCCTGAGTCGGGGAAGCTAAAAAAACCACTCCATTCGCTGATCTGAGCTTTCCCTAAGGAGTTAGACCAAAGCTTATATCAGATTTGGCAAAAGAGTGCAATTCAGCCAGAAACGTAACTTTTGACACAGAGCTCAGTTTCGAACAACATACATATGTTAGTGGAGTCCTGAGTCGGGGAAGCTAAAAAACCACTCCATTCGCTGATCTGAGCTTTCCCTGAGGAGTTAGACCAAAGCTTATATTAGAATTAACAAAATAGCACAATTCAGCCAGAAACGTAACTTTTGACCCAGAGCTCAGTTTCGAACAACATACGTATGTTAGTGGTGTCCTGAGTCGGGGAAGCTAAAAAACCACTCCATTCGCTGATCTGAGCTTTCCCTAAGGAGTTAGACCAAAGCTTATATCAGATTTGGCAAAAGAGTGCAATTCAGCCAGAAACGTAACTTTTGACCCAGAGCTCAGTTTTGAATTACATACACATGTTAGTGGTGTCCTGAGTCGGGGAAGCTAAAAAACCACTCCATTCGCTGATCTGAGCTTTCCCTGAGGAGATAGACCAAAGCTTACATCAGAATTAGCAAAAGAGCCTAATTCAGCCAGAAATGTAACTTTTGACCCAGAACACAGTTTCGAATAACATACACATGTTACTGGTGTTCTGTCGGGGAAGGTAAAAAAAGCCACAGCATTCGCTGATATGAGCTTTCACTGAGGAGTTAGACCAAAACTTATATCAGAATTAGCAAAAGAGCCTAATTCAGCCAGAAACGTAACTTTTGACCCAGAGCTCAGTTTCGAACAACATACAAAGTTTTGTAGTATCCTGAGTCGGGAAACCTAGAAAACCACTCCATTCGCTGATCTGAGCTTTCCCTGAGGAGTTAGACGAAAGCTTATATTAGAATTGGCAAAATAGCACAATTCAACAAGAAACGTAACTTTTGACCCAGAGCTCAGTTTCCAATAACATACAATTGTTAGTGGAGTCCTGAGTCGGGGAAGCTAAAAAACCACTCCATTCGCTGATCTGAGCTTTCACTGAGGAGTTAGACCAAAGCTTATATCAGATTTGGCAAAAGAGTGCAATTCAGCCAGAAACGTAACTTTTGACACAGAGCTCAGTTTCGAACAACATATATATGTTAGTGGAGTCCTGAGTCGGGGAAGCTAAAAAACCACTCCATTCGCTGATCTGAGCTTTCCCTGAGGAGTTAGACCAAAGCTTATATCAGATTTGGCAAAAGAGTGCAATTCAGCCAGAAACGTAACTTTTGACCCACAATGCAGTTTCGAATAACATAAACACGTTAATGGTGTCCTGAGTCGGGGAAGCTAAAAAACCACTCCATTCGCTGATCTGAGCTTTCCCTGAGATAGACCAAAGCTTACATCAGAATTAGCAAAAGAGCCTAATTCAGCCAGAAACGTAACTTTTGACACAGATCTAAGTTACGAATAACATACACATGTTAGTCGTGTCCTTTCGAGGAAGGTAAAAAAAAAAACACCATTCGCTGATATGAGCTTTCCCTGAGGAGTTAGACCAAAGCTTATATCAGAATTGGCAAAAGAGCCCAATTGAGCCACAAACGTAACTTTTGACCCAGAGCTCAGTTTTGAATTACATACACATGTTAGTGGTGTCCTGAGTTGGGGAAGCTAAAAAACCACTCCATTCGCTGATCTGAGCTTTCCCTAAGGAGTTAGACCAAAGCTTATATCAGATTTGGCAAAAGAGTGCAATTCAGCCAGAAACGTAACTTTTGACCCAGAGCTCATTTTTGAATTACATACGCATGTTAGTGGTGTCCTGAGTCGGGGAAGCTAAAAAACCACTCCATTCGCTGATCTGATCTTTCCCTGAGGAGATAGACCAAAGCTTACATCAGAATTAGCAAAAGAGCCTAATTCAGCCAGAAATGTAACTTTTGACCCAGAACACAGTTTCGAATAACATACACATGTTACTGGTGTTCTGTCGGGGAAGGTAAAAAAAGCCACAGCATTCGCTGATATGAGCTTTCACTGAGGAGTTAGACCAAAACTTATATCAGAATTAGCAAAAGAGCCTAATTCAGCCAGAAACGTAACTTTTGACCCAGAGCTCAGTTTCGAACAACATACAAAGTTTTGTAGTATCCTGAGTCGGGAAACCTAGAAAACCACTCCATTCGCTGATCTGAGCTTTCCCTGAGGAGTTAGACGAAAGCTTATATTAGAATTGGCAAAATAGCACAATTCAACAAGAAACGTAACTTTTGACCCAGAGCTCAGTTTCCAATAACATACAATTGTTAGTGGAGTCCTGAGTCGGGGAAGCTAAAAAACCACTCCATTCGCTGATCTGAGCTTTCACTGAGGAGTTAGACCAAAGCTTATATCAGATTTGGCAAAAGAGTGCAATTCAGCCAGAAACGTAACTTTTGACACAGAGCTCAGTTTCGAACAACATACATATGTTAGTGGAGTCCTGAGTCGGGGAAGCTAAAAAACCACTCCATTCGCTGATCTGAGCTTTCCCTGAGGAGTTAGACCAAAGCTTATATCAGATTTGGCAAAAGAGTGCAATTCAGCCAGAAACGTAACTTTTGACCCACAATGCAGTTTCGAATAACATAAACACGTTAATGGTGTCCTGAGTCGGGGAAGCTAAAAAACCACTCCATTCGCTGATCTGAGCTTTCCCTGAGATAGACCAAAGCTTACATCAGAATTAGCAAAAGAGCCTAATTCAGCCAGAAACGTAACTTTTGACACAGATCTAAGTTACGAATAACATACACATGTTAGTCGTGTCCTTTCGAGGAAGGTAAAAAAAAAAACACCATTCGCTGATATGAGCTTTCCCTGAGGAGTTAGACCAAAGCTTATATCAGAATTGGCAAAAGAGCCCAATTGAGCCACAAACGTAACTTTTGACCCAGAGCTCAGTTTTGAATTACATACACATGTTAGTGGTGTCCTGAGTTGGGGAAGCTAAAAAACCACTCCATTCGCTGATCTGAGCTTTCCCTAAGGAGTTAGACCAAAGCTTATATCAGATTTGGCAAAAGAGTGCAATTCAGCCAGAAACGTAACTTTTGACCCAGAGCTCATTTTTGAATTACATACACATGTTAGTGGTGTCCTGAGTCGGGGAAGCTAAAAAACCACTCCATTCGCTGATCTGAGCTTTCCCTGAGGAGATAGACCAAAGCTTACATCAGAATTAGCAAAAGAGCCTAATTCAGCCAGAAATGTAACTTTTGACCCAGAACACAGTTTCGAATAACATACACATGTTACTGGTGTTCTGTCGGGGAAGGTAAAAAAAGCCACAGCATTCGCTGATATGAGCTTTCACTGAGGAGTTAGACCAAAACTTATATCAGAATTAGCAAAAGAGCCTAATTCAGCCAGAAACGTAACTTTTGACCCAGAGCTCAGTTTCGAACAACATACAAAGTTTTGTAGTATCCTGAGTCGGGAAACCTAGAAAACCACTCCATTCGCTGATCTGAGCTTTCCCTGAGGAGTTAGACGAAAGCTTACATTAGAATTGGCAAAATAGCACAATTCAACAAGAAACGTAACTTTTGACCCAGAGCTCAGTTTCCAATAACATACAATTGTTAGTGGAGTCCTGAGTCGGGGAAGCTAAAAAACCACTCCATTCGCTGATCTGAGCTTTCACTGAGGAGTTAGACCAAAGCTTATATCAGATTTGGCAAAAGAGTGCAATTCAGCCAGAAACGTAACTTTTGACCCAGAGCTCAGTTTTGAATTACATACACATGTTAGTGGTGTCCTGAGTCGGGGAAGCTAAAAAACCACTCCATTCGCTGATCTGAGCTTTCCCTGAGGAGATAGACCAAAGCTTACATCAGAATTAGCAAAAGAGCCTAATTCAGCCAGAAACGTAACTTTTGACCCAGAGCTCAGTTTAGAACAACATACATATGTCAGTGGTGTCCTGAGTCGGGGAAGCTAAAAAACCACTCCATTCGCTGATCTGAGCTTTCCCTGAGGAGTTAGACCAAAGCTTATATCAGATTTGGCAAAAGAGTGCAATTCAGCCAGAAACGTAACTTTTGACCCACAATGCAGTTTCGAATAACATAAACACGTTAATGGTGTCCTGAGTCGGGGAAGCTAAAAAACCACTCCATTCGCTGATCTGAGCTTTCCCTGAGGAGATAGACCAAAGCTTACATCAGAATTAGCAAAAGAGCCTAATTCAGCCAGAAATGTAACTTTTGACCCAGAACACAGTTTCGAATAACATACACATGTTACTGGTGTTCTGTCGGGGAAGGTAAAAAAAGCCACAGCATTCGCTGATATGAGCTTTCACTGAGGAGTTAGACCAAAACTTATATCAGAATTAGCAAAAGAGCCTAATTCAGCCAGAAACGTAACTTTTGACCCAGAGCTCAGTTTCGAACAACATACAAAGTTTTGTAGTATCCTGAGTCGGGAAACCTAGAAAACCACTCCATTCGCTGATCTGAGCTTTCCCTGAGGAGTTAGACGAAAGCTTACATTAGAATTGGCAAAATAGCACAATTCAACAAGAAACGTAACTTTTGACCCAGAGCTCAGTTTCCAATAACATACAATTGTTAGTGGAGTCCTGAGTCGGGGAAGCTAAAAAACCACTCCATTCGCTGATCTGAGCTTTCACTGAGGAGTTAGACCAAAGCTTATATCAGATTTGGCAAAAGAGTGCAATTCAGCCAGAAACGTAACTTTTGACCCAGAGCTCAGTTTCGAACAACATACAAAGTTTTGTAGTATCCTGAGTCGGGAAACCTAGAAAACCACTCCATTCGCTGATCTGAGCTTTCCCTGAGGAGTTAGACGAAAACTTATATTAGAATTGGCAAAATAGCACTTCAACAAGAAACGTAACTTTTGACCCAGAGCTCAGTTTCCAATAACATACAATTGTTAGTGGAGTCCTGAGTCGGGGAAGCTAAAAAACCACTCCATTCGCTGATCTGAGCTTTCACTGAGGAGTTAGACCAAAGCTTATATCAGATTTGGCAAAAGAGTGCAATTCAGCCAGAAAGGTAACTTTTGACACAGAGCTCAGTTTCGAACAACATACGTATGTTAGTGGAGTCCTGAGTCGGGGAAGCTAAAAAACCACTCCATTCGCTGATCTGAGCTTTCCCTGAGGAGATAGACCAAAGCTTACATCAGAATTAGCAAAAGAGCCTAATTCAGCCAGAAATGTAACTTTTGACCCAGAACACAGTTTCGAATAACATACATATGTTACTGGTGTTCTGTCGGGGAAGGTAAAAAAAGCCACAGCATTCGCTGATATGAGCTTTCACTGAGGAGTTAGACCAAAACTTATATCAGAATTAGCAAAAGAGCCTAATTCAGCCAGAAACGTAACTTTTGACCCAGAGCTCAGTTTCGAACAACATACAAAGTTTTGTAGTATCCTGAGTCGGGAAACCTAGAAAACCACTCCATTCGCTGATCTGAGCTTTCCCTGAGGAGTTAGACGAAAGCTTATATTAGAATTGGCAAAATAGCACAATTCAGCCAGAAACGTAACTTTTGACCCAGAGCTCAGTTTCCAATAACATACAATTGTTAGTGGAGTCCTGAGTCGGGGAAGCTAAAAAACCACTCCATTCGCTGATCTGAGCTTTCACTGAGGAGTTAGACCAAAGCTTACATCAGAATTAGCAAAAGAGCCTAATTCAGCCAGAAACGTAACTTTTGACCCAGAGCTCAGTTTCGAACAACATACATATGTTAGTGGTGTCCTGAGTCGGGGAAGCTAAAAAAACCACTCCATTCGCTGATCTGAGCTTTCCCTAAGGAGTTAGACCAAAGCTTATATCAGATTTGGCAAAAGAGTGCAATTCAGCCAGAAACGTAACTTTTGACCCACAATGCAGTTTCGAATAACATAAACACGTTAATGGTGTCCTGAGTCGGGGAAGCTAAAAAACCACTCCATTCGCTGATCTGAGCTTTCCCTGAGATAGACCAAAGCTTACATCAGAAATAGCAAAAGAGCCTAATTCAGCCAGAAACGTAACTTTTGACACAGATCTAAGTTACGAATAACATACACATGTTAGTCGTGTCCTTTCGAGGAAGGTAAAAAAAAAAACACCATTCGCTGATATGAGCTTTCCCTGAGGAGTTAGACCAAAGCTTATATCAGAATTGGCAAAAGAGCCCAATTGAGCCACAAACGTAACTTTTGACCCAGAGCTCAGTTTTGAATTACATACACATGTTAGTGGTGTCCTGAGTTGGGGAAGCTAAAAAACCACTCCATTCGCTGATCTGAGCTTTCCCTAAGGAGTTAGACCAAAGCTTATATCAGATTTGGCAAAAGAGTGCAATTCAGCCTGAAACGTAACTTTTGACCCAGAGCTCATTTTTGAATTACATACACATGTTAGTGGTGTCCTGAGTCGGGGAAGCTAAAAAACCACTCCATTCGCTGATCTGAGCTTTCCCTGAGGAGATAGACCAAAGCTTACATCAGAATTAGCAATAGAGCCTAATTCAGCCAGAAATGTAACTTTTGACCCAGAACACAGTTTCGAATAACATACACATGTTACTGGTGTTCTGTCGGGGAAGGTAAAAAAAGCCACAGCATTCGCTGATATGAGCTTTCACTGAGGAGTTAGACCAAAACTTATATCAGAATTAGCAAAAGAGCCTAATTCAGCCAGAAACGTAACTTTTGACCCAGAGCTCAGTTTCGAACAACATACAAAGTTTTGTAGTATCCTGAGTCGGGAAACCTAGAAAACCACTCCATTCGCTGATCTGAGCTTTCCCTGAGGAGTTAGACCAAAGCTTATATCAGATTTGGCAAAAGAGTGCAATTCAGCCAGAAACGTAACTTTTGACCCACAACGCAGTTTCGAATAACATAAACACGTTAATGGTGTCCGGAGTCGGGGAAGCTAAAAAACCACTCCATTCGCTGATCTGAGCTTTCCCTGAGGAGTTAGACCAAAGCTTATATCAGATTTGGCAAAAGAGTGCAATTCAGCCAGAAACGTAACTTTTGACACAGAGCTCAGTTTCGAACAACATACATATGTTAGTGGAGTCCTGAGTCGGGGAAGCTAAAAAACCACTCCATTCGCTGATCTGAGCTTTCCCTGAGGAGTTAGACCAAAGCTTATATTAGAATTAACAAAATAGCACAATTCAGCCAGAAACGTAACTTTTGACACAGAGCTCAGTTTCGAACAACATACATATGTTAGTGGAGTCCTGAGTCGGGGAAGCTAAAAAACCACTCCATTCGCTGATCTGAGCTTTCCCTGAGGAGTTAGACCAAAGCTTATATTAGAATTAACAAAATAGCACAATTCAGCCAGAAACGTAACTTTTGACCCAGAGCTCAGTTTCGAACAACATACATATGTTAGTGGTGTCCTGAGTCGGGGAAGCTAAAAAACCACTCCATTCGCTGATCTGAGCTTTCCCTAAGGAGTTAGACCAAAGCTTATATCAGATTTGGCAAAAGAGTTCAATTCAGCCAGAAACGTAACTTTTGACCCAGAGCTCAGTTTTGAATTCCATACTCATCTTAGTGGTGTCCTGAGTCGGGGAAGCTAAAAAACCACTCCATTCGCTGATCTGAGCTTTCCCTGAGGAGATAGACCAAAGCTTACATCAGAATTAGCAAAAGAGCCTAATTCAGCCAGAAATGTAACTTTTGACCCAGAACACAGTTTCGAATAACATACACATGTTACTGGTGTTCTGTCGGGGAAGGTAAAAAAAGCCACAGCATTCGCTGATATGAGCTTTCACTGAGGAGTTAGACCAAAGCTTATATCAGAATTAGCAAAAGAGCCTAATTCAGTCAGAAACGTAACTTTTGACCCAGAGCTCAGTTTCGAACAACATACAAAGTTTTGTAGTATCCTGAGTCGGGAAACCTAGAAAACTACTCCATTCGCTGATCTGAGCTTTCCCTGAGGAGTTAGACGAAAGCTTATATTAGAATTGGCAAAATAGCACAATTCAACAAGAAACGTAACTTTTGACCCAGAGCTCAGTTTCCAATAACATACAATTTTTAGTGGAGTCCTGAGTCGGGGAAGCTAAAAAACCACTCCATTCGCTGATCTGAGCTTTCACTGAGGAGTTAGACCAAAGCTTACATCAGAATTAGCAAAAGAGCCTAATTCAGCCAGAAACGTAACTTTTGACCCAGAGCTCAGTTTCGAACAACATACATATGTTAGTGGTGTCCTGAGTCGGGGAAGCTAAAAAAACCACTCCATTCGCTGATCTGAGCTTTCCCTAAGGAGTTAGACCAAAGCTTATATCAGATTTGGCAAAAGAGTGCAATTCAGCCAGAAACGTAACTTTTGACCCACAATGCAGTTTCGAATAACATAAACACGTTAATGGTGTCCTGAGTCGGGGAAGCTAAAAAACCACTCCATTCGCTGATCTGAGCTTTCCCTGAGATAGACCAAAGCTTACATCAGAAATAGCAAAAGAGCCTAATTCAGCCAGAAACGTAACTTTTGACACAGATCTAAGTTACGAATAACATACACATGTTAGTCGTGTCCTTTCGAGGAAGGTAAAAAAAAAAACACCATTCGCTGATATGAGCTTTCCCTGAGGAGTTAGACCAAAGCTTATATCAGAATTGGCAAAAGAGCCCAATTGAGCCACAAACGTAACTTTTGACCCAGAGCTCAGTTTTGAATTACATACACATGTTAGTGGTGTCCTGAGTTGGGGAAGCTAAAAAACCACTCCATTCGCTGATCTGAGCTTTCCCTAAGGAGTTAGACCAAAGCTTATATCAGATTTGGCAAAAGAGTGCAATTCAGCCAGAAACGTAACTTTTGACCCAGAGCTCATTTTTGAATTACATACACATGTTAGTGGTGTCCTGAGTCGGGGAAGCTAAAAAACCACTCCATTCGCTGATCTGAGCTTTCCCTGAGGAGATAGACCAAAGCTTACATCAGAATTAGCAAAAGAGCCTAATTCAGCCAGAAATGTAACTTTTGACCCAGAACACAGTTTCGAATAACATACACATGTTACTGGTGTTCTGTCGGGGAAGGTAAAAAAAGCCACAGCATTCGCTGATATGAGCTTTCACTGAGGAGTTAGACCAAAACTTATATCAGAATTAGCAAAAGAGCCTAATTCAGCCAGAAACGTAACTTTTGACCCAGAGCTCAGTTTCGAACAACATACAAAGTTTTGTAGTATCCTGAGTCGGGAAACCTAGAAAACCACTCCATTCGCTGATCTGAGCTTTCCCTGAGGAGTTAGACCAAAGCTTATATCAGATTTGGCAAAAGAGTGCAATTCAGCCAGAAACGTAACTTTTGACCCACAACGCAGTTTCGAATAACATAAACACGTTAATGGTGTCCGGAGTCGGGGAAGCTAAAAAACCACTCCATTCGCTGATCTGAGCTTTCCCTGAGGAGTTAGACCAAAGCTTATATCAGATTTGGCAAAAGAGTGCAATTCAGCCAGAAACGTAACTTTTGACACAGAGCTCAGTTTCGAACAACATACATATGTTAGTGGAGTCCTGAGTCGGGGAAGCTAAAAAACCACTCCATTCGCTGATCTGAGCTTTCCCTGAGGAGTTAGACCAAAGCTTATATTAGAATTAACAAAATAGCACAATTCAGCCAGAAACGTAACTTTTGACCCAGAGCTCAGTTTCGAACAACATACATATGTTAGTGGTGTCCTGAGTCGGGGAAGCTAAAAAACCACTCCATTCGCTGATCTGAGCTTTCCCTAAGGAGTTAGACCAAAGCTTATATCAGATTTGGCAAAAGAGTGCAATTCAGCCAGAAACGTAACTTTTGACCCAGAGCTCAGTTTTGAATTACATACACATGTTAGTGGTGTCCTGAGTCGGGGAAGCTAAAAAACCACTCCATTCGCTGATCTGAGCTTTCCCTGAGGAGATAGACCAAAGCTTACATCAGAATTGGCAAAAGAGCCTAATTCAGCCAGAAACGTAACTTTTGACCCAGAGCTCAGTTTCGAACAACATACAAAGTTTTGTAGTATCCTGAGTCGGGAAACCGAGAAAACCACTCCATTCGCTGATCTGAGCTTTCCCTGAGGAGTTAGACGAAAGCTTATATTAGAATTGGCAAAATAGCACAATTCAACAAGAAACGTAACTTTTGACCCAGAGCTCAGTTTCCAATAACATACAATTGTTAGTGGAGTCCTGAGTCGGGGAAGCTAATAAACCAATCCATTCGCTGATCTGAGCTTTCACTGAGGAGTTAGACCAAAGCTTACATCAGAATTAGCAAAAGAGCCTAATTCAGCCAGAAACGTAACTTTTGACCCAGAGCTCAGTTTCGAACAACATACATATGTTAGTGGTGTCCTGAGTCGGGGAAGCTAAAAAAACCACTCCATTCGCTGATCTGAGCTTTCCCTAAGGAGTTAGACCAAATCTTATATCAGATTTGGCAAAAGAGTGCAATTCAGCCAGAAACGTAACTTTTGACACAGAGCTCAGTTTCGAACAACATACATATGTTAGTGGAGTCCTGAGTCGGGGAAGCTAAAAAACCTCTCCATTCGCTGATCTGAGCTTTCCCTGAGGAGTTAGACCAAAGCTTATATTAGAATTAACAAAATAGCACAATTCAGCCAGAAACGTAACTTTTGACCCAGAGCTCAGTTTCGAACAACATACATATGTTAGTGGTGTCCTGAGTCGGGGAAGCTAAAAAACCACTCCATTCGCTGATCTGAGCTTTCCCTAAGGAGTTAGACCAAAGCTTATATCAGATTTGGCAAAAGAGTGCAATTCAGCCAGAAACGTAACTTTTGACCCAGAGCTCAGTTTTGAATTACATACTCATCTTAGTGGTGTCCTGAGTCGGGGAAGCTAAAAAACCACTCCATTCGCTGATCTGAGCTTTCCCTGAGGAGATAGACCAAAGCTTACATCAGAATAAGCAAAAGAGCCTAATTCAGCCAGAAATGTAACTTTTGACCCAGAACACAGTTTCGAATAACATACACATGTTACTGGTGTTCTGTCGGGGAAGGTAAAAAAAGCCACAGCATTCGCTGATATGAGCTTTCACTGAGGAGTTAGACCAAAGCTTATATCAGAATTAGCAAAAGAGCCTAATTCAGTCAGAAACGTAACTTTTGACCCAGAGCTCAGTTTCGAACAACATACAAAGTTTTGTAGTATCCTGAGTCGGGAAACCTAGAAAACTACTCCATTCGCTGATCTGAGCTTTCCCTGAGGAGTTAGACGAAAGCTTATATTAGAATTGGCAAAATAGCACAATTCAACAAGAAACGTAACTTTTGACCCAGAGCTCAGTTTCCAATAACATACAATTTTTAGTGGAGTCCTGAGTCGGGGAAGCTAAAAAAACCACTCCATTCGCTGATCTGAGCTTTCACTGAGGAGTTAGACCAAAGCTTACATCAGAATTAGCAAAAGAGCCTAATTCAGCCAGAAACGTAACTTTTGACCCAGAGCTCAGTTTCGAACAACATACATATGTTAGTGGTGTCCTGAGTCGGGGAAGCTAAAAAAACCACTCCATTCGCTGATCTGAGCTTTCCCTAAGGAGTTAGACCAAAGCTTATATCAGATTTGGCAAAAGAGTGCAATTCAGCCAGAAACGTAACTTTTGACCCACAATGCAGTTTCGAATAACATAAACACGTTAATGGTGTCCTGAGTCGGGGAAGCTAAAAAACCACTCCATTCGCTGATCTGAGCTTTTCCTGAGGAGATAGACGAAAGCTTATATTAGAATTGGCAAAAGCGCCTAATTCAGCCAGAAACGTAACTTTTGACTCAGAGCTCAGTTTCGAAGAACATACAAAGTTTTGTAGTATCCTGAGTCGGGAAACCTAGAAAACCACTCCATTCGCTGATCTGAGCTTTCCCTGAGGAGTTAGACGAAAGCTTATATTAGAATTGGCAAAATAGCACAATTCAACAAGAAACGTAACTTTTGACCCAGAGCTCAGTTTCCAATAACATACAATTGTTAGTGGAGTCCTGAGTCGGGGAAGCTAAAAAACCACTCCATTCGCTGATCTGAGCTTTCCCTGAGGAGATAGACCAAAGCTTATATCAGAATTGGCAAAAGAGCCCAATTCATCCAGAAACGTAACTTTTGACCCAGAGCTCAGTTTCGAACAACATACAAAGTTTTGTAGTATCCTGAGTCGGGAAACCTAGAAAACCACTCCATTCGCTGATCTGAGCTTTCCCTGAGGAGATAGACGAAAGCTTATATTAGAATTGGCAAAAGAGCCTAATTCATCCAGAAACGTAACTTTTGACTCAGAGCTCAGTTTCGAACAACATACAAAGTTTTGTAGTATCCTGAGTCGGGAAACCTAGAAAACCACTCCATTCGCTGATCTGAGCTTTCCCTGAGGAGTTAGACGAAAGCTTATATTAGAATTGGCAAAATAGCACAATTCAACAAGAAACGTAACTTTTGACCCAGAGCTCAGTTTCCAATAACATACAATTGTTAGTGGAGTCCTGAGTCGGGGAAGCTAAAAAACCACTCCATTTGCTTATCTGAGCTTTCACTGAGGAGTTAGACCAAAGCTTATATCAGAATTGGCAAAAGAGCCCAATTCAGCCAGAAATGTAACTTTTGACCCACAACGCAGTTTCGAATAACATAAACACATTAATGGTGTCCAGAGTCGAGGAAGCTAAAAGACCACTCCATTCGAGGATCTGCGCTTTCCCTGAGGAGTTAGACCAAAGCTTATATCAGATTTGGCAAAAGAGTGCAATTCAGCCAGAAACGTAACTTTTGACCCAGAGCTCAGTTTTGAATTACATACACATGTTAGTGGTGTCCTGAGTCGGGGAAGCTAAAAAACCACTCCATTCGCTGATCTGAGCTTTCCCTGAGGAGATAGACCAAAGCTTACATCAGAATTAGCAAAAGAGCCTAATTCAGCCAGAAACGTAACTTTTGACCCAGAGCTCAGTTTAGAACAACATACATATGTCAGTGGTGTCCTGAGTCGGGGAAGCTAAAAAAACCACTCCATTCGCTGATCTGAGCTTTCCCTAAGGAGTTAGACCAAAGCTTATATCAGATTTGGCAAAAGAGTGCAATTCAGCCAGAAACGTAACTTTTGACACAGAGCTCAGTTTCGAACAACATACATATGTTAGTGGAGTCCTGAGTCGGGGAAGCTAAAAAACCACTCCATTCGCTGATCTGAGCTTTCCCTGAGGAGTTAGACCAAAGCTTATATTAGAATTAACAAAATAGCACAATTCAGCCAGAAACGTAACTTTTGACCCAGAGCTCAGTTTAGAACAACATACATATGTCAGTGGTGTCCTGAGTCGGGGAAGGTAAAAAAAGCCACAGCATTCGCTGATATGAGCTTTCACTGAGGAGTTAGACCAAAACTTATATCAGAATTAGCAAAAGAGCCTAATTCAGCCAGAAACGTAACTTTTGACCCAGAGCTCAGTTTCGAACAACATACAAAGTTTTGTAGTATCCTGAGTCGGGAAACCTAGAAAACCACTCCATTCGCTGATCTGAGCTTTCCCTGAGGAGTTAGACGAAAGCTTATATTAGAATTGGCAAAATAGCACAATTCAACAAGAAACGTAACTTTTGACCCAGAGCTCAGTTTCCAATAACATACAATTGTTAGTGGAGTCCTGAGTCGGGGAAGCTAAAAAACCACTCCATTCGCTGATCTGAGCTTTCACTGAGGAGTTAGACCAAAGCTTATATCAGATTTGGCAAAAGAGTGCAATTCAGCCAGAAACGTAACTTTTGACACAGAGCTCAGTTTCGAACAACATACATATGTTAGTGGAGTCCTGAGTCGGGGAAGCTAAAAAACCACTCCATTCGCTGATCTGAGCTTTCCCTGAGGAGTTAGACCAAAGCTTATATCAGATTTGGCAAAAGAGTGCAATTCAGCCAGAAACGTAACTTTTGACCCACAATGCAGTTTCGAATAACATAAACACGTTAATGGTGTCCTGAGTCGGGGAAGCTAAAAAACCACTCCATTCGCTGATCTGAGCTTTCCCTGAGATAGACCAAAGCTTACATCAGAATTAGCAAAAGAGCCTAATTCAGCCAGAAACGTAACTTTTGACACAGATCTAAGTTACGAATAACATACACATGTTAGTCGTGTCCTTTCGAGGAAGGTAAAAAAAAAAAAACCATTCGCTGATATGAGCTTTCCCTGAGGAGTTAGACCAAAGCTTATATCAGAATTGGCAAAAGAGCCCAATTGAGCCACAAACGTAACTTTTGACCCAGAGCTCAGTTTTGAATTACATACACATGTTAGTGGTGTCCTGAGTTGGGGAAGCTAAAAAACCACTCCATTCGCTGATCTGAGCTTTCCCTAAGGAGTTAGACCAAAGCTTATATCAGATTTGGCAAAAGAGTGCAATTCAGCCAGAAACGTAACTTTTGACCCAGAGCTCATTTTTGAATTACATACACATGTTAGTGGTGTCCTGAGTCGGGGAAGCTAAAAAACCACTCCATTCGCTGATCTGAGCTTTCCCTGAGGAGATAGACCAAAGCTTACATCAGAATTAGCAAAAGAGCCTAATTCAGCCAGAAATGTAACTTTTGACCCAGAACACAGTTTCGAATAACATACACATGTTACTGGTGTTCTGTCGGGGAAGGTAAAAAAAGCCACAGCATTCGCTGATATGAGCTTTCACTGAGGAGTTAGACCAAAACTTATATCAGAATTAGCAAAAGAGCCTAATTCAGCCAGAAACGTAACTTTTGACCCAGAGCTCAGTTTCGAACAACATACAAAGTTTTGTAGTATCCTGAGTCGGGAAACCTAGAAAACCACTCCATTCGCTGATCTGAGCTTTCCCTGAGGAGTTAGACGAAAGCTTACATTAGAATTGGCAAAATAGCACAATTCAACAAGAAACGTAACTTTTGACCCAGAGCTCAGTTTCCAATAACATACAATTGTTAGTGGAGTCCTGAGTCGGGGAAGCTAAAAAACCACTCCATTCGCTGATCTGAGCTTTCACTGAGGAGTTAGACCAAAGCTTATATCAGATTTGGCAAAAGAGTGCAATTCAGCCAGAAACGTAACTTTTGACCCAGAGCTCAGTTTTGAATTACATACACATGTTAGTGGTGTCCTGAGTCGGGGAAGCTAAAAAACCACTCCATTCGCTGATCTGAGCTTTCCCTGAGGAGATAGACCAAAGCTTACATCAGAATTAGCAAAAGAGCCTAATTCAGCCAGAAACGTAACTTTTGACCCAGAGCTCAGTTTAGAACAACATACATATGTCAGTGGTGTCCTGAGTCGGGGAAGCTAAAAAAACCACTCCATTCGCTGATCTGAGCTTTCCCTAAGGAGTTAGACCAAAGCTTATATCAGATTTGGCAAAAGAGTGCAATTCAGCCAGAAACGTATCTTTTGACACAGAGCTCAGTTTCGAACAACATACATATGTTAGTGGAGTCCTGAGTCGGGGAAGCTAAAAAACCACTCCATTCGCTGATCTGAGCTTTCCCTGAGGAGTTAGACCAAAGCTTATATTAGAATTAACAAAATAGCACAATTCAGCCAGAAACGTAACTTTTGACCCAGAGCTCAGTTTCGAACAACATACATATGTTAGTGGTGTCCTGAGTCGGGGAAGCTAAAAAACCACTCCATTCGCTGATCTGAGCTTTCCCTAAGGAGTTAGACCAAAGCTTATATCAGATTTGGCAAAAGAGTGCAATTCAGCCAGAAACGTAACTTTTGACCCAGAGCTCAGTTTTGAATTACATACACATGTTAGTGGTGTCCTGAGTCGGGGAAGCTAAAAAACCACTCCATTCGCTGATCTGAGCTTTCCCTGAGGAGATAGACCAAAGCTTACATCAGAATTAGCAAAAGAGCCTAATTCAGCCAGAAATGTAACTTTTGACCCAGAACACAGTTTCGAATAACATACACATGTTACTGGTGTTCTGTCGGGGAAGGTAAAAAAAGCCACAGCATTCGCTGATATGAGCTTTCACTGAGGAGTTAGACCAAAACTTATATCAGAATTAGCAAAAGAGCCTAATTCAGCCAGAAACGTAACTTTTGACCCAGAGCTCAGTTTCGAACAACATACAAAGTTTTGTAGTATCCTGAGTCGGGAAACCTAGAAAACCACTCCATTCGCTGATCTGAGCTTTCCCTGAGGAGTTAGACGAAAGCTTATATTAGAATTGGCAAAATAGCACAATTCAACAAGAAACGTAACTTTTGACCCAGAGCTCAGTTTCCAATAACATACAATTGTTAGTGGAGTCCTGAGTCGGGGAAGCTAAAAAACCACTCCATTCGCTGATCTGAGCTTTCACTGAGGAGTTAGACCAAAGCTTATATCAGATTTGGCAAAAGAGTGCAATTCAGCCAGAAACGTAACTTTTGACACAGAGCTCAGTTTCGAACAACATATATATGTTAGTGGAGTCCTGAGTCGGGGAAGCTAAAAAACCACTCCATTCGCTGATCTGAGCTTTCCCTGAGGAGTTAGACCAAAGCTTATATCAGATTTGGCAAAAGAGTGCAATTCAGCCAGAAACGTAACTTTTGACCCACAATGCAGTTTCGAATAACATAAACACGTTAATGGTGTCCTGAGTCGGGGAAGCTAAAAAACCACTCCATTCGCTGATCTGAGCTTTCCCTGAGATAGACCAAAGCTTACATCAGAATTAGCAAAAGAGCCTAATTCAGCCAGAAACGTAACTTTTGACACAGATCTAAGTTACGAATAACATACACATGTTAGTCGTGTCCTTTCGAGGAAGGTAAAAAAAAAAACACCATTCGCTGATATGAGCTTTCCCTGAGGAGTTAGACCAAAGCTTATATCAGAATTGGCAAAAGAGCCCAATTGAGCCACAAACGTAACTTTTGACCCAGAGCTCAGTTTTGAATTACATACACATGTTAGTGGTGTCCTGAGTTGGGGAAGCTAAAAAACCACTCCATTCGCTGATCTGAGCTTTCCCTAAGGAGTTAGACCAAAGCTTATATCAGATTTGGCAAAAGAGTGCAATTCAGCCAGAAACGTAACTTTTGACCCAGAGCTCATTTTTGAATTACATACATATGTTAGTGGTGTCCTGAGTCGGGGAAGCTAAAAAACCACTCCATTCGCTGATCTGATCTTTCCCTGAGGAGATAGACCAAAGCTTACATCAGAATTAGCAAAAGAGCCTAATTCAGCCAGAAATGTAACTTTTGACCCAGAACACAGTTTCGAATAACATACACATGTTACTGGTGTTCTGTCGGGGAAGGTAAAAAAAGCCACAGCATTCGCTGATATGAGCTTTCACTGAGGAGTTAGACCAAAACTTATATCAGAATTAGCAAAAGAGCCTAATTCAGCCAGAAACGGAACTTTTGACCCAGAGCTCAGTTTCGAACAACATACAAAGTTTTGTAGTATCCTGAGTCGGGAAACCTAGAAAACCACTCCATTCGCTGATCTGAGCTTTCCCTGAGGAGTTAGACGAAAGCTTATATTAGAATTGGCAAAATAGCACAATTCAACAAGAAACGTAACTTTTGACCCAGAGCTCAGTTTCCAATAACATACAATTGTTAGTGGAGTCCTGAGTCGGGGAAGCTAAAAAACCACTCCATTCGCTGATCTGAGCTTTCACTGAGGAGTTAGACCAAAGCTTATATCAGATTTGGCAAAAGAGTGCAATTCAGCCAGAAACGTAACTTTTGACACAGAGCTCAGTTTCGAACAACATATATATGTTAGTGGAGTCCTGAGTCGGGGAAGCTAAAAAACCACTCCATTCGCTGATCTGAGCTTTCCCTGAGGAGTTAGACCAAAGCTTATATCAGATTTGGCAAAAGAGTGCAATTCAGCCAGAAACGTAACTTTTGACCCACAATGCAGTTTCGAATAACATAAACACGTTAATGGTGTCCTGAGTCGGGGAAGCTAAAAAACCACTCCATTCGCTGATCTGAGCTTTCCCTGAGATAGACCAAAGCTTACATCAGAATTAGCAAAAGAGCCTAATTCAGCCAGAAACGTAACTTTTGACACAGATCTAAGTTACGAATAACATACACATGTTAGTCGTGTCCTTTCGAGGAAGGTAAAAAAAAAAACACCATTCGCTGATATGAGCTTTCCCTGAGGAGTTAGACCAAAGCTTATATCAGAATTGGCAAAAGAGCCCAATTGAGCCACAAACGTAACTTTTGACCCAGAGCTCAGTTTTGAATTACATACACATGTTAGTGGTGTCCTGAGTTGGGGAAGCTAAAAAACCACTCCATTCGCTGATCTGAGCTTTCCCTAAGGAGTTAGACCAAAGCTTATATCAGATTTGGCAAAAGAGTGCAATTCAGCCAGAAACGTAACTTTTGACCCAGAGCTCATTTTTGAATTACATACATATGTTAGTGGTGTCCTGAGTCGGGGAAGCTAAAAAACCACTCCATTCGCTGATCTGATCTTTCCCTGAGGAGATAGACCAAAGCTTACATCAGAATTAGCAAAAGAGCCTAATTCAGCCAGAAATGTAACTTTTGACCCAGAACACAGTTTCGAATAACATACAAAGTTTTGTAGTATCCTGAGTCGGGAAACAGAGAAAACCACTCCATTCGCTGATCTGAGCTTTCCCTGAGGAGTTAGACGAAAGCTTATATTAGAATTGGCAAAATAGCACAATTCAACAAGAAACGTAACTTTTGACCCAGAGCTCAGTTTCCAATAACATACAATTGTTAGTGGAGTCCTGAGTCGGGGAAGCTAATAAACCAATCCATTCGCTGATCTGAGCTTTCACTGAGGAGTTAGACCAAAGCTTACATCAGAATTAGCAAAAGAGCCTAATTCAGCCAGAAACGTAACTTTTGACCCAGAGCTCAGTTTCGAACAACATACATATGTTAGTGGTGTCCTGAGTCGGGGAAGCTAAAAAAACCACTCCATTCGCTGATCTGAGCTTTCCCTAAGGAGTTAGACCAAATCTTATATCAGATTTGGCAAAAGAGTGCAATTCAGCCAGAAACGTAACTTTTGACACAGAGCTCAGTTTCGAACAACATACATATGTTAGTGGAGTCCTGAGTCGGGGAAGCTAAAAAACCTCTCCATTCGCTGATCTGAGCTTTCCCTGAGGAGTTAGACCAAAGCTTATATTAGAATTAACAAAATAGCACAATTCAGCCAGAAACGTAACTTTTGACCCAGAGCTCAGTTTCGAACAACATACATATGTTAGTGGTGTCCTGAGTCGGGGAAGCTAAAAAACCACTCCATTCGCTGATCTGAGCTTTCCCTAAGGAGTTAGACCAAAGCTTATATCAGATTTGGCAAAAGAGTGCAATTCAGCCAGAAACGTAACTTTTGACCCAGAGCTCAGTTTTGAATTACATACTCATCTTAGTGGTGTCCTGAGTCGGGGAAGCTAAAAAACCACTCCATTCGCTGATCTGAGCTTTCCCTGAGGAGATAGACCAAAGCTTACATCAGAATAAGCAAAAGAGCCTAATTCAGCCAGAAATGTAACTTTTGACCCAGAACACAGTTTCGAATAACATACACATGTTACTGGTGTTCTGTCGGGGAAGGTAAAAAAAGCCACAGCATTCGCTGATATGAGCTTTCACTGAGGAGTTAGACCAAAGCTTATATCAGAATTAGCAAAAGAGCCTAATTCAGTCAGAAACGTAACTTTTGACCCAGAGCTCAGTTTCGAACAACATACAAAGTTTTGTAGTATCCTGAGTCGGGAAACCTAGAAAACTACTCCATTCGCTGATCTGAGCTTTCCCTGAGGAGTTAGACGAAAGCTTATATTAGAATTGGCAAAATAGCACAATTCAACAAGAAACGTAACTTTTGACCCAGAGCTCAGTTTCCAATAACATACAATTTTTAGTGGAGTCCTGAGTCGGGGAAGCTAAAAAACCACTCCATTCGCTGATCTGAGCTTTCACTGAGGAGTTAGACCAAAGCTTACATCAGAATTAGCAAAAGAGCCTAATTCAGCCAGAAACGTAACTTTTGACCCAGAGCTCAGTTTCGAACAACATACATATGTTAGTGGTGTCCTGAGTCGGGGAAGCTAAAAAAACCACTCCATTCGCTGATCTGAGCTTTCCCTAAGGAGTTAGACCAAAGCTTATATCAGATTTGGCAAAAGAGTGCAATTCAGCCAGAAACGTAACTTTTGACCCACAATGCAGTTTCGAATAACATAAACACGTTAATGGTGTCCTGAGTCGGGGAAGCTAAAAAACCACTCCATTCGCTGATCTGAGCTTTTCCTGAGGAGATAGACGAAAGCTTATATTAGAATTGGCAAAAGCGCCTAATTCAGCCAGAAACGTAACTTTTGACTCAGAGCTCAGTTTCGAAGAACATACAAAGTTTTGTAGTATCCTGAGTCGGGAAACCTAGAAAACCACTCCATTCGCTGATCTGAGCTTTCCCTGAGGAGTTAGACGAAAGCTTATATTAGAATTGGCAAAATAGCACAATTCAACAAGAAACGTAACTTTTGACCCAGAGCTCAGTTTCCAATAACATACAATTGTTAGTGGAGTCCTGAGTCGGGGAAGCTAAAAAACCACTCCATTCGCTGATCTGAGCTTTCCCTGAGGAGATAGACCAAAGCTTATATCAGAATTGGCAAAAGAGCCCAATTCATCCAGAAACGTAACTTTTGACCCAGAGCTCAGTTTCGAACAACATACAAAGTTTTGTAGTATCCTGAGTCGGGAAACCTAGAAAACCACTCCATTCGCTGATCTGAGCTTTCCCTGAGGAGATAGACGAAAGCTTATATTAGAATTGGCAAAAGAGCCTAATTCATCCAGAAACGTAACTTTTGACTCAGAGCTCAGTTTCGAACAACATACAAAGTTTTGTAGTATCCTGAGTCGGGAAACCTAGAAAACCACTCCATTCGCTGATCTGAGCTTTCCCTGAGGAGTTAGACGAAAGCTTATATTAGAATTGGCAAAATAGCACAATTCAACAAGAAACGTAACTTTTGACCCAGAGCTCAGTTTCCAATAACATACAATTGTTAGTGGAGTCCTGAGTCGGGGAAGCTAAAAAACCACTCCATTTGCTTATCTGAGCTTTCACTGAGGAGTTAGACCAAAGCTTATATCAGAATTGGCAAAAGAGCCCAATTCAGCCAGAAATGTAACTTTTGACCCACAACGCAGTTTCGAATAACATAAACACATTAATGGTGTCCAGAGTCGAGGAAGCTAAAAGACCACTCCATTCGAGGATCTGCGCTTTCCCTGAGGAGTTAGACCAAAGCTTATATCAGATTTGGCAAAAGAGTGCAATTCAGCCAGAAACGTAACTTTTGACCCAGAGCTCAGTTTTGAATTACATACACATGTTAGTGGTGTCCTGAGTCGGGGAAGCTAAAAAACCACTCCATTCGCTGATCTGAGCTTTCCCTGAGGAGATAGACCAAAGCTTACATCAGAATTAGCAAAAGAGCCTAATTCAGCCAGAAACGTAACTTTTGACCCAGAGCTCAGTTTAGAACAACATACATATGTCAGTGGTGTCCTGAGTCGGGGAAGCTAAAAAAACCACTCCATTCGCTGATCTGAGCTTTCCCTAAGGAGTTAGACCAAAGCTTATATCAGATTTGGCAAAAGAGTGCAATTCAGCCAGAAACGTAACTTTTGACACAGAGCTCAGTTTCGAACAACATACATATGTTAGTGGAGTCCTGAGTCGGGGAAGCTAAAAAACCACTCCATTCGCTGATCTGAGCTTTCCCTGAGGAGTTAGACCAAAGCTTATATTAGAATTAACAAAATAGCACAATTCAGCCAGAAACGTAACTTTTGACCCAGAGCTCAGTTTCGAACAACATACATATGTTAGTGGTGTCCTGAGTCGGGGAAGCTAAAAAACCACTCCATTCGCTGATCTGAGCTTTCCCTAAGGAGTTAGACCAAAGCTTATATCAGATTTGGCAAAAGAGTGCAATTCAGCCAGAAACGTAACTTTTGACCCAGAGCTCAGTTTTGAATTACATACACATGTTAGTGGTGTCCTGAGTCGGGGAAGCTAAAAAACCACTCCATTCGCTGATCTGAGCTTTCCCTGAGGAGATAGACCAAAGCTTACATCAGAATTAGCAAAAGAGCCTAATTCAGCCAGAAATGTAACTTTTGACCCAGAACACAGTTTCGAATAACATAAACACGTTAATGGTGTCCTGAGTCGGGGAAGCTAAAAAACCACTCCATTCGCTGATCTGAGCTTTCCCTGAGATAGACCAAAGCTTACATCAGAATTAGCAAAAGAGCCTAATTCAGCCAGAAACGTAACTTTTGACACAGATCTAAGTTACGAATAACATACACATGTTAGTCGTGTCCTTTCGAGGAAGGTAAAAAAAAAAACACCATTCGCTGATATGAGCTTTCCCTGAGGAGTTAGACCAAAGCTTATATCAGAATTGGCAAAAGAGCCCAATTGAGCCACAAACGTAACTTTTGACCCAGAGCTCAGTTTTGAATTACATACACATGTTAGTGGTGTCCTGAGTTGGGGAAGCTAAAAAACCACTCCATTCGCTGATCTGAGCTTTCCCTAAGGAGTTAGACCAAAGCTTATATCAGATTTGGCAAAAGAGTGCAATTCAGCCAGAAACGTAACTTTTGACCCAGAGCTCATTTTTGAATTACATACACATGTTAGTGGTGTCCTGAGTCGGGGAAGCTAAAAAACCACTCCATTCGCTGATCTGATCTTTCCCTGAGGAGATAGACCAAAGCTTACATCAGAATTAGCAAAAGAGCCTAATTCAGCCAGAAATGTAACTTTTGACCCAGAACACAGTTTCGAATAACATACACATGTTACTGGTGTTCTGTCGGGGAAGGTAAAAAAAGCCACAGCATTCGCTGATATGAGCTTTCACTGAGGAGTTAGACCAAAACTTATATCAGAATTAGCAAAAGAGCCTAATTCAGCCAGAAACGTAACTTTTGACCCAGAGCTCAGTTTCGAACAACATACAAAGTTTTGTAGTATCCTGAGTCGGGAAACCTAGAAAACCACTCCATTCGCTGATCTGAGCTTTCCCTGAGGAGTTAGACGAAAGCTTATATTAGAATTGGCAAAATAGCACAATTCAACAAGAAACGTAACTTTTGACCCAGAGCTCAGTTTCCAATAACATACAATTGTTAGTGGAGTCCTGAGTCGGGGAAGCTAAAAAACCACTCCATTCGCTGATCTGAGCTTTCACTGAGGAGTTAGACCAAAGCTTATATCAGATTTGGCAAAAGAGTGCAATTCAGCCAGAAACGTAACTTTTGACACAGAGCTCAGTTTCGAACAACATACATATGTTAGTGGAGTCCTGAGTCGGGGAAGCTAAAAAACCACTCCATTCGCTGATCTGAGCTTTCCCTGAGGAGTTAGACCAAAGCTTATATCAGATTTGGCAAAAGAGTGCAATTCAGCCAGAAACGTAACTTTTGACCCACAATGCAGTTTCGAATAACATAAACACGTTAATGGTGTCCTGAGTCGGGGAAGCTAAAAAACCACTCCATTCGCTGATCTGAGCTTTCCCTGAGATAGACCAAAGCTTACATCAGAATTAGCAAAAGAGCCTAATTCAGCCAGAAACGTAACTTTTGACACAGATCTAAGTTACGAATAACATACACATGTTAGTCGTGTCCTTTCGAGGAAGGTAAAAAAAAAAACACCATTCGCTGATATGAGCTTTCCCTGAGGAGTTAGACCAAAGCTTATATCAGAATTGGCAAAAGAGCCCAATTGAGCCACAAACGTAACTTTTGACCCAGAGCTCAGTTTTGAATTACATACACATGTTAGTGGTGTCCTGAGTTGGGGAAGCTAAAAAACCACTCCATTCGCTGATCTGAGCTTTCCCTAAGGAGTTAGACCAAAGCTTATATCAGATTTGGCAAAAGAGTGCAATTCAGCCAGAAACGTAACTTTTGACCCAGAGCTCATTTTTGAATTACATACACATGTTAGTGGTGTCCTGAGTCGGGGAAGCTAAAAAACCACTCCATTCGCTGATCTGAGCTTTCCCTGAGGAGATAGACCAAAGCTTACATCAGAATTAGCAAAAGAGCCTAATTCAGCCAGAAATGTAACTTTTGACCCAGAACACAGTTTCGAATAACATACACATGTTACTGGTGTTCTGTCGGGGAAGGTAAAAAAAGCCACAGCATTCGCTGATATGAGCTTTCACTGAGGAGTTAGACCAAAACTTATATCAGAATTAGCAAAAGAGCCTAATTCAGCCAGAAACGTAACTTTTGACCCAGAGCTCAGTTTCGAACAACATACAAAGTTTTGTAGTATCCTGAGTCGGGAAACCTAGAAAACCACTCCATTCGCTGATCTGAGCTTTCCCTGAGGAGTTAGACGAAAGCTTATATTAGAATTGGCAAAATAGCACAATTCAACAAGAAACGTAACTTTTGACCCAGAGCTCAGTTTCCAATAACATACAATTGTTAGTGGAGTCCTGAGTCGGGGAAGCTAAAAAACCACTCCATTCGCTGATCTGAGCTTTCACTGAGGAGTTAGACCAAAGCTTATATCAGATTTGGCAAAAGAGTGCAATTCAGCCAGAAACGTAACTTTTGACACAGAGCTCAGTTTCGAACAACATACATATGTTAGTGGAGTCCTGAGTCGGGGAAGCTAAAAAACCACTCCATTCGCTGATCTGAGCTTTCCCTGAGGAGTTAGACCAAAGCTTATATCAGATTTGGCAAAAGAGTGCAATTCAGCCAGAAACGTAACTTTTGACCCACAATGCAGTTTCGAATAACATAAACACGTTAATGGTGTCCTGAGTCGGGGAAGCTAAAAAACCACTCCATTCGCTGATCTGAGCTTTCCCTGAGATAGACCAAAGCTTACATCAGAATTAGCAAAAGAGCCTAATTCAGCCAGAAACGTAACTTTTGACACAGATCTAAGTTACGAATAACATACACATGTTAGTCGTGTCCTTTCGAGGAAGGTAAAAAAAAAAACACCATTCGCTGATATGAGCTTTCCCTGAGGAGTTAGACCAAAGCTTATATCAGAATTGGCAAAAGAGCCCAATTGAGCCACAAACGTAACTTTTGACCCAGAGCTCAGTTTTGAATTACATACACATGTTAGTGGTGTCCTGAGTTGGGGAAGCTAAAAAACCACTCCATTCGCTGATCTGAGCTTTCCCTAAGGAGTTAGACCAAAGCTTATATCAGATTTGGCAAAAGAGTGCAATTCAGCCAGAAACGTAACTTTTGACCCAGAGCTCATTTTTGAATTACATACACATGTTAGTGGTGTCCTGAGTCGGGGAAGCTAAAAAACCACTCCATTCGCTGATCTGAGCTTTCCCTGAGGAGATAGACCAAAGCTTACATCAGAATTAGCAAAAGAGCCTAATTCAGCCAGAAATGTAACTTTTGACCCAGAACACAGTTTCGAATAACATACACATGTTACTGGTGTTCTGTCGGGGAAGGTAAAAAAAGCCACAGCATTCGCTGATATGAGCTTTCACTGAGGAGTTAGACCAAAACTTATATCAGAATTAGCAAAAGAGCCTAATTCAGCCAGAAACGTAACTTTTGACCCAGAGCTCAGTTTCGAACAACATACAAAGTTTTGTAGTATCCTGAGTCGGGAAACCTAGAAAACCACTCCATTCGCTGATCTGAGCTTTCCCTGAGGAGTTAGACGAAAGCTTACATTAGAATTGGCAAAATAGCACAATTCAACAAGAAACGTAACTTTTGACCCAGAGCTCAGTTTCCAATAACATACAATTGTTAGTGGAGTCCTGAGTCGGGGAAGCTAAAAAACCACTCCATTCGCTGATCTGAGCTTTCACTGAGGAGTTAGACCAAAGCTTATATCAGATTTGGCAAAAGAGTGCAATTCAGCCAGAAACGTAACTTTTGACCCAGAGCTCAGTTTTGAATTACATACACATGTTAGTGGTGTCCTGAGTCGGGGAAGCTAAAAAACCACTCCATTCGCTGATCTGAGCTTTCCCTGAGGAGATAGACCAAAGCTTACATCAGAATTAGCAAAAGAGCCTAATTCAGCCAGAAACGTAACTTTTGACCCAGAGCTCAGTTTAGAACAACATACATATGTCAGTGGTGTCCTGAGTCGGGGAAGCTAAAAAAACCACTCCATTCGCTGATCTGAGCTTTCCCTAAGGAGTTAGACCAAAGCTTATATCAGATTTGGCAAAAGAGTGCAATTCAGCCAGAAACGTATCTTTTGACACAGAGCTCAGTTTCGAACAACATACATATGTTAGTGGAGTCCTGAGTCGGGGAAGCTAAAAAACCACTCCATTCGCTGATCTGAGCTTTCCCTGAGGAGTTAGACCAAAGCTTATATTAGAATTAACAAAATAGCACAATTCAGCCAGAAACGTAACTTTTGACCCAGAGCTCAGTTTCGAACAACATACATATGTTAGTGGTGTCCTGAGTCGGGGAAGCTAAAAAACCACTCCATTCGCTGATCTGAGCTTTCCCTAAGGAGTTAGACCAAAGCTTATATCAGATTTGGCAAAAGAGTGCAATTCAGCCAGAAACGTAACTTTTGACCCAGAGCTCAGTTTTGAATTACATACACATGTTAGTGGTGTCCTGAGTCGGGGAAGCTAAAAAACCACTCCATTCGCTGATCTGAGCTTTCCCTGAGGAGATAGACCAAAGCTTACATCAGAATTAGCAAAAGAGCCTAATTCAGCCAGAAATGTAACTTTTGACCCAGAACACAGTTTCGAATAACATACACATGTTACTGGTGTTCTGTCGGGGAAGGTAAAAAAAGCCACAGCATTCGCTGATATGAGCTTTCACTGAGGAGTTAGACCAAAACTTATATCAGAATTAGCAAAAGAGCCTAATTCAGCCAGAAACGTAACTTTTGACCCAGAGCTCAGTTTCGAACAACATACAAAGTTTTGTAGTATCCTGAGTCGGGAAACCTAGAAAACCACTCCATTCGCTGATCTGAGCTTTCCCTGAGGAGTTAGACGAAAGCTTATATTAGAATTGGCAAAATAGCACAATTCAACAAGAAACGTAACTTTTGACCCAGAGCTCAGTTTCCAATAACATACAATTGTTAGTGGAGTCCTGAGTCGGGGAAGCTAAAAAACCACTCCATTCGCTGATCTGAGCTTTCACTGAGGAGTTAGACCAAAGCTTATATCAGATTTGGCAAAAGAGTGCAATTCAGCCAGAAACGTAACTTTTGACACAGAGCTCAGTTTCGAACAACATATATATGTTAGTGGAGTCCTGAGTCGGGGAAGCTAAAAAACCACTCCATTCGCTGATCTGAGCTTTCCCTGAGGAGTTAGACCAAAGCTTATATCAGATTTGGCAAAAGAGTGCAATTCAGCCAGAAACGTAACTTTTGACCCACAATGCAGTTTCGAATAACATAAACACGTTAATGGTGTCCTGAGTCGGGGAAGCTAAAAAACCACTCCATTCGCTGATCTGAGCTTTCCCTGAGATAGACCAAAGCTTACATCAGAATTAGCAAAAGAGCCTAATTCAGCCAGAAACGTAACTTTTGACACAGATCTAAGTTACGAATAACATACACATGTTAGTCGTGTCCTTTCGAGGAAGGTAAAAAAAAAAACACCATTCGCTGATATGAGCTTTCCCTGAGGAGTTAGACCAAAGCTTATATCAGAATTGGCAAAAGAGCCCAATTGAGCCACAAACGTAACTTTTGACCCAGAGCTCAGTTTTGAATTACATACACATGTTAGTGGTGTCCTGAGTTGGGGAAGCTAAAAAACCACTCCATTCGCTGATCTGAGCTTTCCCTAAGGAGTTAGACCAAAGCTTATATCAGATTTGGCAAAAGAGTGCAATTCAGCCAGAAACGTAACTTTTGACCCAGAGCTCATTTTTGAATTACATACATATGTTAGTGGTGTCCTGAGTCGGGGAAGCTAAAAAACCACTCCATTCGCTGATCTGATCTTTCCCTGAGGAGATAGACCAAAGCTTACATCAGAATTAGCAAAAGAGCCTAATTCAGCCAGAAATGTAACTTTTGACCCAGAACACAGTTTCGAATAACATACACATGTTACTGGTGTTCTGTCGGGGAAGGTAAAAAAAGCCACAGCATTCGCTGATATGAGCTTTCACTGAGGAGTTAGACCAAAACTTATATCAGAATTAGCAAAAGAGCCTAATTCAGCCAGAAACGGAACTTTTGACCCAGAGCTCAGTTTCGAACAACATACAAAGTTTTGTAGTATCCTGAGTCGGGAAACCTAGAAAACCACTCCATTCGCTGATATGAGCTTTCCCTGAGGAGTTAGACGAAAGCTTATATTAGAATTGGCAAAATAGCACAATTCAACAAGAAACGTAACTTTTGACCCAGAGCTCAGTTTCCAATAACATACAATTGTTAGTGGAGTCCTGAGTCGGGGAAGCTAAAAAACCACTCCATTCGCTGATCTGAGCTTTCACTGAGGAGTTAGACCAAAGCTTATATCAGATTTGGCAAAAGAGTGCAATTCAGCCAGAAACGTAACTTTTGACACAGAGCTCAGTTTCGAACAACATATATATGTTAGTGGAGTCCTGAGTCGGGGAAGCTAAAAAACCACTCCATTCGCTGATCTGAGCTTTCCCTGAGGAGTTAGACCAAAGCTTATATCAGATTTGGCAAAAGAGTGCAATTCAGCCAGAAACGTAACTTTTGACCCACAATGCAGTTTCGAATAACATAAACACGTTAATGGTGTCCTGAGTCGGGGAAGCTAAAAAACCACTCCATTCGCTGATCTGAGCTTTCCCTGAGATAGACCAAAGCTTACATCAGAATTAGCAAAAGAGCCTAATTCAGCCAGAAACGTAACTTTTGACACAGATCTAAGTTACGAATAACATACACATGTTAGTCGTGTCCTTTCGAGGAAGGTAAAAAAAAAAACACCATTCGCTGATATGAGCTTTCCCTGAGGAGTTAGACCAAAGCTTATATCAGAATTGGCAAAAGAGCCCAATTGAGCCACAAACGTAACTTTTGACCCAGAGCTCAGTTTTGAATTACATACACATGTTAGTGGTGTCCTGAGTTGGGGAAGCTAAAAAACCACTCCATTCGCTGATCTGAGCTTTCCCTAAGGAGTTAGACCAAAGCTTATATCAGATTTGGCAAAAGAGTGCAATTCAGCCAGAAACGTAACTTTTGACCCAGAGCTCATTTTTGAATTACATACATATGTTAGTGGTGTCCTGAGTCGGGGAAGCTAAAAAACCACTCCATTCGCTGATCTGATCTTTCCCTGAGGAGATAGACCAAAGCTTACATCAGAATTAGCAAAAGAGCCTAATTCAGCCAGAAATGTAACTTTTGACCCAGAACACAGTTTCGAATAACATACAAAGTTTTGTAGTATCCTGAGTCGGGAAACAGAGAAAACCACTCCATTCGCTGATCTGAGCTTTCCCTGAGGAGTTAGACGAAAGCTTATATTAGAATTGGCAAAATAGCACAATTCAACAAGAAACGTAACTTTTGACCCAGAGCTCAGTTTCCAATAACATACAATTGTTAGTGGAGTCCTGAGTCGGGGAAGCTAATAAACCAATCCATTCGCTGATCTGAGCTTTCACTGAGGAGTTAGACCAAAGCTTACATCAGAATTAGCAAAAGAGCCTAATTCAGCCAGAAACGTAACTTTTGACCCAGAGCTCAGTTTCGAACAACATACATATGTTAGTGGTGTCCTGAGTCGGGGAAGCTAAAAAAACCACTCCATTCGCTGATCTGAGCTTTCCCTAAGGAGTTAGACCAAATCTTATATCAGATTTGGCAAAAGAGTGCAATTCAGCCAGAAACGTAACTTTTGACACAGAGCTCAGTTTCGAACAACATACATATGTTAGTGGAGTCCTGAGTCGGGGAAGCTAAAAAACCTCTCCATTCGCTGATCTGAGCTTTCCCTGAGGAGTTAGACCAAAGCTTATATTAGAATTAACAAAATAGCACAATTCAGCCAGAAACGTAACTTTTGACCCAGAGCTCAGTTTCGAACAACATACATATGTTAGTGGTGTCCTGAGTCGGGGAAGCTAAAAAACCACTCCATTCGCTGATCTGAGCTTTCCCTAAGGAGTTAGACCAAAGCTTATATCAGATTTGGCAAAAGAGTGCAATTCAGCCAGAAACGTAACTTTTGACCCAGAGCTCAGTTTTGAATTACATACTCATCTTAGTGGTGTCCTGAGTCGGGGAAGCTAAAAAACCACTCCATTCGCTGATCTGAGCTTTCCCTGAGGAGATAGACCAAAGCTTACATCAGAATAAGCAAAAGAGCCTAATTCAGCCAGAAATGTAACTTTTGACCCAGAACACAGTTTCGAATAACATACACATGTTACTGGTGTTCTGTCGGGGAAGGTAAAAAAAGCCACAGCATTCGCTGATATGAGCTTTCACTGAGGAGTTAGACCAAAGCTTATATCAGAATTAGCAAAAGAGCCTAATTCAGTCAGAAACGTAACTTTTGACCCAGAGCTCAGTTTCGAACAACATACAAAGTTTTGTAGTATCCTGAGTCGGGAAACCTAGAAAACTACTCCATTCGCTGATCTGAGCTTTCCCTGAGGAGTTAGACGAAAGCTTATATTAGAATTGGCAAAATAGCACAATTCAACAAGAAACGTAACTTTTGACCCAGAGCTCAGTTTCCAATAACATACAATTTTTAGTGGAGTCCTGAGTCGGGGAAGCTAAAAAACCACTCCATTCGCTGATCTGAGCTTTCACTGAGGAGTTAGACCAAAGCTTACATCAGAATTAGCAAAAGAGCCTAATTCAGCCAGAAACGTAACTTTTGACCCAGAGCTCAGTTTCGAACAACATACATATGTTAGTGGTGTCCTGAGTCGGGGAAGCTAAAAAAACCACTCCATTCGCTGATCTGAGCTTTCCCTAAGGAGTTAGACCAAAGCTTATATCAGATTTGGCAAAAGAGTGCAATTCAGCCAGAAACGTAACTTTTGACCCACAATGCAGTTTCGAATAACATAAACACGTTAATGGTGTCCTGAGTCGGGGAAGCTAAAAAACCACTCCATTCGCTGATCTGAGCTTTTCCTGAGGAGATAGACGAAAGCTTATATTAGAATTGGCAAAAGCGCCTAATTCAGCCAGAAACGTAACTTTTGACTCAGAGCTCAGTTTCGAAGAACATACAAAGTTTTGTAGTATCCTGAGTCGGGAAACCTAGAAAACCACTCCATTCGCTGATCTGAGCTTTCCCTGAGGAGTTAGACGAAAGCTTATATTAGAATTGGCAAAATAGCACAATTCAACAAGAAACGTAACTTTTGACCCAGAGCTCAGTTTCCAATAACATACAATTGTTAGTGGAGTCCTGAGTCGGGGAAGCTAAAAAACCACTCCATTCGCTGATCTGAGCTTTCCCTGAGGAGATAGACCAAAGCTTATATCAGAATTGGCAAAAGAGCCCAATTCATCCAGAAACGTAACTTTTGACCCAGAGCTCAGTTTCGAACAACATACAAAGTTTTGTAGTATCCTGAGTCGGGAAACCTAGAAAACCACTCCATTCGCTGATCTGAGCTTTCCCTGAGGAGATAGACGAAAGCTTATATTAGAATTGGCAAAAGAGCCTAATTCATCCAGAAACGTAACTTTTGACTCAGAGCTCAGTTTCGAACAACATACAAAGTTTTGTAGTATCCTGAGTCGGGAAACCTAGAAAACCACTCCATTCGCTGATCTGAGCTTTCCCTGAGGAGTTAGACGAAAGCTTATATTAGAATTGGCAAAATAGCACAATTCAACAAGAAACGTAACTTTTGACCCAGAGCTCAGTTTCCAATAACATACAATTGTTAGTGGAGTCCTGAGTCGGGGAAGCTAAAAAACCACTCCATTTGCTTATCTGAGCTTTCACTGAGGAGTTAGACCAAAGCTTATATCAGAATTGGCAAAAGAGCCCAATTCAGCCAGAAATGTAACTTTTGACCCACAACGCAGTTTCGAATAACATAAACACATTAATGGTGTCCAGAGTCGAGGAAGCTAAAAGACCACTCCATTCGAGGATCTGCGCTTTCCCTGAGGAGTTAGACCAAAGCTTATATCAGATTTGGCAAAAGAGTGCAATTCAGCCAGAAACGTAACTTTTGACCCAGAGCTCAGTTTTGAATTACATACACATGTTAGTGGTGTCCTGAGTCGGGGAAGCTAAAAAACCACTCCATTCGCTGATCTGAGCTTTCCCTGAGGAGATAGACCAAAGCTTACATCAGAATTAGCAAAAGAGCCTAATTCAGCCAGAAACGTAACTTTTGACCCAGAGCTCAGTTTAGAACAACATACATATGTCAGTGGTGTCCTGAGTCGGGGAAGCTAAAAAAACCACTCCATTCGCTGATCTGAGCTTTCCCTAAGGAGTTAGACCAAAGCTTATATCAGATTTGGCAAAAGAGTGCAATTCAGCCAGAAACGTAACTTTTGACACAGAGCTCAGTTTCGAACAACATACATATGTTAGTGGAGTCCTGAGTCGGGGAAGCTAAAAAACCACTCCATTCGCTGATCTGAGCTTTCCCTGAGGAGTTAGACCAAAGCTTATATTAGAATTAACAAAATAGCACAATTCAGCCAGAAACGTAACTTTTGACCCAGAGCTCAGTTTCGAACAACATACATATGTTAGTGGTGTCCTGAGTCGGGGAAGCTAAAAAACCACTCCATTCGCTGATCTGAGCTTTCCCTAAGGAGTTAGACCAAAGCTTATATCAGATTTGGCAAAAGAGTGCAATTCAGCCAGAAACGTAACTTTTGACCCAGAGCTCAGTTTTGAATTACATACACATGTTAGTGGTGTCCTGAGTCGGGGAAGCTAAAAAACCACTCCATTCGCTGATCTGAGCTTTCCCTGAGGAGATAGACCAAAGCTTACATCAGAATTAGCAAAAGAGCCTAATTCAGCCAGAAATGTAACTTTTGACCCAGAACACAGTTTCGAATAACATAAACACGTTAATGGTGTCCTGAGTCGGGGAAGCTAAAAAACCACTCCATTCGCTGATCTGAGCTTTCCCTGAGATAGACCAAAGCTTACATCAGAATTAGCAAAAGAGCCTAATTCAGCCAGAAACGTAACTTTTGACACAGATCTAAGTTACGAATAACATACACATGTTAGTCGTGTCCTTTCGAGGAAGGTAAAAAAAAAAACACCATTCGCTGATATGAGCTTTCCCTGAGGAGTTAGACCAAAGCTTATATCAGAATTGGCAAAAGAGCCCAATTGAGCCACAAACGTAACTTTTGACCCAGAGCTCAGTTTTGAATTACATACACATGTTAGTGGTGTCCTGAGTTGGGGAAGCTAAAAAACCACTCCATTCGCTGATCTGAGCTTTCCCTAAGGAGTTAGACCAAAGCTTATATCAGATTTGGCAAAAGAGTGCAATTCAGCCAGAAACGTAACTTTTGACCCAGAGCTCATTTTTGAATTACATACACATGTTAGTGGTGTCCTGAGTCGGGGAAGCTAAAAAACCACTCCATTCGCTGATCTGATCTTTCCCTGAGGAGATAGACCAAAGCTTACATCAGAATTAGCAAAAGAGCCTAATTCAGCCAGAAATGTAACTTTTGACCCAGAACACAGTTTCGAATAACATACACATGTTACTGGTGTTCTGTCGGGGAAGGTAAAAAAAGCCACAGCATTCGCTGATATGAGCTTTCACTGAGGAGTTAGACCAAAACTTATATCAGAATTAGCAAAAGAGCCTAATTCAGCCAGAAACGTAACTTTTGACCCAGAGCTCAGTTTCGAACAACATACAAAGTTTTTTAGTATCCTGAGTCGGGAAACCTAGAAAACCACTCCATTCGCTGATCTGAGCTTTCCCTGAGGAGTTAGACGAAAGCTTATATTAGAATTGGCAAAATAGCACAATTCAACAAGAAACGTAACTTTTGACCCAGAGCTCAGTTTCCAATAACATACAATTGTTAGTGGAGTCCTGAGTCGGGGAAGCTAAAAAACCACTCCATTCGCTGATCTGAGCTTTCACTGAGGAGTTAGACCAAAGCTTATATCAGATTTGGCAAAAGAGTGCAATTCAGCCAGAAACGTAACTTTTGACACAGAGCTCAGTTTCGAACAACATACATATGTTAGTGGAGTCCTGAGTCGGGGAAGCTAAAAAACCACTCCATTCGCTGATCTGAGCTTTCCCTGAGGAGTTAGACCAAAGCTTATATCAGATTTGGCAAAAGAGTGCAATTCAGCCAGAAACGTAACTTTTGACCCACAATGCAGTTTCGAATAACATAAACACGTTAATGGTGTCCTGAGTCGGGGAAGCTAAAAAACCACTCCATTCGCTGATCTGAGCTTTCCCTGAGATAGACCAAAGCTTACATCAGAATTAGCAAAAGAGCCTAATTCAGCCAGAAACGTAACTTTTGACACAGATCTAAGTTACGAATAACATACACATGTTAGTCGTGTCCTTTCGAGGAAGGTAAAAAAAAAAACACCATTCGCTGATATGAGCTTTCCCTGAGGAGTTAGACCAAAGCTTATATCAGAATTGGCAAAAGAGCCCAATTGAGCCACAAACGTAACTTTTGACCCAGAGCTCAGTTTTGAATTACATACACATGTTAGTGGTGTCCTGAGTTGGGGAAGCTAAAAAACCACTCCATTCGCTGATCTGAGCTTTCCCTAAGGAGTTAGACCAAAGCTTATATCAGATTTGGCAAAAGAGTGCAATTCAGCCAGAAACGTAACTTTTGACCCAGAGCTCATTTTTGAATTACATACACATGTTAGTGGTGTCCTGAGTCGGGGAAGCTAAAAAACCACTCCATTCGCTGATCTGAGCTTTCCCTGAGGAGATAGACCAAAGCTTACATCAGAATTAGCAAAAGAGCCTAATTCAGCCAGAAATGTAACTTTTGACCCAGAACACAGTTTCGAATAACATACACATGTTACTGGTGTTCTGTCGGGGAAGGTAAAAAAAGCCACAGCATTCGCTGATATGAGCTTTCACTGAGGAGTTAGACCAAAACTTATATCAGAATTAGCAAAAGAGCCTAATTCAGCCAGAAACGTAACTTTTGACCCAGAGCTCAGTTTCGAACAACATACAAAGTTTTGTAGTATCCTGAGTCGGGAAACCTAGAAAACCACTCCATTCGCTGATCTGAGCTTTCCCTGAGGAGTTAGACGAAAGCTTACATTAGAATTGGCAAAATAGCACAATTCAACAAGAAACGTAACTTTTGACCCAGAGCTCAGTTTCCAATAACATACAATTGTTAGTGGAGTCCTGAGTCGGGGAAGCTAAAAAACCACTCCATTCGCTGATCTGAGCTTTCACTGAGGAGTTAGACCAAAGCTTATATCAGATTTGGCAAAAGAGTGCAATTCAGCCAGAAACGTAACTTTTGACCCAGAGCTCAGTTTTGAATTACATACACATGTTAGTGGTGTCCTGAGTCGGGGAAGCTAAAAAACCACTCCATTCGCTGATCTGAGCTTTCCCTGAGGAGATAGACCAAAGCTTACATCAGAATTAGCAAAAGAGCCTAATTCAGCCAGAAACGTAACTTTTGACCCAGAGCTCAGTTTAGAACAACATACATATGTCAGTGGTGTCCTGAGTCGGGGAAGCTAAAAAAACCACTCCATTCGCTGATCTGAGCTTTCCCTAAGGAGTTAGACCAAAGCTTATATCAGATTTGGCAAAAGAGTGCAATTCAGCCAGAAACGTATCTTTTGACACAGAGCTCAGTTTCGAACAACATACATATGTTAGTGGAGTCCTGAGTCGGGGAAGCTAAAAAACCACTCCATTCGCTGATCTGAGCTTTCCCTGAGGAGTTAGACCAAAGCTTATATTAGAATTAACAAAATAGCACAATTCAGCCAGAAACGTAACTTTTGACCCAGAGCTCAGTTTCGAACAACATACATATGTTAGTGGTGTCCTGAGTCGGGGAAGCTAAAAAACCACTCCATTCGCTGATCTGAGCTTTCCCTAAGGAGTTAGACCAAAGCTTATATCAGATTTGGCAAAAGAGTGCAATTCAGCCAGAAACGTAACTTTTGACCCAGAGCTCAGTTTTGAATTACATACACATGTTAGTGGTGTCCTGAGTCGGGGAAGCTAAAAAACCACTCCATTCGCTGATCTGAGCTTTCCCTGAGGAGATAGACCAAAGCTTACATCAGAATTAGCAAAAGAGCCTAATTCAGCCAGAAATGTAACTTTTGACCCAGAACACAGTTTCGAATAACATACACATGTTACTGGTGTTCTGTCGGGGAAGGTAAAAAAAGCCACAGCATTCGCTGATATGAGCTTTCACTGAGGAGTTAGACCAAAACTTATATCAGAATTAGCAAAAGAGCCTAATTCAGCCAGAAACGTAACTTTTGACCCAGAGCTCAGTTTCGAACAACATACAAAGTTTTGTAGTATCCTGAGTCGGGAAACCTAGAAAACCACTCCATTCGCTGATCTGAGCTTTCCCTGAGGAGTTAGACGAAAGCTTATATTAGAATTGGCAAAATAGCACAATTCAACAAGAAACGTAACTTTTGACCCAGAGCTCAGTTTCCAATAACATACAATTGTTAGTGGAGTCCTGAGTCGGGGAAGCTAAAAAACCACTCCATTCGCTGATCTGAGCTTTCACTGAGGAGTTAGACCAAAGCTTATATCAGATTTGGCAAAAGAGTGCAATTCAGCCAGAAACGTAACTTTTGACACAGAGCTCAGTTTCGAACAACATATATATGTTAGTGGAGTCCTGAGTCGGGGAAGCTAAAAAACCACTCCATTCGCTGATCTGAGCTTTCCCTGAGGAGTTAGACCAAAGCTTATATCAGATTTGGCAAAAGAGTGCAATTCAGCCAGAAACGTAACTTTTGACCCACAATGCAGTTTCGAATAACATAAACACGTTAATGGTGTCCTGAGTCGGGGAAGCTAAAAAACCACTCCATTCGCTGATCTGAGCTTTCCCTGAGATAGACCAAAGCTTACATCAGAATTAGCAAAAGAGCCTAATTCAGCCAGAAACGTAACTTTTGACACAGATCTAAGTTACGAATAACATACACATGTTAGTCGTGTCCTTTCGAGGAAGGTAAAAAAAAAAACACCATTCGCTGATATGAGCTTTCCCTGAGGAGTTAGACCAAAGCTTATATCAGAATTGGCAAAAGAGCCCAATTGAGCCACAAACGTAACTTTTGACCCAGAGCTCAGTTTTGAATTACATACACATGTTAGTGGTGTCCTGAGTTGGGGAAGCTAAAAAACCACTCCATTCGCTGATCTGAGCTTTCCCTAAGGAGTTAGACCAAAGCTTATATCAGATTTGGCAAAAGAGTGCAATTCAGCCAGAAACGTAACTTTTGACCCAGAGCTCATTTTTGAATTACATACATATGTTAGTGGTGTCCTGAGTCGGGGAAGCTAAAAAAACCACTCCATTCGCTGATCTGATCTTTCCCTGAGGAGATAGACCAAAGCTTACATCAGAATTAGCAAAAGAGCCTAATTCAGCCAGAAATGTAACTTTTGACCCAGAACACAGTTTCGAATAACATACACATGTTACTGGTGTTCTGTCGGGGAAGGTAAAAAAAGCCACAGCATTCGCTGATATGAGCTTTCACTGAGGAGTTAGACCAAAACTTATATCAGAATTAGCAAAAGAGCCTAATTCAGCCAGAAACGGAACTTTTGACCCAGAGCTCAGTTTCGAACAACATACAAAGTTTTGTAGTATCCTGAGTCGGGAAACCTAGAAAACCACTCCATTCGCTGATCTGAGCTTTCCCTGAGGAGTTAGACGAAAGCTTATATTAGAATTGGCAAAATAGCACAATTCAACAAGAAATGTAACTTTTGACCCAGAGCTCAGTTTCCAATAACATACAATTGTTAGTGGAGTCCTGAGTCGGGGAAGCTAAAAAACCACTCCATTCGCTGATCTGAGCTTTCACTGAGGAGTTAGACCAAAGCTTATATCAGATTTGGCAAAAGAGTGCAATTCAGCCAGAAACGTAACTTTTGACACAGAGCTCAGTTTCGAACAACATATATATGTTAGTGGAGTCCTGAGTCGGGGAAGCTAAAAAACCACTCCATTCGCTGATCTGAGCTTTCCCTGAGGAGTTAGACCAAAGCTTATATCAGATTTGGCAAAAGAGTGCAATTCAGCCAGAAACGTAACTTTTGACCCACAATGCAGTTTCGAATAACATAAACACGTTAATGGTGTCCTGAGTCGGGGAAGCTAAAAAACCACTCCATTCGCTGATCTGAGCTTTCCCTGAGATAGACCAAAGCTTACATCAGAATTAGCAAAAGAGCCTAATTCAGCCAGAAACGTAACTTTTGACACAGATCTAAGTTACGAATAACATACACATGTTAGTCGTGTCCTTTCGAGGAAGGTAAAAAAAAAAACACCATTCGCTGATATGAGCTTTCCCTGAGGAGTTAGACCAAAGCTTATATCAGAATTGGCAAAAGAGCCCAATTGAGCCACAAACGTAACTTTTGACCCAGAGCTCAGTTTTGAATTACATACACATGTTAGTGGTGTCCTGAGTTGGGGAAGCTAAAAAACCACTCCATTCGCTGATCTGAGCTTTCCCTAAGGAGTTAGACCAAAGCTTATATCAGATTTGGCAAAAGAGTGCAATTCAGCCAGAAACGTAACTTTTGACCCAGAGCTCATTTTTGAATTACATACATATGTTAGTGGTGTCCTGAGTCGGGGAAGCTAAAAAACCACTCCATTCGCTGATCTGATCTTTCCCTGAGGAGATAGACCAAAGCTTACATCAGAATTAGCAAAAGAGCCTAATTCAGCCAGAAATGTAACTTTTGACCCAGAACACAGTTTCGAATAACATACAAATGTTACTGGTGTTCTGTCGGGGAAGGTAAAAAAAGCCACAGCATTCGCTGATATGAGCTTTCACTGAGGAGTTAGACCAAAACTTATATCAGAATTAGCAAAAGAGCCTAATTCAGCCAGAAACGTAACTTTTGACCCAGAGCTCAGTTTCGAACAACATACAAAGTTTTGTAGTATCCTGAGTCGGGAAACCTAGAAAACCACTCCATTCGCTGATCTGAGCTTTCCCTGAGGAGTTAGACGAAAGCTTATATTAGAATTGGCAAAATAGCACAATTCAACAAGAAACGTAACTTTTGACCCAGAGCTCAGTTTCCAATAACATACAATTGTTAGTGGAGTCCTGAGTCGGGGAAGCTAAAAAACCACTCCATTCGCTGATCTGAGCTTTCACTGAGGAGTTAGACCAAAGCTTATATCAGATTTGGCAAAAGAGTGCAATTCAGCCAGAAACGTAACTTTTGACACAGAGCTCAGTTTCGAACAACATACATATGTTAGTGGAGTCCTGAGTCGGGGAAGCTAAAAAACCACTCCATTCGCTGATCTGAGCTTTCCCTGAGGAGTTAGACCAAAGCTTATATCAGATTTGGCAAAAGAGTGCAATTCAGCCAGAAACGTAACTTTTGACCCACAATGCAGTTTCGAATAACATAAACACGTTAATGGTGTCCTGAGTCGGGGAAGCTAAAAAACCACTCCATTCGCTGATCTGAGCTTTCCCTGAGATAGACCAAAGCTTACATCAGAATTAGCAAAAGAGCCTAATTCAGCCAGAAACGTAACTTTTGACACAGATCTAAGTTACGAATAACATACACATGTTAGTCGTGTCCTTTCGAGGAAGGTAAAAAAAAAAACACCATTCGCTGATATGAGCTTTCCCTGAGGAGTTAGACCAAAGCTTATATCAGAATTGGCAAAAGAGCCCAATTGAGCCACAAACGTAACTTTTGACCCAGAGCTCAGTTTTGAATTACATACACATGTTAGTGGTGTCCTGAGTTGGGGAAGCTAAAAAACCACTCCATTCGCTGATCTGAGCTTTCCCTAAGGAGTTAGACCAAAGCTTATATCAGATTTGGCAAAAGAGTGCAATTCAGCCAGAAACGTAACTTTTGACCCAGAGCTCATTTTTGAATTACATACACATGTTAGTGGTGTCCTGAGTCGGGGAAGCTAAAAAACCACTCCATTCGCTGATCTGAGCTTTCCCTGAGGAGATAGACCAAAGCTTACATCAGAATTAGCAAAAGAGCCTAATTCAGCCAGAAATGTAACTTTTGACCCAGAACACAGTTTCGAATAACATACACATGTTACTGGTGTTCTGTCGGGGAAGGTAAAAAAAGCCACAGCATTCGCTGATATGAGCTTTCACTGAGGAGTTAGACCAAAACTTATATCAGAATTAGCAAAAGAGCCTAATTCAGCCAGAAACGTAACTTTTGACCCAGAGCTCAGTTTCGAACAACATACAAAGTTTTGTAGTATCCTGAGTCGGGAAACCTAGAAAACCACTCCATTCGCTGATCTGAGCTTTCCCTGAGGAGTTAGACGAAAGCTTACATTAGAATTGGCAAAATAGCACAATTCAACAAGAAACGTAACTTTTGACCCAGAGCTCAGTTTCCAATAACATACAATTGTTAGTGGAGTCCTGAGTTGGGGAAGCTAAAAAACCACTCCATTCGCTGATCTGAGCTTTCCCTAAGGAGTTAGACCAAAGCTTATATCAGATTTGGCAAAAGAGTGCAATTCAGCCAGAAACGTAACTTTTGACCCAGAGCTCATTTTTGAATTACATACATATGTTAGTGGTGTCCTGAGTCGGGGAAGCTAAAAAACCACTCCATTCGCTGATCTGATCTTTCCCTGAGGAGATAGACCAAAGCTTACATCAGAATTAGCAAAAGAGCCTAATTCAGCCAGAAATGTAACTTTTGACCCAGAACACAGTTTCGAATAACATACACATGTTACTGGTGTTCTGTCGGGGAAGGTAAAAAAAGCCACAGCATTCGCTGATATGAGCTTTCACTGAGGAGTTAGACCAAAACTTATATCAGAATTAGCAAAAGAGCCTAATTCAGCCAGAAACGTAACTTTTGACCCAGAGCTCAGTTTCGAACAACATACAAAGTTTTGTAGTATCCTGAGTCGGGAAACCTAGAAAACCACTCCATTCGCTGATCTGAGCTTTCCCTGAGGAGTTAGACGAAAGCTTATATTAGAATTGGCAAAATAGCACAATTCAACAAGAAACGTAACTTTTGACCCAGAGCTCAGTTTCCAATAACATACAATTGTTAGTGGAGTCCTGAGTCGGGGAAGCTAAAAAACCACTCCATTCGCTGATCTGAGCTTTCACTGAGGAGTTAGACCAAAGCTTATATCAGATTTGGCAAAAGAGTGCAATTCAGCCAGAAACGTAACTTTTGACACAGAGCTCAGTTTCGAACAACATACATATGTTAGTGGAGTCCTGAGTCGGGGAAGCTAAAAAACCACTCCATTCGCTGATCTGAGCTTTCCCTGAGGAGTTAGACCAAAGCTTATATTAGAATTAACAAAATAGCACAATTCAGCCAGAAACGTAACTTTTGACCCAGAGCTCAGTTTCGAACAACATACATATGTTAGTGGTGTCCTGAGTCGGGGAAGCTAAAAAACCACTCCATTCGCTGATCTGAGCTTTCCCTAAGGAGTTAGACCAAAGCTTATATCAGATTTGGCAAAAGAGTGCAATTCAGCCAGAAACGTAACTTTTGACCCAGAGCTCAGTTTTGAATTACATACACATGTTAGTGGTGTCCTGAGTCGGGGAAGCTAAAAAACCACTCCATTCGCTGATCTGAGCTTTCCCTGAGGAGTTAGACCAAAGCTTATATCAGATTTGGCAAAAGAGTGCAATTCAGCCAGAAACGTAACTTTTGACCCACAATGCAGTTTCGAATAACATAAACACGTTAATGGTGTCCTGAGTCGGGGAAGCTAAAAAACCACTCCATTCGCTGATCTGAGCTTTCCCTGAGATAGACCAAAGCTTACATCAGAATTAGCAAAAGAGCCTAATTCAGCCAGAAACGTAACTTTTGACACAGATCTAAGTTACGAATAACATACACATGTTAGTCGTGTCCTTTCGAGGAAGGTAAAAAAAAAAACACCATTCGCTGATATGAGCTTTCCCTGAGGAGTTAGACCAAAGCTTATATCAGAATTGGCAAAAGAGCCCAATTGAGCCACAAACGTAACTTTTGACCCAGAGCTCAGTTTTGAATTACATACACATGTTAGTGGTGTCCTGAGTTGGGGAAGCTAAAAAACCACTCCATTCGCTGATCTGAGCTTTCCCTAAGGAGTTAGACCAAAGCTTATATCAGATTTGGCAAAAGAGTGCAATTCAGCCAGAAACGTAACTTTTGACCCAGAGCTCATTTTTGAATTACATACATATGTTAGTGGTGTCCTGAGTCGGGGAAGCTAAAAAACCACTCCATTCGCTGATCTGATCTTTCCCTGAGGAGATAGACCAAAGCTTACATCAGAATTAGCAAAAGAGCCTAATTCAGCCAGAAATGTAACTTTTGACCCAGAACACAGTTTCGAATAACATACACATGTTACTGGTGTTCTGTCGGGGAAGGTAAAAAAAGCCACAGCATTCGCTGATATGAGCTTTCACTGAGGAGTTAGACCAAAACTTATATCAGAATTAGCAAAAGAGCCTAATTCAGCCAGAAACGTAACTTTTGACCCAGAGCTCAGTTTCGAACAACATACAAAGTTTTGTAGTATCCTGAGTCGGGAAACCTAGAAAACCACTCCATTCGCTGATCTGAGCTTTCCCTGAGGAGTTAGACGAAAGCTTATATTAGAATTGGCAAAATAGCACAATTCAACAAGAAACGTAACTTTTGACCCAGAGCTCAGTTTCCAATAACATACAATTGTTAGTGGAGTCCTGAGTCGGGGAAGCTAAAAAACCACTCCATTCGCTGATCTGAGCTTTCACTGAGGAGTTAGACCAAAGCTTATATCAGATTTGGCAAAAGAGTGCAATTCAGCCAGAAACGTAACTTTTGACACAGAGCTCAGTTTCGAACAACATACATATGTTAGTGGAGTCCTGAGTCGGGGAAGCTAAAAAACCACTCCATTCGCTGATCTGAGCTTTCCCTGAGGAGTTAGACCAAAGCTTATATCAGATTTGGCAAAAGAGTGCAATTCAGCCAGAAACGTAACTTTTGACCCACAATGCAGTTTCGAATAACATAAACACGTTAATGGTGTCCTGAGTCGGGGAAGCTAAAAAACCACTCCATTCGCTGATCTGAGCTTTCCCTGAGATAGACCAAAGCTTACATCAGAATTAGCAAAAGAGCCTAATTCAGCCAGAAACGTAACTTTTGACACAGATCTAAGTTACGAATAACATACACATGTTAGTCGTGTCCTTTCGAGGAAGGTAAAAAAAAAAACACCATTCGCTGATATGAGCTTTCCCTGAGGAGTTAGACCAAAGCTTATATCAGAATTGGCAAAAGAGCCCAATTGAGCCACAAACGTAACTTTTGACCCAGAGCTCAGTTTTGAATTACATACACATGTTAGTGGTGTCCTGAGTTGGGGAAGCTAAAAAACCACTCCATTCGCTGATCTGAGCTTTCCCTAAGGAGTTAGACCAAAGCTTATATCAGATTTGGCAAAAGAGTGCAATTCAGCCAGAAACGTAACTTTTGACCCAGAGCTCATTTTTGAATTACATACACATGTTAGTGGTGTCCTGAGTCGGGGAAGCTAAAAAACCACTCCATTCGCTGATCTGAGCTTTCCCTGAGGAGATAGACCAAAGCTTACATCAGAATTAGCAAAAGAGCCTAATTCAGCCAGAAATGTAACTTTTGACCCAGAACACAGTTTCGAATAACATACACATGTTACTGGTGTTCTGTCGGGGAAGGTAAAAAAAGCCACAGCATTCGCTGATATGAGCTTTCACTGAGGAGTTAGACCAAAACTTATATCAGAATTAGCAAAAGAGCCTAATTCAGCCAGAAACGTAACTTTTGACCCAGAGCTCAGTTTCGAACAACATACAAAGTTTTGTAGTATCCTGAGTCGGGAAACCTAGAAAACCACTCCATTCGCTGATCTGAGCTTTCCCTGAGGAGTTAGACGAAAGCTTACATTAGAATTGGCAAAATAGCACAATTCAACAAGAAACGTAACTTTTGACCCAGAGCTCAGTTTCCAATAACATACAATTGTTAGTGGAGTCCTGAGTCGGGGAAGCTAAAAAACCAATCCATTCGCTGATCTGAGCTTTCACTGAGGAGTTAGACCAAAGCTTATATCAGATTTGGCAAAAGAGTGCAATTCAGCCAGAAACGTAACTTTTGACACAGAGCTCAGTTTCGAACAACATACATATGTTAGTGGAGTCCTGAGTCGGGGAAGCTAAAAAACCACTCCATTCGCTGATCTGAGCTTTCCCTGAGGAGTTAGACCAAAGCTTATATTAGAATTAACAAAATAGCACAATTCAGCCAGAAACGTAACTTTTGACCCAGAGCTCAGTTTCGAACAACATACATATGTTAGTGGTGTCCTGAGTCGGGGAAGCTAAAAAACCACTCCATTCGCTGATCTGAGCTTTCCCTAAGGAGTTAGACCAAAGCTTATATCAGATTTGGCAAAAGAGTGCAATTCAGCCAGAAACGTAACTTTTGACCCAGAGCTCAGTTTTGAATTACATACACATGTTAGTGGTGTCCTGAGTCGGGGAAGCTAAAAAACCACTCCATTCGCTGATCTGAGCTTTCCCTGAGGAGATAGACCAAAGCTTACATCAGAATTAGCAAAAGAGCCTAATTCAGCCAGAAATGTAACTTTTGACCCAGAACACAGTTTCGAATAACATACACATGTTACTGGTGTTCTGTCGGGGAAGGTAAAAAAAGCCACAGCATTCGCTGATATGAGCTTTCACTGAGGAGTTAGACCAAAACTTATATCAGAATTAGCAAAAGAGCCTAATTCAGCCAGAAACGTAACTTTTGACCCAGAGCTCAGTTTCGAACAACGTACAAAGTTTTGTAGTATCCTGAGTCGGGAAACCTAGAAAACCACTCCATTCGCTGATCTGAGCTTTCCCTGAGGAGTTAGACGAAAGCTTATATTAGAATTGGCAAAATAGCACAATTCAACAAGAAACGTAACTTTTGACCCAGAGCTCAGTTTCCAATAACATACAATTGTTAGTGGAGTCCTGAGTCGGGGAAGCTAATAAACCAATCCATTCGCTGATCTGAGCTTTCACTGAGGAGTTAGACCAAAGCTTACATCAGAATTAGCAAAAGAGCCTAATTCAGCCAGAAACGTAACTTTTGACCCAGAGCTCAGTTTCGAACAACATACATATTTTAGTGGTGTCCTGAGTCGGGGAAGCTAAAAAAACCACTCCATTCGCTGATCTGAGCTTTCCCTAAGGAGTTAGACCAAATCTTATATCAGATTTGGCAAAAGAGTGCAATTCAGCCAGAAACGTAACTTTTGACACAGAGCTCAGTTTCGAACAACATACATATGTTAGTGGAGTCCTGAGTCGGGGAAGCTAAAAAACCTCTCCATTCGCTGATCTGAGCTTTCCCTGAGGAGTTAGACCAAAGCTTATATTAGAATTAACAAAATAGCACAATTCAGCCAGAAACGTAACTTTTGACCCAGAGCTCAGTTTCGAACAACATACATATGTTAGTGGTGTCCTGAGTCGGGGAAGCTAAAAAACCACTCCATTCGCTGATCTGAGCTTTCCCTAAGGAGTTAGACCAAAGCTTATATCAGATTTGGCAAAAGAGTGCAATTCAGCCAGAAACGTAACTTTTGACCCAGAGCTCAGTTTTGAATTACATACTCATCTTAGTGGTGTCCTGAGTCGGGGAAGCTAAAAAACCACTCCATTCGCTGATCTGAGCTTTCCCTGAGGAGATAGACCAAAGCTTACATCAGAATTAGCAAAAGAGCCTAATTCAGCCAGAAATGTAACTTTTGACCCAGAACACAGTTTCGAATAACATACACATGTTACTGGTGTTCTGTCGGGGAAGGTAAAAAAAGCCACAGCATTCGCTGATATGAGCTTTCACTGAGGAGTTAGACCAAAGCTTATATCAGAATTAGCAAAAGAGCCTAATTCAGTCAGAAACGTAACTTTTGACCCAGAGCTCAGTTTCGAACAACATACAAAGTTTTGTAGTATCCTGAGTCGGGAAACCTAGAAAACTACTCCATTCGCTGATCTGAGCTTTCCCTGAGGAGTTAGACGAAAGCTTATATTAGAATTGGCAAAATAGCACAATTCAACAAGAAACGTAACTTTTGACCCAGAGCTCAGTTTCCAATAACATACAATTGTTAGTGGAGTCCTGAGTCGGGGAAGCTAATAAACCAATCCATTCGCTGATCTGAGCTTTCACTGAGGAGTTAGACCAAAGCTTACATCAGAATTAGCAAAAGAGCCTAATTCAGCCAGAAACGTAACTTTTGACCCAGAGCTCAGTTTCGAACAACATACATATTTTAGTGGTGTCCTGAGTCGGGGAAGCTAAAAAAACCACTCCATTCGCTGATCTGAGCTTTCCCTAAGGAGTTAGACCAAATCTTATATCAGATTTGGCAAAAGAGTGCAATTCAGCCAGAAACGTAACTTTTGACACAGAGCTCAGTTTCGAACAACATACATATGTTAGTGGAGTCCTGAGTCGGGGAAGCTAAAAAACCTCTCCATTCGCTGATCTGAGCTTTCCCTGAGGAGTTAGACCAAAGCTTATATTAGAATTAACAAAATAGCACAATTCAGCCAGAAACGTAACTTTTGACCCAGAGCTCAGTTTCGAACAACATACATATGTTAGTGGTGTCCTGAGTCGGGGAAGCTAAAAAACCACTCCATTCGCTGATCTGAGCTTTCCCTAAGGAGTTAGACCAAAGCTTATATCAGATTTGGCAAAAGAGTGCAATTCAGCCAGAAACGTAACTTTTGACCCAGAGCTCAGTTTTGAATTACATACTCATCTTAGTGGTGTCCTGAGTCGGGGAAGCTAAAAAACCACTCCATTCGCTGATCTGAGCTTTCCCTGAGGAGATAGACCAAAGCTTACATCAGAATTAGCAAAAGAGCCTAATTCAGCCAGAAATGTAACTTTTGACCCAGAACACAGTTTCGAATAACATACACATGTTACTGGTGTTCTGTCGGGGAAGGTAAAAAAAGCCACAGCATTCGCTGATATGAGCTTTCACTGAGGAGTTAGACCAAAGCTTATATCAGAATTAGCAAAAGAGCCTAATTCAGTCAGAAACGTAACTTTTGACCCAGAGCTCAGTTTCGAACAACATACAAAGTTTTGTAGTATCCTGAGTCGGGAAACCTAGAAAACTACTCCATTCGCTGATCTGAGCTTTCCCTGAGGAGTTAGACGAAAGCTTATATTAGAATTGGCAAAATAGCACAATTCAACAAGAAACGTAACTTTTGACCCAGAGCTCAGTTTCCAATAACATACAATTTTTAGTGGAGTCCTGAGTCGGGGAAGCTAAAAAACCACTCCATTCGCTGATCTGAGCTTTCACTGAGGAGTTAGACCAAAGCTTACATCAGAATTAGCAAAAGAGCCTAATTCAGCCAGAAACGTAACTTTTGACCCAGAGCTCAGTTTCGAACAACATACATATGTTAGTGGTGTCCTGAGTCGGGGAAGCTAAAAAAACCACTCCATTCGCTGATCTGAGCTTTCCCTAAGGAGTTAGACCAAAGCTTATATCAGATTTGG